>NC_086319.1:36470584-36800584 GCF_036172605.1 Pelobates fuscus | reverse complement strand
ATTATGAAATAAGAATATGAAACATAGAAAGGCTACTGCCATATTTCTATAAAGAAAATTGTATTTAAAGCACGCAGTGAAACATCGCTGATCCTTTAGACATCTTACCCTTGCTGGCCTATCCAGCCGTGAAACAGTTAATGATGGAATATTTAGCTAATTCTTCAGTAGTAACAAGAGATTCTCCATAGAATTCCTTTTTTTCTCACCAGCAGGTGTTAACTGTATTCTCTGTGAATTCTTGATCATTAAATAGCACAGGCAAGGCACTATAACAACATAGACTGTGTCATTTGACCATCTCTAGAAGATGTCTTCTGCAAGGCAGTGAAATTCGAAAGAAGGAGACTGGATACAGGGGACAGAGGATGCGCATATCACAGACACAGAGTGACAGTCTGGGGAATTATCAGACTACAGTGTATGTTACAAAAAACCTCCCAGTCTCTCCCCCCGGGATATCCCCCATCAAATCTGTATTCATGCAGCACATAATTAAAGGTACAAATTAGATGAAACCGAATATTCCAGTATGGAACATTGCAATCTATTTTCTCATTTTATTTTTGACTTTAAAATAAATTATGACTATTTACATTATCCTATAAATGAATAAATTTGCGCATCCTTAGTAAACGATATGATAAATAATGATTGTAAGACCCTTGCCTAGACTACGAACAGATATCTAATCCTCTTATACCTAAAGCCAAGACTGATTAATAGTGTTGCAATCTGATCTATGCATTCGGTGTACATCACATTAATCGTGACTTTTAATTCTGCCTGGGGGTGGTTGGGTGGTCTCAGTATATGAGACTGTTAGAGGAGGCCATTTAATCTGCTGCTTGGTGAGGTGGTCCTTGCAATGGCTGTTCCTTTTCACTATGGATGAAGGTGGATTTAATCATTACTGTAACCATCCATATAGATCAGTTACAGCTGCTTCCCCCCACCATCTTTTTACTCTTGATACAAGAAGCTGGGGGGGGGGGGGGCAGATCTTTCCTTTTTCCTTTTATTTATTTATTTATGTATTGCTAACATTCACAGCAGTTGCTTTTTTTTATTTTATTTTTTGCAAAACATTGTAAAATATAAAATCATCCCCTTGTGCAGTGATGAAATAAAATATTAATTTCTCAATGCACAGGTTAGCTGGGGATTTATTTTTTTTTAAATAGCAATTAATCTAGCCCCTGATTCTTTTTTTAATGTTACCCCTGTTTGGCACATAAATAGTTAATGCTGCCCATGGTAGTAGAGATACTTGGAGGGTTACATTGGACCTGGTGACATGTAATATTCAGTACTTATGAAGGTTAATGCCCACACTATGTAAATGGCACGTCTGCCAGGAGATGTAGAATCTGCTACAAAGTATCAGGATATGTCAGAGGCTGTGTACCTATGGAAACCATACTGTCCCTTTAATCAGGGGTCCCTACAGAATCCTTACATCATAAGAATGGCATCAAATCTGCAAGATTCCATCTAAAAAAACAAGTGGAAAAAAATGGAATGAAAGCCATAGTCACAAGACAAGCATTAAAATGCTGGTCACAGCCTGCTGCTTGGTAGATAGATCACTATTCACAGCAAGCTGTGCCCTCTCCCCTGATTGTGCCCAGCATCCCCCTGATTGGGTTAATTAACAAGAAGCACCATTTATTAAAATTCATCCATCAGCCCCCCTTGAAGAAGATACCCAGTGATGCCAAGCTCTCCCTCTCTCTCTATACCAAAAATAAAAATGCTAAAGGGGTGGGGTGGGGGGGGGGGGGGGGGGTATATTGGGGATAAAAAGGGGGTCCTACCTTCACGATCCACCACTGGACTGCCACCCAAAGGGGGGTATAGATCAGCTCCAACACCTGGGGAAGCCCCCTCCCCCTGTTCTGCCTCGGTTTGCCCGCAGTCCCAGCCCAGGCAGCCCTCACTGCAGCTCAGAGCCCTCCCCTTTGCTGATGCTGGGGTGGGCTACAGTTCAGGAGACGGCTTGGGGTAGTGGAGGCGAGCGCTGATTGGCTGAGGGTGATGTCATTCCCAGCCGGGCTGAGGAGGGATGCTTGCAGCTGCAGTCTGTCCGCAGTCACACCGGCCAGTGATGGGTAGCAGGGAGAATGCAGTGAAGGATGCTTACAGTGGGGACACAGTGGGCAAGGTGCAGTGTTAGGCAGTCTTAGAAAATAGAAAAAAAAAAAAGATACAAATAAAATAGATACTGTATGTTCTGTAGTGAATGCTGCAGAGGTGATGGACATGTGTATAGTGTTTCAGTTTTATGTCCTTTGCTACATTCAGCTGGGACACAGACCATGACAAAGACAAATCACCTTGTAACACTAAAGAGATTTAAAAAAAAAAAAACATTTATCTTCCAGATGCCTTGCCCATACCTTGCACTCCAATTCCACACACATATTCAATATTAAAGTTTTAAAAAGTGCAAAGAAGGTGCACCTTATTTTTTATTTGTATTTTTTGTGGGTGACATTTTTTTTTTTGTGAAAATAAATAATTAACGTCTCTTTCACTGTAGTTTAACCACATGCTCCCCGGCTTTTTTAAGAGGAAATGGTGACGCACCCCCATAGACACTTATGTAAAGCATTTTTTATTCAAGTTAATGAAAAGTGTTCTTGTCAGGCAAGCAAGAGGGTCTTTCATTCACGAGATAATTAAATGAATAAATAAGAACCGCTTATTCAATTTGTGGGTATCGCCAACAGCGTCCGCAGATATGTGTAAACAGTTCTCATTCATTGCTTTTCAAGTGAATAGGATGCTTCTATTCTCACTCTTTTGTACCTGAATAATTTTATCTCCATTCATTTAACGGAAAATTTACAGGGTTATTCACTTAAAACAAGAATTGCCAGGAGCTCAAATTTAATTCAAAGTGAATTCCAAATGTAAGGCTAAAGTAGCTGATTTGGACGTGGATCTGAATTTTTCCAGTTTGACTATTTTGATGTTAAATCTGAAATTCCCTTTGAATTCACCGAGAATTACGGAAAATTCGAACTTTAGTAAATAACTGTGCATGTGGCCATTGCACGTGGGACTTAACGCTCACATTGACATCCGAGGGGGATCCACTATTGGACCTCCCTCAGCTGTTACAGTAGCGATGAAAACACACATGATCTCACGCAATAAGCAATGGATTCCAAATGCACGTTATTGTGCACGATTGAACTTATCTATTCAAGATCTTATGGACTCCCAGTATCCTCAACAGATTTCTGTTTTTTATTCTCACGATTGCGTAACAGTACACTATTGACATGACTCTTGGCAGGTGAGAGCACCAGACTCTGAAGAAAGATGCAGTAGAGAAGATGACAGTACCAAGGAAGGATAGCATCAAGTAGATATAACACCTTAAATATATCTAGAAAAAGCACCACCAAGATGTGCAAAGATCCCACATGTGACAGTGGCACTTTAAGGCTAATGCCTTCAAACTAACATTTTATCATTTGAAGTTCAGGAAAAACCTAGCACACAAACCTGAGGAGAGAAAATCAAGTTACAGAGTAGAGCTTATCACCACTCCTTAGAATGTTCAGGCTTATAGGGACACTGAAGTCGCTATAACCATTTCATCTCTTTGAATTGGTTATAGTGCCTGGAGACCCCTGGCACTGTCCCACCATTCAGTGTTAAACCATGTTTGAGCAGTTATCAATTTATTAATAAAGCTCCATTGTCACCCACAGTCCAGCCCCTTCTGGAGGTGTGGCTGTGGCAGAGATTACACACTTCCTTGTTGGTGGACTGCCAGGGACTCTTGTTTAGCATTAGAACATTAAAAACTGCTAAATGCTGAATAATATGACTGTTCCAAGGGACTCCAGACTCTACAACCAATTTAATGAACAGATATAGTGCCTACAGTGTACCTTTAACCACTTAAGGACCAAACTTCTGGAATAAAAGGGAATCATGACATGTCACACATGTCATGTGTCCTTAAGGGGCTAAAGGGGCACTGTGGACCCATAGAGTACTTTAGTTTGCTGAAATGCTTTGTGTGAAGTGTGTACTCTTTTTTTCATTTTGCATTAAGTGCAGATTTCAATAGAAATTGCACAATTCTAAATTGCAGATTAAGGAACAGTGCACACATAAAAAAATACAGTTTTAAGTTTTACAAGGCTGCTTAAAAGCACCCATCTTAGCAAACAAATTGCACCACGTGGCCATATTGTGTTTGGTAGATATGCATGACATATTGCAGTTAACATGTTAATCTCCCATGTTAAAATTAGTGTAGTATCCACCAATATTGGGGTATTGTGATGTAGTGGTGGGCTTAAGACAGTATGGCCATAAGGTGTAACTGAATTCCTTTATTTAATAGTTAAAAAAAATACTCCAAATGGAGGGAGTGTGCAAAGATCAAAAGTGCTTAAGTGTGAACAATCAAAACAGCAGCTCAAACAAAACAATAGTGTGGGATAAACTCTCCCGCCCACAAACCATGTACAAGAAAATATGTAAAATGGTCTAGAACCTTTACACCCTTGGTGGAGCGCTGAATACAACATAGGGTTTGCTTACCATTAACATAATCGTGATATATGTAGAAGTATATCTCAATCCCCACCACCCCGGGAAAAAAAACCAGAACAAAATATAGTGCATAGGGTAGCTATGGGCTTATAAAACATACATAGAAAGAAGCCAGACCACTCACATGTACCAGAGCCTATATGAATTGTCTCAGTTAATAGGTTCTTGTGCTTTTCCAGTCTAATTGAACAATCTCGGTGAAAAGAAATGAAAAGAAGATAGGCAACCAATTTGTAGTACTAAACCACTTTAAAATCCTACCTCTAAGGGTAATAGATGTTGTGCCAATATAGAGGGGATGGCACAACCCCAATGAAGACTCCTGGAACTTTACAAAAGTGTTTAAACAATTTATTATTAAAATAAAATTAAAATGCACAAAAGACTAAATCACAAAATAATTAAATAATACACTAATCTGTAACAAGTTCTTAACTGGCCAAAATGGTTTTCACTTCTCGTTGAGCTTCCCCAGTCAGCTGTAGTCTATTTCCAGAAGTCCAAAAATTTTTAAACCCCTCATGGATCCTTTAGGTTACATGGATAATAGACCCTCCAATCACATTCGTGTTTAGGCATCCTGCCTCTTTGTATGTCCTTATATGAGCTTCTCCCTCATTGATGGACAGTGGTGGTTGGTGGAAACGCACGAAAGACCATATAGGATTGCGACACATCAAGTCCGCCCAATCCTTCCAACCAATTATTTGTTTGGTAAGTTAGGTGAATTAAACATTTTAAAGTTTTGTAAAATTGTAACTATATTTATTTTGTGTGTGCGCTATTACTTAATCTGTATTTTGTATATAATTTTGTCTTCACTGTGGCACCACAGTGCTAAATGCATGTTCCGGTGTACATTCAATTCCCCCCTTTTTTTTTATTTTTTACATTTATATGTTAAATTTGTTCCACCCCTGTCTGAGAATCAAGAAAGAGGTAAAATGGTACACAGAGCCTAGGCTAAGTACAGAGGTCAGAATAGTCAAAATCAGGCCACTGGTCAAAACCAAGAACACACGCTAGTAGTTAAACAGACCACAATACATTAGCAAAAGGTAAAGGCTCTTTAAAGAGATAGAAAAAGTTCCTTAATGGCATCAGATTCATGTTCTTGCGCAAAAAATACAGGAATAGTGATGGGTGAATATAATGGAGACTGGTGTTGTAGAATGATGCAGGGAACAGGCATCAATAAACGTATTTTGATCCAAACAAGATAGTTAAAATTGATGTCAGACTGAGAGGGAACGGTGGCATTATTTGTGATAGCAAAATTGACATCGAAATTGACATTAGATGTACTGTTTTCATTGCAGGAACAAAGTTGCTGGACTAAAAGGTGGCATAATTTATGGAGTTGGATTTGGCATCAAAACTTCTGCCCGGAATGTTGCACAGACATGGAACAGAGATTCCGAGGGGGGCACAGAAAAGGCAGGTATGTGCCAAACCAATCCACATGCATGCTTTCAAAACCATTGTCAGTGTATTGATTTTACTTTACTTCTTTCTTATGTTTCTAAGGTTAACATCGTAACACGATTTACCTAATGTGTATTTCCATATTCTACAATGCAAATTAGGCAGACTCAATATGCAAGTCCAAATTTGGGCCAGTCGAGTGATCTTCTTAATTCCTGATTTGCAAACCACTATATAGACTAATCACACTAATCACACCAAAAAATGACTCACAAAATGGAAAAGCATGTTAGTTTCATTCATGATTCCACCCACCGTGCCAAAATAAGCGATGAATTGTGGAAAAATAACACGATTAATGGATATAGGAAATGTTGATTTTTATACAGAGATTGTGTGAGAGGTGACCAATAGAGGGATAAAATAACTAGCAGTAAAAAAACGATATTTAACTACATATTTATTAACATAGATTTATTACCGATCCTCTTCTTTTTCCTTCTATTTCCCTTGTCTGTGACAGTCTACAGCAGTGGTTACCAAACTTTTTAGGTTCAACGCACCCTGAATATTTCAATATTTTTCCAAGGCGCCCCATGCCAAAACAATTTTCTAGGTTGTATATATGTACAGCGCTGTGGCATATACTGGGCCCCTAATCTTGGGAATGGCACTGGTAGATTATTTAAAGAAACAATCCAGGCACAATAACCTCTACATTATGTTGTAGTGGTTATGGTGCCAATAGTGCCCTCCCACTTTGACAACTTACCTGGGGACTGCCGTGATAGGGGCTGTAGTGTGTGTGTGTGTGTGTCTGTGTGTGTCTGTGTGTGTGTGAGGGGTGCAATATATGTGTGTGTGAGGGGTGCAGATTGCGTGTGTGCACAGGGGTGCAGTGTGTGTGTGTGTGCACAGGGGTGCAGTGTGCGTGTGTGTATGAGGGATGCAGTGTGTGTTAGTGAAGGATGTAGTTTGTGTGTGTGTGAGGGGTGCAGTGTGTGTGTATGTGGGGCAGTTTGTGCATGAGGGGTACAGTGTGTGTGTGGGGGGGTGCAGTGTGTGTGAGGGGTACAGTGTGTGTGAGGGGGGATGCAGTGTGTGTGGGGGGATGCAGTGTGTGTGGGGGATGCAGTGTGTGTGAGGGGTACAGTGAGTGTGTGTATGGGGGAGGCAGTGTGTATGGAGAGGCAATGTGAGTGTATGGGGGGCAGTTTGTGTGTATGGGGGAGCAGTGTGTGTGTGTGGGGTAACTATTGTGTGGTGTGGGGTCTATGGGGGTAGGAGAGCAAATGAATAAATATATACTTTATTAATTTTTTATTTAAAAATAAAAATGATGTACTCCCTCCCTGCTTACCTTTGCCTGGGAGAGGGGACATTTCCTGCAATACCTGGTGGTCCTGGTGGGGAAGCCCTGGTGGTGACAGTGAACTCTAGCAGCCTCAGGAGCTGCTTGAGTTCACTCTCAAGAGATTCAGAGCGTTGCCGTGGCAACACTCCAAGCTTGCGAGAGGAGAACACGGCGGAGCTGCAGGTTAGAGCTCCCCCGGGTCCTCTCTCCCTTCCTCCCTGCCGGCTGTCAGCAAAGTGCAAAGTGCTTATGGGCCAGAGAGGGAGATCTCTGATCTTCCCTCCGGTCCTGCAGAGCTGGCAGGGGATAGCATAGTTCCCGGTGCTATCATCATAGCACCGGGAAAATAACTTGCAGCTCCCCTGTGTGCCCCTGTGTGCACACAGTTTGGGAACCACTGGTCTACAGGTTTCGTCATTCCACATAGTGGAACATTTATACACTTCTGAAGATTAGGCACACCTAACAGTCCAGGATTTAGGGATTACCCGGCTGTGTCTAAGGTGTTTAGAAAAAGAAAGAAAAACACCTTGGAGTCAAAGGTATTTTTTTTTTTTTTAAACACCTTAGACACATCTGGGTAATCCCTAAATCCTGGACTGTTAGGTGTGCACTGAGGAGAGGTTTGAGGAGCACTTTTAGGAACACTCAAGGCACCATAGCAACTTAATCTAAATAAAGTTGTTATGGTGTCATCAGGTCCCTGGGCACACTCTTACATCAAGGGGTTAAACCATTCTCTAACAATTTAACCCCAAAGTTGCCTCCATCACCAATCTCAACTCCTCCAGGTGGCATTCAGTTTCTGAAATCTCAGTTTTTTAGGGAGCACGAAGTGCCGTAGGGCAGGGGAACCACTTATTAGCTGAGAGCGTTCAGCTGACTCTCTCAGCCCATCAGTGTTTCCCCATTCACAAAACATGCTTGAAAAGAAATGCCAGTTTTGTGAATAGGAAGTCTGGGGGGAGTTGAGATTGATACTGGAGGCAACTTTGGGGTTAAACCATTCCAGAACAGTTTCACCCCTTGAGTTAAGAGTGTGTACTGGCATCATAAGAACTTCATTTAGATGAAGTTGTTAAGGTGTCTAAACTAGGGGGAGCAAACTTTTTTTTAACAGAATTTAAGGGCAAATAAATTAAAATCATCTTCTAGGATCTCGTTTTCCGTGTAGTCCAGTAAAAGTGAAATTGTAATAAAGACATCATTTGGAAAAGTTCATCTCAAAATATCCTGCAAATGGATAGACGAAAATATATATTAATTTTAAGATAACTTCCTCCACACTCAAAATGGAGACTTTAAGGCTGGTGGAGCTGCTGCTGCACATGCAGCCACCAACAGAGTCAGATTACCATTAGGCGTCAAAGGCCAGTGGGACACTGTCTAGGCCTGGAGCTATGGTTCTGATCGGCCTGTCCATGAGCTGGCAGGGAGATCAAAAGATCCCCTGCATGGCCCAGTGCTCACTCACGAGGGTGGTCTAACAACGGTCTGTCCCTAATATTGGTACAGATAGTGGAGATCCCAAGCGGACCATTAGGGGTCCACTGGACCACCAGGGAAGGTAAGCAGGAAGAAGGGGGCATATATATACACACATCACTCAGAGTCAATTCAGTCACCACACAGACACACTCAGCCTTCTCCTATACAGCTCTCACCCTCCTCCACACACACAACACCCAGCCACTACATACACAATGCTGAGTCAACACACACCAGTCAATATAGTAGAGCCCAGGACCCTAAGGGAGGGCCCCAATCTGCCACTCTGCCTCAGCCCCTGGCTGCGAAACCTAAATCTGGCTCTGACCACCACCCCCAAAACGATGCATTCAACATCCCAAAATTCCTACATGGTAATTCAGTACAATGAGAATTGCTATGATTTCAAACTTAATTTCACAATTTAGCCCAAAGTAACAAAATTAGAAAACGTATCCAGGCCACTTCTGCTGTTTTTGCCTGACATTTTAAATTCTCTTTGAATTCACAAAACTTCTCATTTTAGTGAATAGTCATGTGAGAGGGCAGATGCATGCTGGGAGTTGTGGAATCTTAACACATTACTGGGGGGGAAAGGGGTAGCTAAATGCACAGCCATTCAAAGCCCCCTTATTCATAGTCCACATTGATGTAGCCAGCAGCAGTGTTAAAGTCCAGGGAATTAAAAAATGTGAATTGTAAAATGTATTTTCAATCATACATTTGTTAGCAATTTGTCAAGCACATGGCTTACACAATTCATCACATTTTATCTATAAAGTCACACCAAGTCATGCATGCCCCACATGCGCACTCTAATCCTTCTAGAGGTTACAGTAATGAATGTTCTTTTATTAAAACACAAATGTACTGTTGTTGTGCATATGTATTTACCAATTGAGCAAATCAAAGTAGGACATATTTTCGTCAGTAAAACAAACAAGCAATCATTGTGAACAAGCAGCAAAAAATAAGTGCAAAAATCTACTATGACTGCAAAATAAATCAGAGCATTACAGTAGAAACATGCAGCGCTCACGTGGCATAAATACATGTATTCAACCACCCACTCAAACTTAACCACCTTTTCTCTTCCCATTGTATTAGTAGAGATTGACTGTTAAATGAAAATGAACAGTAACCACAATAAGTAATTAAGTACTGTATAAAGCAAATCTCATGTATAATCTAATGGTTGTACAGCAGCAACAATTGCCACAGCTCTCTATAGCCCGCTAAATGACTAAGGATAGCGACCCATATAAAGCCAATATATTAGAAAAACTGTTCTCGTCTTATGTGTCGGACACAATAGACTCTGTCATTAAAGAGAATTAATGACAAGTTACAAAGGATTATTGGAGAGGTACACCTATTCACATCTAGAATAAATACTCAAACATGAGACATTAGATTGTGTAACCTCTCTGAAATACTAGAATAGTACCGTATTAAACTGAGCAACAAGATGCACCCACCCTACTTATGGCATTGAGGTTTTTGTTGCAGTTATCAGTGGCCATTGATAGGAAGGGCAATTGGGATGAAGCTCTAGGTGTTGTTCTGTAAAGAATAGTACAAAAATGCTTTTTTTTTTTTGTGCCAGATTCATTCATGGGCATTTTAAGTTATTTATTTTAATAGGTGGCTGTAAGCACTCCTTTCCATTGGAACTTACTCTAGAACTTCTCCTTATACACCCCCCTGGCATGCTGCAGCACATCTGCACTGCCATGTGACTTCTGCTACCTTGGGCATAACTGCAAATCACTGCTACCCCTCTTGAGTCCCTTCTCTGCTCCCTCTTGTGTCCCCTTTCTGCTCCATTGACTACCCAGATATCCTCATCCTTCTCCCCTGCCTCACACTCTCCATTACATTCTAGGGACCCCAAACATTATTTACTGCCAGTTTGGTCTTTCCTTTGCCTTTAACAGATCTCCTTTCGCCCTAGGCTCACCCTTTTCTGGTTTCAGCTTTCCTAATGTTCACTATGATTTCTCTCTCTCAGCAGCCATCATGACCCCTCCCTCAACAGCCATTTATAACGTCATGCTATGCTATGTCTCCTTCCATTAGCACTCATCGTGTCTCCTTCACTGACCATCCTCTCTCAGCACCCTCTGAGTTCCCTTCCCTTGGCACCTACCATGCTTCCTTACCCTGTGGAATTATGAGGTTATTAGGTAGAGTGTCTAGCCAGTTTCACATTGGCATAACGTTTCAGGTATTTTTGACACCAATCAATATATTCCTGACAGGCACATTTGCTGATTAGTCATTTCATGACTCAAAAACATTGTACTTCTGCTGCAAATGGATAGAGCTTCTTTTACTTGGAGACATGGACATTATCTGTCTCTAATATGCATCTTAACAATGCATATTACAGATGATTTATAAATGTGGTTTCTGGAAGGACATGGCTCTGAAACATTCTATTAATGTGGGAAGAGAAATAAATGAATTGTATCTTCTTAAAATTATCCAGTAACCCTGCCTTGTTGATGACCTAGTTCAGTTTGTTGGTTGAATACTGTTGCACCTCGAGTCAGCCTGGCTTTCCTTGTCTTATCTTTTTTTTTAAACTAATATACAGTAAAAATCTCTTATCATGGCCTTCTACAGCTCTAGTCCAGGGAACTCCTATCATTAATTCATCAAGCTGTGGCCTCCCATAGAATCAGTCCATGGATCTCCTATAATTAATTCAGCAATCTGTGTAGAGGAAAAATGGGATCCTAGCACTGCACATTGGACATTGCTCTAGTAATCATAAACAGAAAAGATGTCCAGGCACTCCAACAGCTTGTATATAGAACAGAAAGTACACAGCAACGTTTCGATCCACAGCTGACAAAGACCCACCTGTGGGTCGAAATGTTGCTGTGCACTTTCTTTTCTAAATAGATTTGCCTGAACCTGTTGGAGTGCCTGGACATCTTTTCTATTTGTAGTATCTACACCCTTGGCTTTTTTGTGGATTGAGTGTGGTTTCTATAAACATATTGTAGATAATGTAGTTATCCACCAAACAAGGATTCATAGATAATTAACAAGAGAAATAATGAAGGTAGTCCAAACTACTAGAGCTGGGAAAATAGTTTACTTTGAACTTATTTTTTTTATTTGAATATTTGAATCTCCTTCTCTACTAATCAAGATAAATAGTTTAGTGAATAGAATGGATGCCTTGGCATTGTGTTTTAGTTTATTAATATTGCATCAATAAAACAGCTGTCCATTGTACCATTAAGGAGGTTGGATCCCTGGGATTTAACATTATCCCAGGTAATGTAACATTATACTTAACATACTTTCTAATTCCATGCTTTTTGAAATGTTGTATTGATCTGCTTTCCTCAGCATCTATCATTTTCTCTCCCTCTCTTTGTCTTGAAGAGGCACCAACGTTAGTTATAAATTGATAAGTTCACGCATTCAATTAAATTGTCTCAGTTGATTTCAGAGATCAATAAAATATTGCATTCCCAGAACTATAAGCATCTTCTTCCAAAGATACAAGACAATAGTAAACTTAAAATAGATACATTGAAATAAGACTAAAGTGATACATTCTGACAATGATGACTTAGTAGGTGCCAGATTCTCCCTGGAATATAAACATCCCACCCACATAAATAGAGGTACTCTGCATCTGTAACCAAGACAATGCTCTCTGTCATTATATTACTGCAAATATTCTTGGCAACTAGACATTGCTCTGGCGACACATGCATTGCTAGGGGAAGACTTCAGGGCTGATGTCCCAGTTGTGGGACTCTTTAACCAGGATACAGTCGGTGTAGGGGGCAGGATATTATTTTTCCTTTGCTGTTTTTTTTTTTTTACTTTAGGCAGTGCATCTCAATGAAACCACCTTTGATATTTCTGACTGTGCTTTCATTCAGTTCTTGCAGAGCACGAACAGTACACTGTTCATAGATAAATAGGGCCGGACGTGACATAAAAAGGTGAGGGTAATGACATGGCATATCCCCACCTCTCTGAAGTGTTGATTGAGTTTTCCATTGGGCTCAAGCCCCAAGTGTTTCTATAATTTAGCATAACACCTGCCTGGCAATATTCTCCACCATTAGGTAACATGGCATCACCATCAGCTGTCCATTAACACGCTAGCAGTTTCTTGCTTGAAGGAACAATATATCAAAACGATCTGCTTGAGAATGAATTTAGAGAGTCTAAAATAGTGTTATTCCCTGTAAATGATATCTCAAATTGAGTCTAACAACCTGCTTCTTTAAAATTGAGAACTGCAACAACACAAAACAAAAAAGACCTATGCCATTTGGGCTGTTGACTCCAAATGTGATTTATGTCCATTAATCCTTCAATAGTTAACTCTTCAAGTGTTTACACTTAATTCATATAAAGATGCTGTGTTGGTACAATCAATAGATTTTAGTTTTTGTAAATCAAGCTAGGCTTGGCAAAGAACGTCACAGCACTGCACAGTGAATTCCAGTCAGGGAAATGTCTTGCAGTTTATTGACAATTTTTGTTTTCTTGGAAATTGAAAACAAACAAACCTGCATTTAAAGAATTCAAATAAAAAGTCACATAGCTATTGCTTAACAATTAAGCAGACATAAATAATATTTATTACAGAATGAGTTAATGGTGGGGGACAGAGTGCTGCTAAGTCCTATGGATGCCTTCTTCACACCATCAGTTACAGTATTGTTTAGGGATACAAGTCTTAATGACGATATTTAAAGTCACTACAACAGCTTAAGGAAGAGTGTTTATGGATTGATTGATAAAATGTTGCTGTAACGGATAATGTGTGAACAAAGCTTTGCTAGAATCTAGCAGTTTATTTTCTATTTTTCTTAGTCCTACCACATTCTGGACCTTTACGTGAGATCATGGAAGTTACAGCACCTGCACCAATATAAAATGTATCGACATTCAGTTTGACCTATTTTGAATTTTACAAAATCTTTAAAAAAAAATTGTATAAAACACATTTTTTTTTTGTAGCTTATAATTCACCACGTGGTGAGTTTATATACTTTTATTCAATAAGATTAAGAACAATAAGAAAAGAGGCAAAGGTGAAAACGTAGATATGCCCTGATTTTATTTATTTTTTCTCTTGATTATGTTTCACTTTCATTTCAAATGTGATGTATCTCGCTGTCTACATGTATCTCTTATTGTGCATTCCATTGTTTTCCTTAATATGTATAACGCTTTGGTACTCTGCATGGTACATGTTCATTTTATACTTTGCACATTTTGAATTCTGATAATTTCGGTTTAATTCCCTGTGATATAAATAGACAACAGACGGAACATTTCAGCAGTTGGTCAGCTCATTCTCGGTGGCCGTATTTCAATGCTGTACTCTTCTATGTAATTTACCTACCAGTCATCAACAGAGGAATGAATAGAAATGATTTTTCACAAGAGCCTTGTAATGAGCACAGCACCATTTTGGCACATTTCTAAAGCCTGCCATATACCCTGCAATCTCAGAGCATGCTGTTCATAAACCACACTCACATAGTTTGATGGAACAAAACCGCCATATGGAACATTATTGTTCCTGTATATGGCAAATACATTTTTAAGCCTGTATATTTTATTTGCTAGAAAATTATGTAAACCTGGAGTAAAAAAGGCTGTTTTGATTGATTGAATACTTACACACAATAGAGGACGTTTGATACTAATATTGATTTACCCAAGAAAAATAGTTGTTGATATGTTAAAAAATTCACCAAGTTTTTTGTTTTATATTCTCTTGGAGACTAACTCAACTGTTTAAAAATGGATTTGCACAGCGTATGTAAATTTGTATATTGAATGAGGATACAAATACAATATAATAATAGTAACTATGGGTTACAAGAGAAATACCTTATGCTGTAGTTTTTATCATTTATTTATTTATTTGAGAAAGTAGTATTTATGCACTTTCAATGAACTATTTGTGTCAATATATTATGTGTCTTCAATGAATTATTTAGATGAAAATGGAGCACTTGGAAAGATTGGACCTTTGTCAGTAATTACAAAATTTGTGAACAACACTTCACCATGACGATGTTGAATATTTTATGTATTTTATGTGATTTTTTTTTTTTTTATCCCTTTCTTCATTTCTAAATCATTAAATATGGCTGTATGTAACTTCTTCCAAACTACTGTTGATGTGAACTGTTTTGTTTGTAATCCTATTGTGAGTGGGCATATCTGGTAAATTATGATAATTCGTTTTTTGATAAATTTAACTGGAGACAGAAACACTGTGGGGGAGATTGATCACATGTTTTTGTTCTAAAAATGGGGCAAAATGTAAAAAGATAGAGAATAGAGTCCCTGATGGCATGTGTATGTTGGTTCCATTGGTTTCCATAATGATTAACCCACTTTAAGTAATTTAGACCTCTTTTTAGAACAAAACACTTTTGATACGTCTCCCCCATTGTCTCAATATGATTGCAATCATATCTCAGTATGTCATGTTACCTTAAAGGGAAACTCCAGTGCTAGGAAAACAATCTGTTTTCCTGGCACTGGAGGTCCCCTCTCCCTCCCACCCACCAATCCCCGGTTACTGAAGGGGTGAAAACCCCTTCAGTCACTTACCTGAGGCAGCGGCGATGTCCCTCGTCGCTGTCTCCTCCTCCACGCCGCTCCTCCTTCTGATTCCGCCGGCCGGTGGATGAGACTGATCCCGCCCACCGGCCGAGGAGACCTAATGCACATGCGCGGCAATGCCGCGCATGCGCATTAGCGCTCCCCATAGGAAAGCATTGAAAAAGATTTTCAATGCTTTCCTATGGGGAATTGAGCGACGCTAGAGGTCCTCACACAGCGTGAGGACGTCCAGCGATGCTCTAGCAAGGAAAATCCTTCCTAGCAATCAAGAAGTGACCTCTAGTGGCTGTCTAGTAGACAGCCACTAGAGGAGGAGTTAACCCTGCAATGTAATTATTGCAGTCTATAAAAAACTGCAATAATTACAGTTGCAGGGTTAGGAGTAGTGGGATTTGGCACCCAGACCACTCCAATGGGCAGAAGGGGTCTGGGTGCCTGGAGTGTCCCTTTAATTGACAGTTCTCCCTCTTCTTTGCAGAGGATACATAAGAAGTATGTTGGTGTCTTGAATCTTAATATTCCTAAATAAAACATCTATTCTGTTTGGGTTTATCTATTTAGTCCACTGTATCTAAACAAAACACTTAATTATCTGAGAATGAGAAGATTGCAGTCCATGAATTACAATGCTACTGTCCATGAATTTTGAAATAACTATCAGCTGTTCAGCTAGCATGGGGGTATAGAGGTTCACAATCAGGGGACCACTTTAGTGAATCTATTAATCACATATTAGACTCTAACATCTATATACTATTTCAAGTGAGCACACCAACATTTGTTTGTCTTTTTTTCCCCATAATAGATCGAGCAGAGTATGATGACATAGTAACACTGGAGGTTGTACAGCATTTAATTATAATAATTATTCACCATTTTCCCAATGTCCCCAAACATGGTAGGTATCCTATTAAACATTGATTCCTTCAATTATAATTTTAATGACTATGTTGATACATTTTTGTACTCAAAATTGCACACTGCTAAGCCAACCTGTACTATGGTTCTGGGAGAAGCCTCAAATTTAAGGGAGTTGTTAACCTAATTTGTGAGGTACAGAATTTTTTTTTTAATGGTCTATTGGTAATCTTCATTTGAGACAGATCCTCTGTTCTTGTTTTTTTAAGTGACCAATAATTATACCACAAGTTTATAAGATCATGAATCCAGCATTTTCCTTGAGTCCTGTAGGCTAGACAGCATTTCCATATTTATAAATGTTTGCTTTCCAACACATTCCACTTCAATGCCCTCCTTTGCCAATCTATCTATGTCGGTGTATCTATGTATATATGAATGAGCTTAATGCTTATTAGAAAGGCTAGTTATGTATACTATAATTTAATTTTTAATTTTCTTATAATGAGGCTGCATGTTTCAGTTAGTCCTCACAAAGCACTTTTGAATGCTTGGTTGCCAATCATCTTGTAGCATTTCCTGGTCATTTTATCATAAAATTCTATTATGCACTGAAGTCAGTAACCATTGAGAGGTTTATATATAAATTTATCATGGATAAGATCATTCAAGAGATAACCAGAGGCTCCTAATTAGATGTTCGAGCGCTCAGGAGAACCAATAATAAAACCACAGACTCACTTCGTTGTGGCTTGAATATCATTTAAGCTTTAATTGGAAGAGCATTTGTAGCGGAATGGACCTTGCTACAGTACCCTTATGCCACTACAGGCTGTCCTGTTTCCAGTTGTCCCTATGGTCGGGACTTGATATCCCTGTGTGAGACATATTTCTCTAGGTACTGCCACTGTTTATACCTTTTTATGGACTTAGACAGTAACTCTTCGAACTACCGAACTCTCAAAGCCATTCGAAACAGCAGTCAAACACGTGGCCATCTTGTTTTGTTGAACGCATCCAGCGGTGTTTGGTCGTCGAGTGCATGGAACTCAAATCGGACACTCAACTGAGTGAACACGCTAAACTCTTACCTTCCATGGATGTTCGGCTATTCAAACAGGAGTCGAAGTGCGTTCGGTGGGAATGAGCTTCCGAACCAGAAAAATAAATGGTATTTTGGATGTTACTTCGAATCCCCAAAGTAGACTGGTCTCTGGAACTGTTTTGGGCATGAGACCATGCGTGCGGTCGGTCAAAATTTAACTTCCATAAAATTTCTGAACCCCCTGAACTGATCTGGGTAATCTTTGGATATGTTGGTCACTCAGATCAGGGCTATCAGGGGATGTATCATTTGTGGGGATACTGTGTGGTTTTGGGGTCGTTTGGGAGTTTGGTAAAATGTGTGTTTTTTCCTGCCTGGAGATAATTGAGTTAATACAATATCTGACTCAATAATCTCTCAGGTAGAGGGGAAGGATTGTACGCTATGTGTGGGAGTGTCATGTATTGGAATACTGTCTGATTGGTCTATGATTATTGTCACTCAGTTCCCCACAAGGTCCATGTGGGCATACTCCTTGCATGGGGATTCTCATAGACGGCCAGTTGTGGCTCCATTAAAATGAGTTATACCCCCAGACCTGAGTGTCGTCCAGTTGCTGGAGAGGTGTCGGGAGATTTTTGGAGTATTTTCCTGGATTTGGCTGTTTCCTTGGAAGATTCTACTTGTTCCTGAGTACATCTTGGAGTACCAGCGGAGGAGAGTCCCTACTAGGACTAGCTCTCTGCTACAGCATTGCATATTTATTATAGCATTAGTCTACTGCGCATGTGTACATGAAAACAAGCAACAATGACTTACTTGAGAAAGTGTTATCTAAGCTATGCTAGAATACCAAGGTTAAAACTAAAGTAACATTTCATGGAAAGGAATGTGTTGCACAAACTGTTGATGGAAGCAGAAGTGGAGAAATTACCTTTTAACCCTTACAGATGTGGTAGAACTTAACTAAGGCAAAGGTTTTAACCCTTTATCTACCTTTATCTATGACAAGGTGAAGAGGACCTAAATAATTGTGTTGTATGCTCACATATCAGCCTACCTTATGTATGTCTGGTATGACTGTATAGCAAGTGATATAGATTGAATGACTGTATAGCAAGTGATGTAGAGTGAATGAGAAAACATCTAGATTTTATGTTGAAACCTATATAAGTGTTTGTTATTGAAATGTGGACAATAATTGTACTTGGAATCTGTTATCACTTGGAATCACCCTTGGAGGATTATCAGCAGAAAGAGTGGCGTAACTTGACAAATAGGCACTAATGTTTAGATTTCTAAACCAAAATAGAGTGCTCTGAGATACTCTTGTTTCTGAGCGAAAAAATGGGGAGTCACCTTTAAAGAGACCAGAGTGCTATCAAGGATTAGATCTGTCTCTAGTAGAATCTTAAAAGGGTGAGTTAAAACTCTAATGGTGATATTAGTTTGTGTCTTATGTAACTGAATCTAAATGTTTTATTAATTAGCCACTTACTCAAATTTAATCTAAGTCTTCAAAAATAGATTCTGTTCATTAAATTGTAATAGCTGTTTAGTTTACCATAATATAAAAGCAGAAATGCTTATCTGTAAAATTATAGTTTCAGCTAGAAAACTTAATAGGTTTTTGATTTTAAAGGAAGAATTTATGAACGTTGGCCATGTGTTCCACTGGGATAAAGACTTCCTTACAAACCCATCTTGTAAAAGAACACACACTTTAAACCACATTTCATTTCCAGTAAATAGTCAGCTAGTCAGCTAATGGTGTTTATGAGTTGCTGATACTTTTTGCTGATACTTTTTATATACAATAATATCAACCATTATAAAGTGGATATAATGATCTACTTAAAAAATATTAAGAGAAATAAGCAAAACAAGAGAAAGCAATTCTTAGCTGGAAATGGACAAAGCTTGAAGGATTACTCCAAACATAACAGCCATTTAAGGTCGCAGTGAAGGTTATAAGTACCCCCAGTTTTCCAGTAATGGGGAAGACCATTTAGCAATGGGTCCTTTTGGAACCCTGGTGGTCTGGTGACACTCTTCAAGCTTTTGTAATGCTGCAGAGGCTTAGGCCGTCACAACTCATTGTCGGAGAGCATCATCTGAACACTCTCAGTGAAAAACTGGTATTTTGTGCAATGAAAGTTGCACAGAATTGATATTAGCCATTCTGGAAGTCCAGTCCTAGGCTGGCTTAGCACACCCTAATGATGCTGTAGAGGTAGAGTGACACCTCTGTCAGCAAAAAGGTTAAACTCTGTATGTGCAGCAAATTCATAGCACTTCACGTACAAACTCCAGGGACCATGACCACTTCAAATCACTAAGGTGGTTATTGTGATTGGTGTATCCCTTTAAATAGATACTTCACACTATACCCACTAATGCTTGCAGCCCTTGTCTACCATTAAATAATCATTGGATCTGCAATGAGTTGCGGAAATTGCTGCAGCTATATACCAATTTTCACTCTTAGATGTCACTGGGTGATACTTTTATGTCTCCTGCCTAATTGAGATCTTGTACTGAAACTTAAAGGATCACTATAGCATCAGGAAAACAAAGCGGTTTTCCTGACACTATAGTGCCTTAAGGTTGCCCCCACCCTCAGGGTCCTCCTCCCGTGGCACTGAAGGGGTTAAAACCCCTTCAGCAGCTTACCTTTATCCAGTGCCGGGCTCCCTCGGCGCTGGTGCCCTCTTGTCCACCGCCGACGTCAGCTCCAGAGTGGAGCGGAATGCCCATGCGCGGCAAGGACCGCACGCCCATTCTAACAGTCCATAGAAAAGCATTTCTCGATGCTTTCCTATGGACGCTCTGCGTGATGGATGCGAAATTCGCATCCAGCATCACAGATGCGCCTCTAGCGGCTGTCCAGAAGACAGCCACTAGAGGCTGGATTAACCTCTAATGTAAACATAGCAGTTTCTGTGAAACTGCTATGTTTACATCTGAAGGGTTAAAACATGAGGGACTTGGCACCCTGACCACTTCATTGAGCTGAAGTGGTCTGGGTGGTTATAGTGTCCCTTTAACATTTATTACAACTACATAAAAACGTGCTTCTCACACAATAACCATGTTCATATAAAAACTAAGTTTCACAATAAATGTATTGTGTGTATATTTCTTCCTGTCCAATTAAGAAAAATTAAGCCCCAGCATTGCTGGTTGATTTATTCATACTCTTAAAGGATCTGTGTAACATACTGCAGTTTTCTCTGTTACCAACCAGTAGGGATGTGAATGGGCAAAAACTTTGGTATGGTTCGGAAATTCAGGTAAGTAAAAAAAATGTGTCTGCTACAGCAATTCGGAGCAATGGCATTTGGCTCGGTTTGGACCTTCGGCAATTCGGCAATTCGGCAATTGAGACCGTAACCCCTAAACCTAAACCCTAACCCCTAACCCTAACCACTAACCCTAACCCCTTTTTTTCTCTGCAACATTTACATAGTTACGTAGTTACATAGGTGAAGAGAGACATGCGTCCATCAAGTTTATTCTTTCTCACATTTGATCTGAAAAAAGGCAATAAATCCAGTCTAAAGCGCTTCCAATACATTTGATAAACTTTACTTTCTTATTATGTTCTGAGTTGGGCAGGAGAAATTACACAAAAATATTTTTTTGCACAACTTTTTGTAAATAGATTTGATAGTGTCAGACGCAAGTGTTTATGTAGTTTCTAATAAAAGTAAAGTTTTGCTAGATTTGTCAATATGGGTTACCATCATTTTTCATAGCAACCTTCTCTTGTTATTCTCTGGCTCCTCCTTTAACCCTTTAAGGAACAAACTTCTGGAATTAAAGGTAATCATGACATGTCACACATGTCATTTGTCCTTAAGGGGTTAATGAAAATCTTGTATTTGTGTGCAATTACAGAGAACAAATTACTGAGAACATAGCCCTAAAGGTAAGGACTCATCGTGAGATATGACTTATTGATAATATATGGATAGTGTTTTCCAAGGTTCTGTAGGTGGCTACTGTTACGAATGTTGGTAGTTATAGTACCTTGTTCGCCTATTCCTGCCGAACTGCTGAGCCTTAGTGATTATACCTGCCGTTTGGGTGTAGATACGAATAGTTCCAGACGAATGCAGCTTCCAAGTAGTTTCTTCCCAGCCAGTAGATAGGGTACAACAGGAATAATGGTTTATTGATGCCACAGTAGCTTTTATGCAAGTCCCCATGAAAGGGGACCTCCCACCTGGACCCTGTGGGGCACCAGGACACAAAAGTTACAATCAATCACAATACATTGACAAAGTGAAACACTCCCACTGCAAACATACAATCCCTTCCTTTCTGCCTGTGGGATAATTAGGTAAGCTAAAGGATAACCCAATTATCTCCAGGCAGAAAAAACATATTTACCCCAAAACTTGTAAAGTACCCTAAAACACATGGTATCCCCATAAATGACATGATAGCCCTGATCTGGGTGACCAATATATATTAAAAAAAATCACCCAGATCAGTTCATGGGTTTTCGAATTGAATGTGTCACGTTCACAGTAAATGATGTGGAACACAACTGCAGATTTCTTAGGACTTTGATCTTTTATTAAGACACTTAGATGGAACTGAGACTTCAGTTCCAGAATTACAGTTACTGTTTCTTTAAATAATAAACGGTTTGTTTCATTTAGCATTGACAAGGTTCAGAATTCATTAGAGTCCGTTATTCTTGTTAACAGTTCAAATTATAAGAGATTATATACATTGGAATTATCAGTAGCAAGAATGGTGCAGCAAAACTTAAATAATACTTGTTTTGAGGGATGCTGTAGCAGGCTTGCTGGACAACTTGATAGCAGACTTTAGTATGAAGAAATAAGATTATCTGTAGCAAGACAGGTACAGCTGAACTTGAATAATACTTGCTTTGAGGAAAGCTGTAGCAGGCTTGCTGGAGAACTTGATAGCAGACTTTAGTATGAAGAAATAAGATTATCTGTAGCAAGACAGGTACAGCTGAACTTGAATAATACTTGATTTGAGGAAAGCTGTAGCAGGCTTGATGGAGAACTTGATAGCAGACTTTAGTATGAAGAAATAAGATTATCTGTAGCAAGACAGGTACAGCTGAACTTGAATAATACTTGATTTGAGGAAAGCTGTAGCAGGCTTGCTGGAGAACTTGATAGCAGACTTTAGTATGAAGAAATAAGATTATCTGTAGCAAGACAGGTACAGCTGAACTTGAATAATACTTGATTTGAGGAAAGCTGTAGCAAGCTTGCTGGAGAACTTGATAGCAGACTTTAGTATGAAGAAATAAGATTATCTGTAGCAAGACAGGTACAGCTGAACTTGAATAATACTTGCTTTGAGGAAAGCTGTAGCAGGCTTGCTGGAGAACTTGATAGCAGACTTTAGTATGAAGAAATAAGATTATCTGTAGCAAGACAGGTACAGCTGAACTTGAATAATACTTGATTTGAGGAAAGCTGTAGCAGGCTTGATGGAGAACTTGATAGCAGACTTTAGTATGAAGAAATAAGATTATCTGTAGCAAGACAGGTACAGCTGAACTTGAATAATACTTGATTTGAGGAAAGCTGTAGCAGGCTTGCTGGAGAACTTGATAGCAGACTTTAGTATGAAGAAATAAGATTATCTGTAGCAAGACAGGTACAGCTGAACTTGAATAATACTTGATTTGAGGAAAGCTGTAGCAGGATTGCTGGAGAACTTGATAGCAGACTTTAGTAAGTTGAAATAAAGCTTTAGCATTATTAGCTCTTAACTCAGAGACTGTAAGTTACTTAACTTCTAGAAGTAGAGGGATTGTGTCCCCAGCTCTCCTCTGAGGCGGTTGCTTCAGTGAATGGTTACCAAGAGTTCTGGTATCTGTCTCTTATGAGGAGAGATGTTGGGGACTTGAATATTCCTCTGGTCCCGTCTAGTAGCGAGTGGTCGTCTCAGCGAGGTATGTGAGCCGGTGAGTTTGGCGCGGTACGCGTTTCAATAATCCAGCGTCTATCAGCTGGTGCGGTCGCATTAAATAGCAGACCGCGGCAATGGGGGTGTGGCTAAGCTCCGTCAAACCCAGAAGCATGAGGAAACATCGGGAGGCTTAAGGCCTGACAGTATGGAAGTCCCATATTACCGACCGCACACGGGGCTCCAGCCCAAAACAGTTCCATGAGTTTAGGCTGTGCGGTCGGTCTAGTTCTATAAAGTCAAATAAATGAATGAAAGCATGGCTTATAGGAGCAATTGTTCCCCTTGTTTGTGGGAACTAAACTAACGAACAGCGCTCTCCTAGCTCTTCGTGAAAAGGAAGCAAGCGTTCGTATGTTTTTACCGGTGTTCGGGATGTCAAGTGTCCGATTTTAGTTCCAGACACTTGACGACCAAGTCCCGCTGCCTCATTTCATGGAAACAAGATGGCCGAAGTTTTCTCTTCCACGTGGTGTTCGGCTATACAAACGGTGGCCACCATGAGAGAGCGCTCAAATGACAGTTTCCTTTGTAGATAATGAGCCAGGGGGTTGATCGGTGTTCGGTAATTTCATCTACCGAACTAATAAAACATAAAAGTCAACGAATGGCCCTACAAAGTCTTGAATGAAAAGTCTCCTTTCTTCACAGCTACTATCTGGATTATACCTTTCAGATTACTGGCATAGCCTGGTCAGATATCTTTGGATTGGTGCACAGGCTAATTCATTTTTTGAATTGTCATATACACTGGTGTTATGAACTAGCACAGGTACTTGCAACTTCCCTGGGCAGCTTGCTGCAAATAGACACCATGGCTCTCATTTTTGCAGTTTCCTCACATTATTTTTTTAACCATATACCAAGTGAATTTTAACATTAAGGCCAAAATAGCTGAATTATAAAAAATCATCTAAGTCAATTATGACTTTAAGTTTGAAATTAATTTTAAATTCTATTTGATGTTTCTACAGTATATTCCTTAGAAATATTCCAGAGAAGGACACGTAATTTTGATCTACGTAATTCCATTTAGTTTGATATCAGCTAAGTGTTAAAAATCTTATATTTGCATTAGTTGATTATTATTTCTGTTCTTGGAAGGTAATAATCACCAATGTATTATACCTTTTAACAAAATTGTCTAGACTGGAAATAAGTGAGCAAATACATTTCTGCTTCTGTCTATTTTTCATTAAATTCGGTCGGCTTAAATATTCTTAGTGTTTGATGTTCATTTTAAAAATATCTACAGCACAGCCTTGTTAAACATGGTGCTGAACTTTAACAAAATTTACGAGACATTGTTGACCTCCAAAGAAATAGTGAATGTATTTGTAACTTGCTTTATAAATGGTGATTATTTTGCTGAAAGAGATGCCTTCGAGTGTTTCAGTTTTTAGCAATTGTACAGTAAGATATTGTCTGTTGCAAAATGAATGGTTGTATTTATCCCTCACCATCATCAAAGGACTCATAGATAGTAAATGCAGTGGAGAAAAAGAAGAAAGAAAAAAGCTTGTCTTCTCCGTTTGTCCTTGTCTAGACTGATGTAACATTGTGTATTTGAAAATAATATATTTTTTAAAATTGTTAAATATTCATGATTGTAGTTGTAGGTGATGATATAATTACACATGAAAACAAGTGGCTAGTAATACTGTATTGTTTATGACCATGTTGCACAGAGCCAATGCAGTAAGAGATCTGTTTCGGAAAAATAGATAAAAAAAATAAAAAAGAGATCCACGGGCAAATTCTTATAGCCGCCACATTTTCTATACCCTGTTATAAGAATTCCTCTAATATACCATCTATCCGAGCGGTCTTATATTTAATATTGGAAAATAAAACATACAACATTTCTCTTAGGAAACCTTCCTCCATTATTATCATTAGATATCAGATTGATAAAG
This sequence comes from Pelobates fuscus, assembly GCF_036172605.1. Lineage (NCBI taxonomy): Eukaryota > Metazoa > Chordata > Amphibia > Anura > Pelobatidae > Pelobates > Pelobates fuscus. Next base: position 36,775,320 of record NC_086319.1, on the reverse strand, counting down.
ACCACACTGGTCGAAACGTTGTTTTGCACATTCTGGTGACAATAAATTGCCTGAAATTGAACCTTTGGATTACCCTTATCCTTTCTTTTGAGGTGATCCATTATTATCATTATCATAAATATCGTTGGACTAATTAGGAAGATATTGTGAAAAAAAACATATTGTTTAAAAATTTGGATACCATACTATATATTTTCTGTACCAAACGAAACCATACTATATATTTTCTGGTGTTATATCTTGTTATAATCATTTTTATAGGTATGTCCTACATGATTAATATAGTTGTTAGTTTATGAGCATACATAGAATTTGTAATTTTGTTGGATCCCCTTCCCTTTTTTCCGTTTTCACCGTTTTCTTGCTATTTTTGTTGTTATTATTGTGTGTAAGAATTTAGAAAATTATTTCATAAAAAACTATTTGAAAAGAGAAGTAAGGATCTTGTATCACTTCAAATGTGTAGCCTGGCTGCAAAAACAATACCCTTTGAAAGAGATTTATCTTGGAAACTGCATTTTCTGTACGTGGCATATAAACACATACAGACATAATGTTTACATTTTATTTGGTTTGGTGTTGTTTTGTTTAAAAGGTAATTTTGTTCAGGTGGATGTGAAGAGAATTTGTTTGTATACTGATATAAATCAATAAAGAGATTTAAAAAAATTGAATTGCACTTAGAGAATGGTTTAAACCAACAACTCAAATTTTTCATGAAATAACTGTAGATCAGAGCATTTTCTGTGAACTTTACTGTGCTTGGTCTACCTTTGTTCAATCCTGACCCATGTCATTGGTTGGAAAGTTAGTTTAAAATGAAAAAGTGTTCTTAGGTCCATCCATCCAGCTTCCCATCTGTCCATCCATCCATTCATCTACCTACCCATCATCCATCTATCCTTCCATCAATCCATCCATCCATTCGTGTATCCATCCATCTACCCGTCCATTCCTCTACCTGTCTGTCTACACAACCATCTACTCATCCATCCATCCATCCATTCATCTACTCACCTGTCCATTCATCCATCCATCATCCACCTACCCATCATCCATCCATTTACCCATCTGTCCATCCATCCATCCATCCATCCATCTACCCATCCATTCCTCTACCTGTCTATCCACATATCATCTACCCATCTACCCATCCATCCATCCATTTACCCATCCAATCCTCTACCTGTCTGTCCACCCATCCATCTACCCATCCATCCATCCACCCACCCATCCATCCATCCATCCATCTACCCATCTAGCCATCCATCCATCGCTCTCTCTCTGTCTGTTTGTCTATCTATCATGTATCTTTATATGCTATGTTAGATGTATTGTTGTTGCTAATTATACTGTGTCTCCTGTATATTTGTTTACATTTCTGTAACAGAGAATTGTCTGTTTTGTGCGTTCTAATGACAGCATAAGACTTAAAAAGCTGTAAGATACCTCATAGACATGTAATCTAAATTGACAGTAAGGTGCTTTAGCACATGGTAATGTTTGCTAAATCGTGGATAAAGGTTCGAGGAAGTCATTCCATTGAAGGAAGCCTGATTCTTTAATAATCATTTAATTGGATTAGCAAGCTATGTTGACTGCGTTTGCTGCTGATCTGGTATGAAGGTATTGTTAAAGAGTTATATGAGTTCACAACTGTTGCAAACATCAATAAAGAGGTTGAAAGTCACCATATCAAATATAGTAAAATGCACAGATCTCAGAGGTAATCTCAAAAAGAACACATTTAATCAGCACAGCTTTAATTTTCCCATAGTCTAGTGCAATCAAATGTTAATGGAAAATTAACTTTTCTTTCGTTCTTCTAAAAAGTAGTTAAAACTACAAAGATCTGTGGTATGCTTCCATAAAAACAGAAACAACCCCAAACATACTGCATTATGTATTAATTATTATTAATAATCTTATTAAACATATTTTATTTGAAATCATTTAAAAAAGCATTATAAGTATTTGTATATAATAGATAAATAAGTCTATAGACAGATAATTAACCTCTTCATCATGGCTGCTGCAAGGTACAATTGCCTCTGCTTATGCACTTTGTAAGGGCAAACGTACCCTATATGGAAAGAGTATTACATTTGCTAGAACTAGTTTATTTAATGAGGCATTATAGAAATAACCATATGGAGGTTCCTGAAAGTAACCAAGCACTGTTATAGTCTCGGTTTAAGATAGGTCATGCAGCAATTATTATTTCCAGTAATTGCCCAAGATGGGTTGCACTGGAAGAGGAATGATGTCTTATATCATGATTTATAGCTAATCTGACTGCATCAGTGCATGTAGGGCTCAGCAGGCAATATCTATGCAGGGGCATTATTATACACCAAAACGGCTTCATTAAGCTAAAGTTGATTTGGTTTATAGTGTCTTTCTAAAGGGTTGAATAAAAGCCACAGGAGCACTCAATACCGAGCACTTCAGCTGAAACTATCATATTGGTGTTTACAAACTTATGAAATGTATATGAATGAAAAGCCAAACTGATCCAACAATGCTTTTCATGCTGGAATTCAGCTTATATTGCTGATTAATAATGACAGCACCATCCAAGTCGCCTTCACTCTACTTCGCCCCCGGAGCGAGAGGTTGATGGGATCTTCTCTGCTGTACTGATTGCGGTAATGTGCTGTGTCAACTCAAATCATTTCCTGAGCATTATTTTTTAATAAGCTCTCATGCCGAAATCAACTGAGAAATGCCTTGCATTTCTGAGCAAGCAAAATATAAATACAATTACCAACTGGCAGAAACACTAGCATATTGATTTTTGGAAATACTGTAACCTTATCACTGATAATACAAAAGCAAATCATTTAACCAACATGTTGTCTAAACAAATTGCCCTTTTAGATTTTCCATTCTAGGTTAAATCTATAGAGCCCCAGGGTCTTTAAAGTCCTTGCATCATGTATGTATTCTTCCTATATGATTCATGATGAATGGGCAACTGCTATTATGTTGACAATTTGTCCAGTCATGGTGGGCTGGGTGGCCAATTCCATCTGTAAGTCTTCAGGGACCAGAGGTTCATGATATTGTTGTCAAATAGAGGTCAAAGAGCCATGCGGACTGGAATATAATCCACTGTTTCTGTAACATGGTTGCATAGTTCAAAGCAAATCACTTGCTTTGAAAGGCTGAAATGGTTTTCACGTAATTTGGACTCATTTCCTGTACCATAGGGCATGCAAATACTGACTTCTTCAAAGTGAAGGACTTTGTAATTGCCCCCCTTAGATACACCCACGCATTTCACTGTCTCATGTACCACACCCCTAATGTTCCAGTAAGTTAGTATTAAGTGAGCCATTAAATGAAAGTCTTAATAAATCATACATTCGGCTTTTAAATAGAAATGGAAATAAATATGACAGAGAATATTATAGAAGTTAGATGTCCTACCTGACATGATTCAGTATGTCTGTTGGACCACATTAAATCCAGACTGTTTAATTGAATTGTCTTGTGAGCTGTTCAAACAAGTTGCAAACTAAAAACAAACTCTCCGTCACTACTGAGACGCCAAGTTCACAAACGTTCGGCTTCTGTTTAAATGGTAACAGCCACTTCATGGGATTTTAAATATGATGTTTACGTATTTCATGTATTTTCTTTCATGTTTAAACATTCATGAAGTTTTCATAGTTATACAGATTAGCAAAAGACCAGTGAACAAAAGACAGTACCCCATGAACCGTGTCTCCTATATTTAACAAACTTGTGTTTATCAGTACTAAAAAACAACATTAAAGTCACTGTGTCAATTTTCTGATTTTGCTTTTAAATACATATTGTTTTCCCTATGTTCTATACTTTTCTTTATATTTGTTTTCAATTCACCTTGGGTTTTTTGGTTATACATAATACAAAGTAGGGATTGTGATCATTGATGAATTTCTGCAACGGGCAAAGATTAAACAAAGTTCCATTTCAGTTGCTAAGCTGATTTAAGCACAATTCCTCCCACAAATAGCCAGACCACATGCATCACAGACAGAGAAAAACAAAACTGAGGTACTAAGGTAGACACAAGAAAGAAAAAGTAATTAGCATAAATAAAGGCAAGCAGCAAGGGGGAGTATAATCATTAAGACATATGTGGCACAACTTTAAATGTAAAAATCTACAATGAAAATATCTGGCTCATTGAACATAGTATGTGGAGGTGTCCAAACAGAAACAGAGCCTATGTTTCTCATCCTCCAGTACAGGGGGAGTGCTAAGGTTGTGCCATGGCTGAACTGCATTGTAATGTCAAATGCTAAATCTTTGCAATTTAGCATGCAGCAGCATGTAACAAAAAGGCTTATAGGTGACTTTCAATGTTTTAGAATCCAGGAAAACAAGTCACAGAAAAAAAGACACAGGAGAATAGGTCACAGAGGGTTACCCTTACCTTAACACTAACTTACTAACCTACCCCTACATCTAACCCTTCCTCTAATTCCCACTGCTAATAGCAATACTGATATTGCCAGTTGGATTTCCTAGTTAAAACATTAAAGCTTAATGTAGTTTTTGTTATGGTGTCTATAGCTTGTCCCTACAGGCTTTCTAATGTAAACACTGTCTTTTCAGAGCACAAAAACTGTTTACATTAGTACCTAAGAACATCTATAGTGGCAGTCACTCAAACGGTGACTAGAGGTGCTTCCTGGGTTATGGAAGTGCTCCTGCACGGAACGTTTACAATAGAGATGCATTGATTCAATCCCTCTCGTTGAGGAGATGCTGGTTTGATGATCTCAGCCGAGGGGGTGGAGCACAACTGACCCACGTGGCGCTGGAAAAAGGTGAGTAAACTCACCTTTCTAAATGAAGGGATTAGGATTTTCAATATTTACATGTCATATTTTGTTTCTAAATAACTATAACTGACTTAAATGTTTTGTCTTATTCCATAAGTCTTCTCTTTTTCACATTTTTTTACACAAATAGCCAAAACATTAAAACCACCTGCCGAATATAGTGTAAGTTCCCCTTGTGCTGCCAAAACAGCTCTGATGTTTAAAGCATGGACTTAACATGAGAATCTGGCATTAAGACATTAGCAGCAGATCCTTTAAGTCCTACAATTGCAAGGTGCAGCCTCCAGCACATCCTACAGATGCCCAATCAGACTGAGATCTAGGGAATCTGAACTCTTTGTCATGTTTTTCAAACCATTCCTCCACACGAAATAGCCCACTGCTATTATGGAACACCATTGTCATATGGCTGTGGATGTGAATGTGGACCTTTCATGTGGATGTTCCTTTGACACATACCATTTAAATAAATGGTATATGTCAAAGTAACATCCACATGAAAGGTTCCCCAGCAAAACATTGCCCAGAGCATAACATTGCCTCTGCTTGCCTGCCCTCTTCCCAGATTGCATCCTGCTACCATATCTTCCCCAGGTAAATGATGCACACACACCTGGCCATCCATCTGATCTAAAAGAAAACATGATTCATCAGACCAGGCACTCTTCTTACATTACTCCATGGTCCATTTCTGACGCTCACTTTTACATTGGGTTCTTTCAGTGGTGGACAGGGGTCATCATGGGCTCTCTGACAGACTTGCAGCTATGCAGCCCTATACACACCAAACCAAGATGCACTGTGTGTTCTGACACTGTTCTATCATAGCCAGCATCAAGTTTTTAAGCAATTTTAGCAACGTTACTCTACTGTGTGATCAGACTAGACGAGCTAGCCTTCATGCCCCATATGCATCATCGAAACTTGTACACCCATGAACATGATACCAATTCACCAATAGCCCTCCCTTGCTCCACTTTTGGTAGGTACTAAACATAGCATACCGAAAACACCCCAAAAGAATTGTCGTTTTGGAGATGCTCTGACCCAGTCGTCTAGCCATCACTAAATGGCCCTTGTCACAGTCACTCTTTTTTGCATGCCCAATTTTCCTGCTTACAAAACATGAAATTCAAGAAACTGTTGGCAAAGCTCTTCCACCTGACTCTTGGTCTCCTCTGTCTCACTATCTCCAAACTTCTCTCTTGTTTCAACATCCTTGATTTTTGTGATTTTTTTCCAACTCCCACTTTATTTTGTGTCTCTTGCAGATCTCTGCTTTCCACACTTGCCTCAGCTCCAGCAGCAGCCTCTTAATGTCCCCTTTAGTAGATGGGGAAGAGTCATCATCCAACTCAGACTCCCTGTATACTCCTCCTGAGCCGACCGAGTCCGTCGAACTAGCATCACCCTGTGACTCTTTTGAGGCCTTAGCCTCGTTGCTATCTTGAATGGTGGCCGCTCTGCAGGCCTCTCAAAAGAGAGCTGGATATCTGACATACCTGAGTCTTCGGGGTGGCTGGACTTCGTGTGCCTGCATTCCATGTGTTGTGTCTGGTGCGTGGTGGGTAAAGAAAGATAAATATATTACTGGTGGCGATCTTAAGAGGATTTGATTAATCGCGGAGCTGTGTAGGAGCTCTTCAAAAGCACGTCTGGTTCGGCTCGTCGTTGCCAATGCCCCCTCCCCCCCCCCCCCCACACACACATCAGTGGATTTAATATTGTGGGTGATCAGTGTAAATTATGTTGTCAGTAAGAAAAAGTAATATATTGTCAGTCAATATATGTTTTCAAATTATTGTTTATAGTATTTAAGTAAAATATTACTTTTTTATGTAACTTTTTTTTCCTAGCCAAAATAAAAGTTGTGAATATTTTCCTGTGGCTTTACATTTATTTATTGGTTTAATTTTCACAGACATTACAATTCCTCATTAAAGTCAATGAGGATATAACATTTTAGTGTGAGTTGAATGTGTTGTTCACTGACTATACAGTTTAATGAACACTCAGATTGGGCCACATTGTTTAGAGCAATAGTTCACATGAAATGCATGAAAATTGCATAAACAAATAATTACAAATAATTATAAGTGAATTGTGTTTTTTTTTCATACATCAATAGCTAAATAATGTAATATTTGTTAACTTTAGATTGTAGGAAAGCAAAGTTATTAAATGTATCACATACGGATGTGCTTTAAATAAAAATTATTATATATTATGTTGATGAAATATTCCCTTAAGGCAAGTCACTGGCACAAGTTATTTTTTTCCTTTTTTAAATGACAGGTGTCATTATGTATGTCTGATGGCAGTGTGAGGCATATTTATAGACTAAGCTTAGAATTCACAATGTGCTGTGAGATTCAGGCAGTGAAGGGCACAATTCCCTTTGTATATTACAAGTTCTGTCTGCCAAAAACAATGACAGTTTAAGAGAGGGGATGACAGGACATTACATCTAGATAAATAAGATCTAATATATATGTTTCTCTGAGGCCTGATGGAAGTTCCGTATCGTCTTCATGCTTAAAGCAATGATGCATGAAACATAAAAAAGAGAATACAAGAATAATAAACCGAATACACTAAAGTCCAGACTATGACTGTTTAATGAATACACAATCAATGACAATAGGGGAAAGCCCACAATAAACACACATAAATTCTGTCTAAATGTTGGCCATAGTCTTCCTCTGCTTGAGAAGGTTACTTTTTTTTGTGAATTCATTAAAAGAAGATTTAAAACAAACAGAAATAAGCACGCATTTCAACATAGTAAAATCTTCTTCAAGGTGCATGCTATCAATATCTCAAGTTCATCCTTACAGGAACACGGTAGGCACTGTTTCTGCTTTATCTCATTAAACTTGTTATAGTGTCTGGAGTCCCCTGGTACCGTCATTTGATTCCGCATTGAACATTTTTAATGTTGTTATGTTTTATTGCTAAACGAAAGTCCCCATCAGCCCATCCCATCTGTGCTGCTTTGGCCAATGAGAAAGTATTAACTTTAGCTGCAATGGGCAGTTGTGATTGGCTGAGAGTGACTGTTTTTAGCCTGTCAGAGCTCCACCTCTGGTAGGAACTGTGATTGGCTGAGAGTTTCAGCTGACTGTGTTTAGCCTATCAGAGCACAAATAGGTATGACAACAAGGTAGTATGGCCAGGGACCCTTATTTAGTGTTAAACTACTCTAAAATGGTTTAACACGGAATGGTGGGACAGTACCTGGGGACTCCAGACACTATAGCCAATTCAATAATATGAAATGGATATAGTGACTACAGTGTCCCTTTAAATAGCATTATTATATTTTTAACAGCTTTTCCCACTTCCTGTTCCATTACTTTTCATTTCATCATCGTGTCCTCCCATTCTGACGTCATCACACAAAGGAGTATTTTCTATTCGTTCTATTTGTCGATTAGGTGCCTAAGATCACTATAGAGTCAGGGACACAAACATGTATTCTTGACCCTATAGTGTTAAAACCACCATCTAGTCCTCCTAGGCTCCTCGTGCTTTCATAACTGTTTGCTTAAAAAAAAAAAAGTAGTCTGCTAACATCATCAGAAGTGGTAGCCTGATCCAATCACAGTGCTTCCCCATAGGATTGGCTGAGACTGACAAGGAGGCAGATCAGGGCCAGAGCCAACATGATTCAAACACAGCCCTGGCCAATCAGCATCTCCTCATAGAGATGAATTGAATCAATGAATCTCTATGAGGAAAGTTCAGTGTCTGCATGCAGTTGGAGGAGACACTGAATGTTTGGATGCATTTTAGGCAGCCATGACCCAGGAAGGATCTCTAACAACCATCTGAGGAGTGGCCAGTGAAGTTATCACTAGGCTGTAATGTAAACACTGCTTTTTCTCTGAAAACACAGTGTTTACAGCAAAAAGCCTGAGGGTAATGATTCTACTCACCAGAACAAATTCAATAGGCTGTAGTTGTTCTGGTGACTACAGTGTCCCTTTAAGTTGCCTTACTGCACAAAATGTGTTAGGCTATCTTCCTGGGATATGATTCATCATGTTTTGCATTGCTATGTCCCTACTTTTTTTCTTTATTGTTTATACAACTAAATATTTTATATACGTTATACATGATTTGAGGGTTAGCCGGCGTCTCATGGATTGTGTTTAGAGACATTTCACCTATATCCTTGGTAGACACTTCAGCCCTGGTACAATGGTAATAGCCACAACATTTAGAAAAAAATGTTTAGTACTATCTGGATTAATGTAGATTGTTTTTCAACCAAGAAAATCAACAAAACGCTTGGTAAGTTGATCAAATCAAACTGTAAGGAATATACTTCCGGCCATATTACTGCTGGGAACAAACCCCCTTCAGATTGTGTTGTTAGAATGCCCTGGGTTTGGCAGGAGGTAGGTTACATGAAAATGAATATCTGAAAGTTGACTCAGACTTAAGAGCAACGGAGTTTCAAGAAATCTGGGGGGGCTAAGACTATCCACCTCTGGAATAGATTATAATGTAGACATAGCCAACTACATTGTCATTCCATGGGTGCATATGCAGCCCAAATGTCGCTCACTTTTTCATATGTGTAATATTGGTACATATAACACTCTATGTAGATTATTTAATTTACATATTTAATTATTCAAATGTGAACTGTCCAGAATTCAAAGAGAATGAAAGTTAATATTTCAACATTTAGTCCAAAACTGTAGATTTAGAGAAATTTCCCAAGTTAACTTTGAATTCAGTCTTCGGTGAATAACTTTGACAGTGAATATAAAAAAAAAAAAAAAAAAAAAAAAAGGTAAAACTACTTGTACTGAAACAGCCACGTTGGAGAATTTTTCTAGTTTAGATATTTTGGGTCTCAAATTTTAAATACACTTTTAAAAGTTGACATTTTAAACACTCCAGTGAATATATAACCCTGTGCGAAATTCTGCAGAAAAGTTTGTACCAAACACACACAAAGGAAAAAAATATTTTTAAATAAAAAAAATAAATGCACTTTTTTATTTTCTTATCTTATATAATATTCATTATTTGCTTCTTAAACTCCTACAAACGTCTCTGAAAGCTGGTGAATACACATTATTATAAGGCAAGCAACAGCGAGTTAAAAGAACACCTTACTGTGTATTTTTAACATGAAGCAATGTATCACTGACATATTCTCCATATAAGATCTGTACATGACTGCGCAAGATTGTGCTCAGATGCTCATGGTGTGGAAGATGGTTAATTATTTAGGATATGCTTGTGTTGGTGGCATGGGTCCTTGTACAGTAATCCCCTGTCATGTTGTGAAATTAATCCTAATTACACAAGGCTGACACACAAATATGATAACATCATCTCTAATTTTACTTTCATCTTCAGAGGAAGCTCCTATTATAATGCTAATATGTGTAAATACTTAAAAACATTCCAGAATAATAAATAATTGCATCATGCGCATTCGTTCTAAATCTACAATCTACATGTGCAGTTATTTTATCAAAAAGGTTTTTATTCATTGACTTATTATAGTAGTATTGTTTACTAAAGTGCGCAGAGTAAATTCCAAATCACAGATTAAAATAGCCAATTTACAAAAATGGTCTCCAAGTTCTCAGTTTGGATAATTTGGCGTTGGCATTGGAAATTCCTGCTGGTGGTCGAGTTTCAAAATGATGACCTCAGCACTGTACTCCGACAGGGTTATTCACCGAAGGGAGAATTGTCCGGAATTCAAACTGAATTTAAAATTAAAGGCCATAATAGCCAAACTGGACAAATTCTCCAAGTCTATTCTTCCGTTCCTACCTATTCTTCCAGCTCAGCTAATTTGGTCTAGTGATAGGAAAGGTGGAAAATTTCGAGAATTTTAAATTTGATTGGATTTTTTTTACAATTAAAGAACAATTCTTGAAGTAGACATAGAACCAGGCGGAATACTTGATACTGTATGATGGAATACTGTAGGATGAAATATAGCAACATCATTAATGACAGTGAATAGGTGGTACATACTGGTATCTGTTTAATTTTATACTCATATGCATGATAAAGGAGGAAAAAATATGATGGGGATATAAAAATAATAAAATAATAATAATATAGTCCATGTTAAATATGATAAGCAGTTAAGAAAGAGATGGGGAAATGGAGATGAGATGGGAGAACTTAGGGTTAGATTAGGGAACTATAGATAAAATGGCAAAAAAAAGTAAATTCTGCAGTCTGGCGATGAGATTGAAAAGTGAAATATGAATTATAATAATTTATGGAACAGTGAATGTGTATAGACCATTTTCTCCAGAGATTGTCATCTCATCTAATCAACTTGTTCATCAAAATCCTTAGTCTTAATGTTCATTCTCAAATAGTTATAAAGGCTTTTATAGCACGTCTCTTCCATTTTTCAGACTTTTTTAAATTGAAGTTGAATCCTTCAGGATATGTGTTTCATTTCATTGGATACTCAAATTAAACTCTTTACAGGAGATTCTTGATATTTTAAATAAATGATTGATTCCAAATCTTCCTACTTTTGAAAATGAAAATTCGGTATATTAGATCTCTGTTGACCTTTTCACTTCGTAGACTAGTCTGTTACTTGTCAGATAATAAAAAGGTACATTAATACGCATTAGCTTGCCCAATATCCAGCCTTTATCTTCAGTGAGCTCTTCATCAGTTTGCAGAATAAAACGTTTTCTGTCTGGGCAATTAATCAACAAAGGAGGATTTGTGTCCATCTACAGCCAGGACATTCTTTAAGTTAATTTATAAACTATGCACACAGGGATAGACTGCTAAAAAAGGACAGGACTCTGGGCAACCTGTTACGGGTCCTCCAGTATTCTATTATTTATTACAACCACTAACAATAAAAGTTTAGACTGTTACATATACATTAAGTCTTTATTATTATTATGTTTAAATGTCATCTCTGACAGTTGTGCCAGAATTGATTGCTTGTTTCACATCCAACAATAAAAGGGTCTCAGGATCAGCTACTTATTTTGCCCTATTACAATTCATTCTTTATTTTTCATAGTCAGAAATACAAATCTAACACTCCAGATCCTTATAGCATTTCAGCTTGCTTGGATTCGAATGCTTCCCTATGAGAAGCATTCTGTTGGTCCTCGCTACATATGACTGGCTCATTCGTGGCAATCACCACTCATGCACCATTTTCGCCTGAACAGAAAAAGGAGATTTTCATCACTGACAGACTCACCCGGTAGGAACCGAGCAGTGGCAAGAGAGGACACACTACAAGCGAAAAATATGAGTAATATTTATTTTTATATTTAGGGGGATGTAAAACCATTTTAACATTGTAATGTTCCATTAATTACATTGAAAATGTTTCAATAAAGACCCAATATTCCAACAGACTCCAACATTCTAAATGTCCAGAATCTTAACTTAGAAACTATTGTATTATAAAGCAATATTTACTGAAGGATAGCCATTATAATTTTTCTTGCATTTTCAGTAAACATTTCAATCGAAACAGAATTGTTATTAGATATACAGTGAGGGGGAAAAAGTATTTGATCCCCTGCTGATTATGAACGTTTATCCACTGACAAAGAAATGATCAGTCTATAATTTTAATGGTAGGTGTATTTTTAACAGTGAGAGACAGAATAACAAAACAAATTCTGGAAAAATGCATGTCAAAAAATTTATAAATTGATTTGCTTGTCAATGAGTGAAATAAGTATTCGATCCCTTATCAATCAGCAAGATTTCTGGCTCCCAGGTGTCTTTTATACAGGTAACAAGCTGAGATTAGGAGCACTCCTAACTCCCCACCATGGCCGAGACCAAAGAGCTGTCCAAGGATGTCAGTGACAAGATTGTAGACCTACACAGGGCTGGAATGGGCTACAAGACCATCGCCAAGCAGCTTGATGAGAAGGTAACAACAGTTGGTGCGATTATTCGCAAATGGGCGAAACACAAAATAACTGTCAGTCTCCCTTACTCTGGTGCTCCATGCAAGATCTCACCTCGTGGTGTTTCAATGATCATGAGAATGGTGAGGAATCAGCCCAGAATTACAATAGAGTATCTTGTTAATGATCTCAAGGCAGCTGGGACCATAGTCACCAAAAAACAATTGGTAACACACTATGCCGTGAAGGACTGAAATCCTGCAGTGCCCACAAGGTCTTCCTGCTCAAGAAAGCACATGTACAGGCCGTCTGAAGTTTGCCAATGAACATCTAAATGATTCAGAGGAGAACTGGGGGAAAGTGTTGTGGTCAGATGAGACCAAAATTGAGCTCTTTGGCATCAACTCAACTTGCCGTGTTTGGAGGAGGAATGCTGCCTATGACTCCAAGAACACCATCCCCACCATCAAACATGGAGGTGGAAACATTAAGCTTTAGGGGTGTTTTTCTGCTAAGGGGACAGGACAACTGCACTGCATCTAGAGGACAATGGACAGGGCCATGTACCGTCAAATCTTGGGTGAGAACCTCCTTCCCTTAGCCAGGGCATTGGCAATGGGTTGTAAATGGCATTTCAGCATGACAATGAACCAAAACACACAGCCAAGGCAACAAAGGAGAGGCTCAAGAAGAAGCACATTAAGGTCCTGGAGTGACCTAACCAGTCTCCAGACCTTAATCCCATAAAAAAATCTGTGGAGAGAGCTGAAGGTTCAAGTGGCCAAATGTCAGCCTCAAAATCTTTAGGACTAGGAGAGGATCTGCAAAGAAGAGTGGGACAAAATCCCTCCTGAGATGTGTGCAAACCTGGTGGCCAACTACAAGAAACATCTGACCTCTGTGATTGCCAACAAGGGTTTTGCCACCAAGTTGAAGGGGTCAAATACTTATTTCATTCATTAAAATGCAAATCAATTTATAACTGGTTTTGACATGCGTTTTTTCTGGATTTTTTGTTTTTGTTTTTCTGCCTCTCACTGTTAAAATTCACCTACCATTAAAATTATAGACTGATCATTTCTTTATCAGTGGACAAACGTTCAAAATCAGCAGGGGATCAAATACTTTTTCCCCTCACTGTATCTCAATTACAACCTTTAAACATTTGCCTTTTTATACTTTCCTTTATATTTAGAATTCTTAAATAGATGTAAAGATAACAAATAAAATAAATTAAAACGCAACAAATAAATCTGTGACTATGAAATCTGCAAAAATAATGGGATGAATAAAAAAACATGCTGATTGGCAAACATAAATTATTTAGTGAGTCAGTGGATTCCAATTACCAGGGGTACTCCTAAATGCAAAAAAAAACAAAACACCATCAATGATCTGGTGTACATGTGGACATCATCTATAGTTTGTACACAAGGCTATTTATTCTATATCCTAATAATAATAGAAAGTTCTAGACAAAAATTTTCAATCCTAAAAGGTAATTTCTAAGAGGGGTGCAATGCATTTGGCTGGGCAATTCCCCCCAATTTAACTACGGCAGAAATGCTAATAGTTAATTAAAATATTCATGTTGTTATGAAGACAGTGACTTGAATTACACTTTTTTTGTTGGCGTTAGAGTCAATGTTTGTGAAAACTTTGTATATGTGGTTTAGACCTGTCTGGGATTGTTTTATTGATCGTTCTCAGTTGGAGCCGCATTATCACTCAGCGGTCAGATGATGCCCACTGCTTTCTCTTTCCTTGTAAACTGTGTTCTATTTTATACTTTATTGCATAGATGTTTAAAAGTTAAATCACCAGCTGATGTAGAACTACAGATCTTATGCATTGCCAACTTGAGTGTGATTTAGTTCTCATTGCGTTATTTTATTAAAACAAAACATAGTAAGAAATGAAGTGGATATATAAAACACAGAAAATGTAGGGATCCTTAACATCATAATGTTTAGATTAACATTAGTTATCGTTTAGGCTAATTGGGGTTTTGTCTTCTCTGGAGAACACCACTGGGAGACTGTGACTTTGCCCGCATCCTCTTTGCTGTGGAACGCATGGCCATTTCAGCCAAGATCGAGAATAGAATGCACGGAGGTGGGTCACGTAACACGGAAGTACTCTTCGTGAAAAAGTTGGAAGATGCAATCAGTGGCGATCGGAGAAGGCTGCGGTAAGAGGCAATCAACTTTTAAATTTATATGCCAATAACTATCCTTTTGGAAAATACCTCTAGAATAAGCTGCTGAAATACCTCACAGTCTGTTCTGTGGCAAGCACGAAAAAATGAGTTTTTGCCCCCAATTGACATTGAGGGTGGCACCCCTAAGGCAATTTTTATCATCTTTTGTGAGTGCAATTGCAAAACCTGTTTCTCTTTTTGTTTCAGGCAATATTGCGCTATGTCATATCCTTGTTTTTAGGTACACCAGCGGGAACCATACATTTTCTGTGTTGTATATATCTATTTTGGTCAGTTACCATCTGGGAGGTAACCTTGGGAATCTGTGTATTTATTAGTTAAGTTGTTTTATACATTTCTTAACAATTCACTGGTATCACATGTGGAATTTTTATATTGGTATTAGAAATTAACTGCCTTTCTATAAATCTGTCACTATCTGTCACTATCGCAATATAAACAATTCTATCTGGAAAAAAATAAAAATTTGGTTCATACATGATGTTTGTCCATATTTTTTTTTTTTTAACTCGGTTCAGTTCATTGAGAGATTTAATTTTAAAAAAAGTTAATAAATGAATAAACCCTTATGTCCTTAACTGGTGCAGTTTGTACACTCCTCTGAAACTTAACAGGTGTGGGTAAGATGTAGTGGGCATCTGCCACATCTATCCTATTACTTGGGCTCTGGAATGGAAAATTAATAATTAAAAATATAGGAGTTTGAGAAAGAGGTTCTCCTTCTTGTGGGATGATCAAGCTGTAATAAAACTACATCAAGCAGTAGAGTGTCTGCTTGTCCCATTTTTAAGTCATAGGCTTACAGAATCGCCAGAAGCAGTATGACCCTGATTGAAAGATTGTTTGATACGCATTCCAAATGATATGATAGTTTTGGTTAAATTATTTAATATTAACATTATAAAAAATATATTTAGATTTTGTAATATTTAAAAAACATGTAATATATTGATATACGTTTTAATGTTAGCTTGACATGACCTATGTTTCATAAAACAATGCTGATTATTGCTAATAACAATGTTCTTCCCAAAAATCCCTGAATATTATCCCTTAATAACTCTTCAAATACTTTCCCAGCCACAGAAGTTAAGCTCACAAGTCTATAATTTCCAGATAAATATGATAAACCCTTATTTAAATATAGGAACCACACCTGCCTTCCTCCAATCCTCCAGTACAATTCCTGAAAGAAAAGAATCTTTAAAACAGAGATTCTTGAAGAAGCAGGTAGAAATGGAGAGTCTTGTAGGTGGGAGAGACATGTGTGGGGGTAATGACACATGTGGAGGGACTGGGGGCGAGAATGAAAAACGTAGAGGTGCTCAGGGGGCAAATGAGACATGTGGAGGGACTAGCGGGGAGGAGGGAACACAATTGAGTTAATGTTTATGCCGGGTGTCCTATCCTGCCTTGTCTGCAGCACTAGGGGCTGGAGTTTACCTGTGGCTGCTCCTGTCTCTCTATGTCCACCCGAGGCAGATAGCTCATTAGCAAATTATTTAAACCTGCCTCTCCATCAGTTCTTTGATTCTGGTGATCATGTGTTTTGTCTCCTGAAAACTTGTTCCCCAGATTGACCCTGACTCCTGACCTTGGATTTCCTTCTTGTTTACCCTGACGTCTGGCATCCTCTGACTTTTAGCTTATCCTCGACGATTCTCCTGCTTGTGTCCTTGGTTGTACTACAACTTGGAGCAATATCCTGCACAGCCCTGTGTACAGACTCGCAGGCCAGGTGGTTCCTTATCTGGTTACCTTGGCCTGTTTTTATTTGCAAGAGTGAGCGTATATCTCTGCATTCTGGACTCCCAACTAAGGTAAGCCCTAACACACACACTTACTGTCACACACACACACAATTACTATCACACACACTGACAGACACACACAGATAAATACACACATTTACTGACAGACACACTCTGACAGACACACACACACTCACTGACACTCACTGAGCAGGTCTCCCCTTAGAGCACTACACCTTTGGGCTGCTTACAGTCGCAGGGGTCGACAGGGTGGCCAGGCCCCCTGCGACCGTGGTAGTTCCGCCACTGATCATGAGTCACTTTTATGTGACTTTTTTATTAATATTACATACCCCCTCTGTTCTGACCTTGCCCTTCCCATATGTGCTGAGTTAAAGCCCATCTCCTTTCTGCCCTATCTCCACTTTGTAGATTTTTGTATCCCCCCATCACTTGTTTAAAATCTCCTCCAACCATAACCATCAGACCCTCTTCAATCTGGGTGCAATCCATCATGGCTATAAAGATTGCACCTAAGCGCAAAATCAGCCCACTGCTCTAAAAAGTCCAAACCCTCCTTTATACACCATGACTTTAGCCATGCATTAACCTCCCTAATCTCCCACTGCCTTTCTACTGTATCACGCGACACAGGTAATATTTATGAAACTACTACCTTGAAGGTTCTTTTTTTCAGTTTACTTCCTAATTCCCTGAACTCGTTCTTTAGGACCTTTCATTTTCCACTTACCTTGTGATTGGTACCAATATGATCATCATCCCCCACTGAGGCCTTAATCCCTTATCATTAAAAAAAAATGATATCACATTCAGGAATAGTCACATTTTAGGTGAAATTATAGAAACTGATAATATAGCAAACTTTCCAAGCTAGGCAATATGGACCTAAATGATGAAAATAAATTTAAATTCATGACATTTCACACTTATAATCCTGCATTTTTATTAGATAATAATTACCAATTTGAAGGATTTTCTCTGTGCCTACCATACCAAACCACATATCATCTAGAAGACAAAAGCACTGACAGGCTGCCATCTAGTGGTAATGGGAGAAAGGAGACTGTCTCAAACAGTCCAAACCTTTGAAATTCATTTATAACCTCTGAAATATTCGAATGCTTCAACCGCATGTTGAAAATCTGGTGAAATATTAATTTGAAGCAGGCGTTACGGAAGATAGTGATATTTTTAGCTCAGTCCCAGAATACCATGTGGCACTATGCAGATGAGCAGGCAGTGTGTTGCTTTCAGATGCCAGACTACATTCTCCGGGTTTCCTTAGCAACAGCCGGCTGGTTATTGATAGTCAAAGACCAAATTAATGAGTTTAAATGTGATACTGAACCTGGCGATCTATCTGCGTACTTCGATTTCAACACGTTTGTCTTGTCACTGTAACAATGATTAGCTGGTTCATATGGAGAATCAATTGTAAGGTGGTTAATGCAGACACACTGCAATGCCTGAAGGAAACAAAGAAATGATGAAGTCTTTCCAGGGAACAAGGGGCTATTTTCAGAATTTCAGTTTTGTATCAACAACATTTTGGGAAGCATATTAAATTTAAAGGGGCAGTTCATGCACATGGATAGGCTTCATGTTAACACGTAAAGGGACACTATACCTTTAGGAATGTGTATGCCTAATGCTATAGTGTCCTTATGGCTGTTCAGGTTACCGGCCCCCACCTTGCAGAATTTATTGTCATCTTCGGCTCCTATTTCCATCAGGAGATGGACTGTTTGAGGCAGTAGCAATATGCAGCTCATTTGTTGCTACTGTGCAAACTTCAATGGTTTCTCAAAATGTGACATTACAATCATAATGTGATTATTACATGGTAGAGCACCGATTACCTATTTGCTATTAAAGGGAACCTGTCATGACAGGTTAAAGGGACACTCCAGGCACCCAGACCACTTCTGCCCATTGGAGTGGTCTGGGTGCCAACTCCCAATACCCTTAACCCTGCAAGTGTAATTATTGCAGTGTTTTATAAACTGCAATAATTACCTTTCAGGGTTTACTTCACCTCTAGTGGCTGTCTCCAAGACAGCCACTAGAGGGCACTTCCTGGATTATAGCACTGAAAACCTATGTTAGATCGTCGCCGGACGCCCTCACGCTGTGTCATGACCTCCAGCGTCACTAAATTCCCCATAGGAAAGCATTGAAAAGCATTTTCAATGCTTTCGTATTGAGAGCTCTAATGTGCATGCGCATTCGATCTCCACGGTCGGCGGGCGGGATCAGTCTCGCCCACCGGGCAAAGTAATGAAGAGGAGGAGCGGCGGCGGCGGAGGAAGAAGCAGTGACATGGGACATGTTGCTTCCTCTGGTAAGTCACTGAAGGGGTTTTCACCCCTTCAGCATCTGGGGATTGGCAGGTGGGAGGGGACCTGCAGTGCCAGGAAAAAGGATTGTTTTCCTGGCACTGGAAAGTCCCTTTAACCACAATAGAGAAATCATATAGCAAGTAATATATTATTTATAACAGTGCTCCTCAACCTTCTCTTCAAGTCACTCCTAACAGTCCAGGATTTAAGTATTACCCGGTTGTGGTGTGTTAAGGTGTTTAGAAAAAGAAAAAAAAAACTCTTAGACTCTAAGGCAGGGGTCCTCAAACTCTGGTTATCTATGTAATTCAAAAAATCATTGTAGTTCAGCAACATCTAGGGGGCCGGAGTTTGAGGACCCCTTCTCTAAGGCTTAGAGTCTAAGGTTTCTTTTTTTTTGGAGGGTGGGAGGGTTTAACACCTTAGACACACCTGGGTAATCCCTAAATCCTGGACTGTTAGGTGTGCCTTGAGGAGAGAGTTGAGGAGCACTGAGTTATAATATGATGAAAAAATACATGTATTTCTTTTAGAAGCTGATTTATTAATACTGACTTCCTCTCCAGTGAAATCACCTCTGTCATGGCAGCTAAATCCTAATATCTCTGGCTTCTCACCCGGGTCCTACCTGACTGGCCAAGCTAGGGAACATTTCTTCAAACAATGTATTCTTTCTCCATGATACCAATATATTGGCTTATTTGCCAATGTATCAGAATCTGTATGGTGTGACAGATTTGACAGAGTTGCAATAGCATGCCTTGTGCTTTTTAGAGGAATAATCATAGTAACCAATTTTATTGCACTTCACCCTTCCCCTCCAGACCTGCATCATTTGCCTTTTTGCTTTTCAGATGTTGCACAGCGGATGTTTGCAATTTTTTTTTCTTAAGTAAACTTTCTACTAAAAGCTGTACCATTCACAGTTATCAGTTAATTCAGTTTGTGCCAATCGGCACAGAGATAAGAAGGTTGTGCTCTTCATATTAGCCTGTAGCCCTCTCTTCAGTGCCTGCAAGGGGAAGTAGGGAGCAGGGGCAGGCTTTGAGAGAGGGCTACAGGAGTAGTATAGAAAGAAACAGCCAGAATGATTCATAGCAGCAGCTTTGGACGGAAAATATGAGAGTGGAGATCGAGAAAATAGGTAAGTTTTAGTTACCTTCCATGAAGCCAACATCAAGTGTTGGCGACTTTTAACCTGTTATGGGAAGCAGAGACAGATGTATTTTACAGGAAGTGTAACACCCACTGAAAATGTGATTGAAACTCTCAGCAGGAGACAGGGGGTAATGTAAACAAATTACAACATTAGTTTTTAGTATAATTAATGGAAGAAACGCTTAGGCCTCAATTTAAAATGGTTGGATATTCTTTTCAAATGATTTAATATTTTTTACAGAAAGCTGGCCGATTAACCAAATTCCCCTGTTGTGTCCATAACCCGTTTTGTGCAGGGATGTGTTATTTACAAATCTCTATTCATTATCAATACACAATGCATTTAAATTAAAAGGGTGGGGGCTATTCTACTCAAGTCTGAAGTGACTTTTTAAAGTTGTCGTTTTTGTAATTGAGATGCAGCAACAGTTGTATTAAGACAAAAAAATGATGTTGTGACAAGAAAAGAGAAATTTGGTCTTGCTCGCTCGATGCCATCTATTATTTCTGTCAGTCTTAAAATGCTTTTGCCCGTCAGCCTGTGGCTTATCCCAACTGCAGATGACAAGAATGCTTCATATTCAATAGCATAATATTCAAATAATATGTCTCCAAGTGAAATTAAAGACAATTTAAATATTTTGAATAGATGTCCATTTGTAACGTCTGAAATGAAGTATGAATAATATTTGCATTGTTGATGAAATAAACTAAAAATAAATAAATTGTGAGCTGGTCAACTGAGTCGTTGTGTTTTTATTGTTTATGTAAATAAGCTAAGGCATGTTTTTTGGAAGTCATTGCACTGATAGTAGAAACTAAATGTCTTTATTCTGTGTTCTGTTCTGCAGGAGCTACATATTAAAGCATTCTAGATAGGTATTCCCTCTCATTGAACCATCAGGTGACAGAACAAAAAGATTCTGGTTTTTTTTTGTTTTGTTTTTTCTATTCTGCGTCATTTCTTCTTATAACTATTTATCCTTGAAAGTAGACAAGAGAGCGAAGAGATCTGCAAAGATATGCAGATAACACGACCTCTGCCAATTCAGCAAAACAATCCCTAGCAAATGTATAAATTAAATAATGGATGGGGGTTGCTTAACCCCTTAAGGACCAAACTTCTGGAATAAAAGGGAATCATGACATTTCACACATGTCATGTGTCCTTAAGGGGTTAATGCATGCTGTATGTTCACAGAAAGCAAAATAGCCAGCCCTGCACATTGTGTTGTTGGAGATTTTTGTGTTCCGTGCACATGTCCATTTTTTCCTGATGAGATCACATGCAATTGAATTAGGTTCCAGTCTAGTCTGTAAATTGCTGCTTACCTGTTGATCTTGGGTTCTAGATCTTGATTGTTTTCAAGAGCAACATTAATAACCGGTGACAAAGGCACAAAAGAGTGCCAAAACGGGTTTTCTTAGCTCCTTCAATACAGACTGCCTTATGAGAAAACCACGGGTGTGCCCAGACATTTTGAAGATTCACTTAAATGGGACCATCAAACACTTACAGGATTACTCAGTAAATTGAGAATTGTAGGGAATTCAAAGTGAATTAATTTCAAAATGCTGTGTTGTTGTTTTTTCACTTTGAACTTTCATCAATTCTCACTGTTAGTTTTTAAATTCATCACATAAATTACACCATAAACACCTCCACTGATGGGATTGTGTGCATTCACTTTCTGCAGAATTACAATTTCCATAACTCTGAAGCGCCATGTGATTGATTTACAAAATAACTGAGGCAATACGGTTGATTCGTGATTTAGAGTTCCATTTGTAGTGCCAAAGAAAAGTGATGATTGATGGTTAGGCTACAGCCACTAAATCAAATCAAATTATAAATAAAACAGGAATCAGCCAAACTAAAATTCACAAATGAGTGCTTAAAAGTAACAAAATGCTCATATGAGCAAATGTTGACTGAAAGTGAATTTAAAAGGTAAAAATACCATTCTATTTGGTCATAGTATTGTCATAATTTAATTGACAAAACTCAGTTGGAGTTAGCTTCACAAAATAAGAATTGTCCATGTTTACATAAAAGTAGCTATAAATATTATGTATAGATTTTGCAGTCCACTGATCAGCTGAGCACACGCCTACCTGTCAAATTGCCCAAACATAGTACCCAATAGGTACTCAAATTATATATATTTAAATTGTATATGTTCCATATTAAATTGCCAATATTCCCTATGGGTGTACAAGTTGTGAATAGGTATTCCTTTTCCTCTTGTTTGTTGGTCTAAACATCAGATGATTCAGTGTCAGACATACCAAAGAAATTAATTAATTATGGGAATTATAGTATAACAATATTTCACAAAAAGATCATCAAAAGACACATTTCAAATTTGAATACATTTATTAATATATAAAATGTTGCTTTTACACAAGAGAGTCTGCAAGTGAATTATTCCATGCACAAGTTGTGTTAGCATGTACTATGTTCCTGGAGGTCATTGATCAAGGAATGTGGACTCAGTGTGGCACAATTCCTGTGCACTTTTGTGTCAATTAAAAAAATACAGTCACAATTTCAAGAATTCATCCAGTATGAATGTATATAGAAGACATAACTAGACAGAGATACAATGTTGCTACATAAATTGACACATCCCTGAATTATGTCACAGTTTTTTTTCCGCTTGATGTAGGACCGCTACAGTCACGTGGTTTTAATTTTTTTCTTCACCCAGATACATTCTCATTGTGCTTTGAAATCTGATTTTGACAAGGTTACTTACTAAAGCAAGTATTCGAAATTAATTTTTAAATTTAAGGCCAGAGTAGCGAAAATGAAAGAGAATTTTTCCAACTCAACTATTTTGTCCTTAAATTTGAATTTCTCCTTGTATTCACAATGAATTCTTACTTTAGTGAATAATCCTGTGTAAATATCATCGGTACTTGTCAATTATACTCCCACCGTTCATTTTCCAAATTCCTCTTATTTAGCATCAAGCTAATAGTGACAGGAGCCACGTAGCAGCCTGTGATGATGACACGATGGGCTTGTTCACTGTGAATTATTAAGATATGAATAAAAATAATAATTGCATGTTTTAGGACAAGGTAGCCAAAATGTATAAAAAAAAATCTCATATTCAGCTATATTTCCAGGTTGTCTAACTTAGCCTGAGATTTATAGTTATCCACAGCTCTTGGACTAATAAATAAACTCTTTAGGGATCCCCGCCACATATTCAAATCTTTGCTAAATCCCTGGTTGTACAGAAGATCAGAATGAGAAAGTGTACGAAATCAATAGATGGAGGCTGCTACCAAACTTGTGCTTTATTTACAAATTCAATTTAAGGGAAAGGAATTGCAAATTCTAATGAGCTAGCTCCAGTCCAGATATCCTGCATCGAGTACAATAATTCACTAGTTCCTTTTTTTCACAGCAAAATATACGTGTTTAATGTAGAGGCCTTAAAAATACAATGCACTCCGTTGGCTATAGTTCTTTTAACACAGTACAACGTAACCTTTTTTTATTTTATTTTATTTTATTTTACCACTTTATTATTATTATTTCTCTGTAACATCTAGAAGCGTAGAGCATCTAAACTTTCAGTATATTTACAAAATTGAACAAAATATCTACATAGAAAAGCTTACTTAAAATTAAACTTGATGCAAGTTATGAAAAAGCAATTTATTGGCAAATGAAACTGAGCATTGCTTCAACCATAGGCTTTTAGATCATTTCATATGAAGCTAAACCACAGTATTGTGGAATCGTTTAGGTACACTAAGTAAATAGCCACCCATCTCTACCAATTGTTGCTAGCAGCAATTTCTTTTTGCGCATGTATGTGTGTGCACATGTATGTATGTTTATATATATATACATATATATAAATATATTTGTACACACACACATGCTTATTTTGCAAATTAATTGCTAATAATTTGTGAGGAGATACTGGCTTGGATTTTCACAGAAACACGTTTACGTAAAAGTTTGAATGTGGCCTTTTTTGATTTATTCTTATGTATAGATAAAAAGTGTACAATTCTCTATGCACCCTGTGCTTTAAAATATCTGTATATTATATGTGTTTGTGCTAATAACTCTATAATGCTGCTTTAAGAAAGATAATTAACAGTGTACCTGCAGCAAATAGGCAATCTTCATTTACAGTAAATAGATTTTCTTTTCTTTTTTTTTTTTTTTAATTATTCCATTTGAACAGAATGTTTTTCATAACTTCTTTTTGTCATTTACACAATTTACATTTTTGGCAATGATGATGCGGCAATTCACCATTCTGTTTTTACTGCACTAACACATTCAGCAGAGCAGCGCATTGTGGAATGCATATCAAAGAAAGGCACTGAACAGTGTGTTTCGTAAATGAATGAACTAGACCCTAACAATTCAAACTCCCTTCTCCTCCTGACTTTCAGTGACTGTGAAAATACAAATCCCAATATGCATTGCAAAGCATATCACCTAAAAGTTCCTAAAATACCAGGTTTATACATGGTGTACAAAATACAACACTCAAAGTGTAATACTTTATAGGCTTACGAAGGCTATAAAATATTGGGAGCAAAGAGAATATATGGTCTCATTAAGCATCAGCAAATGCAAGTGTCATATTTAAATTATTTAGCCATTATATATATATATATATATATATATATATATATATATATATATATATATGCTTCTGGTCTCTTAATAAGACCTTTTTTAGATATACAATAAACTCACCAACTGTACAACAATGTCCACAAAGACATTGAAGATTTATACATCATAATACTACTATTAACACTGACAGAAAAAACGTACTTCATACTCATGTGTCAGACAGAGGACTGCATATCGAAGAATTGAACTATGGTTTACATACACGGGCTTTGTTGTGAAGTGTGTACCATTTCATGCATTGGAATTAACTTTTTTCGAAGACGCATTCTATGATGTCATTTGCTACACTGTAGATCTGTGCCGGCTTCTGCACATATTAAAAACAATGATGTCCAGAACAGAAAAATTTACAACAAAGATTCTTTTTTCACGCTAACATCCAGTACCACATACAAAAAAAAAGTGTGTTTTTCGAAATATCGCTCAATTTATGAACTTGTCTTCGCATTTCTCCATATCACCATTTTTACGATAGCTCGGTTGTGCAGCGTGGCATTTTATGTGAAATCAAATTATCTTGAGGCTCAAACAAAAGAATTCATGGCATTGACAGGGGATGGAGCCTCAGAGCTTTCATTACCTTCCACTGGCTCTTTTTCTTTTTTACCGCTATATTGTCCAATGAAGGAACCATCTTCATTAAACTGACCATTTACCCCCTCGCCATAGTCAACCAGACTATCATCGCTGTCATCTTTTTTCACAGTTCGATCTGAGGGAGTCCTACTGCCTTTTTTAAGTGGCTTGTGATCCTCTGCATCACTGTAAAATACAAATAATTATTAATTTAGCAAAGGGACAATAAATCTATTCATGAGCATTTTAATATTTTCAAACATGCAGGGTCTAGGATCTATCCATTGATTAGCCATATGCATCTACCCACGTGTAGGGCTAAGTGGGAAAGGCTAAGGAATCTGAATATTGGTTATTCATAAGGAACCATCAAGGAAGAAAATTATTTAGATTGGTTGATTATTTTTTAACGACGCATTGTCATAGATAAGAATTTCAGTTTAATTAATGATATGTGACTTATTGAGCGCGATATTTACGAGAAGGATGAGAAGGAGGGAAATGGTAATGCAGGTGAAGTTTTGCAAGTTTACGCTCTTACCTTTTAATCAACCTATAAAATACCATGAAAACGTAAAAAAGCAAAATAAATAAATAAATATCACCCAAATGAATCACTAATGGGGTCAGAAGGTTGTATCAGTCTATTAAACTAAGATTTAGATTTTTTTCAGTTTATCAACAAACAAACTCATATTATAATAAAATTCCATAAATACTGTGCCCATCTAACGGAATGCTACTATGACGCATTTCTCGTTGTAAGACAATTGTCACTAATTCTGCATGGTGGAATTGTATTGTTTAGAAATTCTATTGTGCAATGCCATGAGGTAGGTATATTAATATTGCACAGTTGTAAACAAGCCAAAGTGTTTTTGACAAAATTCAGATTGTTTCCTTCAACTACACCAGTGGTGCCCAAAAGGTAAATCCCCGGATGTTGTAGAACTAAAACTTCCATGATGCTTTGCATGCCTTTAGAATGACAAAGCATTATGGAAGCTTCCCTGAACTATACCATTGAATGATGTAACATGTGTATATTATTTTCAAAGATGAACATTTACTTCATACTTCAAAAATAAAAAAAATTGCTGCTAAACTGATCATTTTAAAGCAAATTAGAAATGTTTCAACTGATACAAAGTTTTATGACCGCACATTTGTTTGTTTTTACAATTTGGAGATACCATGGTAAAAGTTGACACAATCCAGTAACAAAATGTGAACTTGCTCACCTGTATTCACCAAATGTCCCATCGTCCTCTTTCATGGGTTGAACTTCAGGATCTGCATGGGCATCTTCCTTTTCCTTGACTTGAAGTGTAAAAAAATACAACTTGTTAGAAATAAATAAATCACATTTTCCACATTTGTTTAAACTGTAAAGGAAATAAAATTAAGATGTAGATTAAATGTTGCCAGGTCTAACCAATACATTTTGCTGCATGGGTCCAAGAACAAAATGCAGCCCCTACCCCAGTGCACCTACTTAGCAACATACACATAGATGCACGAGCACACACACAGCCACTCTCTCATTCACACAGGTGTACATACATAGACAAATTCCCTCATTTCTTGTTTTTTTGTAGCTCAATCATCTACCCTATTGAATCTTTAGCTTGTTGGCCCCCTAAAATGTACATTTGCATCCCATGGACCCAACTTGGACTTATTTTGGGCTTGCCCTGACTTTAGTTTTTAAAACATACATAAATGTAGCTCATGTGTTGCACCTATAAGAACATATTTTAAAAGACCAAGGAAGACAGTACAGTCTATCCATTTCCAATATTGTTGATCACATGAGTTTAGTAAAGTCAATGTTTTTGCTGGCAGAGAGATTATTAGTTTTGATATTCTGGATATTAACATAGAAATAAATGGACTGGGGGATTATTAGATCTAATTCAGCTAGAATGGCTTTCAGTTAGTGATGGGGCAGCCATATAGAGGTGGTAGAAGTAACAATTAGGCTTCTCAGAAAAGTCTTTCATATGAAGAATAGGAGGACCAATCCTTGAAAGGGATGATGGGGAACTACTACAGAAGAAACAGAGAAGATATTAATGTATACATACGACATGATACTCTAAACACCGCAGATGAAATTCACAAAGGGTAATAATTGTAATTGCTCTGGAACTCAAAATGTTATTGGATATAACTAAAACATGTTCTTACCTGGGTATTTACCACCTTTATTCCGTCTTATAAAGCAAACAATCAGTAAAACTAAAATAAGCAGAGCCACCGCACACATCAGGCCAATAAACCATCCTTGAGTAGCAATGTCAACCTGCTGGCTCGCCATAGCTAGGAAACGAAAGGAAAAGAAGAATTACATTAGAAAGCAGTACCAGAATACCAGAGACGTAAATCGCCACCCCATAAAATGGGTCTAATGAGAACAACAGGAGAACCATGGTGTTCATTCAAAGATAGGAAGTAGCTTTTTGAAGAAATATACAATACTTTATTTCATGCAATCATACTGAATATAACCAATTCAAAACTCAACCTAAAAAAAAAATTAGAAAAACTCAAACTTAGACTGGATTTCAGGAATGTTTTACAAAAACAGAACATTTCAAAGTGAAAATATTTAAAAAGGAAGAGTATGCTATAAATAAATAAATCTTTTCTATCAGTGAACGAATTGTTAGTTAAGACTTTGCAGGCAGTGTCAAGGTCATATTACCCTTCCACATTTAGCATGGTTGCTGTACTATTATCTTTTAAATAGTAAAGTGAGTCAGCAGTGTTTGAATTCAGCCTTTAAATTACTATATTCAGCTATCATCGTCAATGGGATTCCTGGGGAATATTACACATTGTAACAGCAAATTCATTCAGTGTATCACAGAAAAGAGGCATGTTACGGATTGTAAAACAACCAAGTAAAATTAATTCAAATCTTGACATGATTACATTTAGGGGAAACAAACAATAACTGATGGCACAGTTATTGTTTGGAATGAACTGTTGCTGTGTCTGCAATACAACGATCAGCTTTAATGATAAATTATTGTGTACATAAATATGAAAATAATTGTGTGCCACATACATTGACTTTGTGGTTTATTCTTTATACCAGAATTGTTGAGAGTTGATATTTTGGCCAACAATTCTCCAGTTGTCCATTTAGTCTAGTTGAGCCCTTTTGGCCAAATGTATTTCCTTATCAATTTTCAATTATTCTTTACTTTGATTTTTTTTAAATCAATTTTTGGTTTAGTGAAGATATCTCAAAGTGTATGCTATTGGAATATTGAAGAGTAACTTTGCATATATATTATTTAGTTTAAAAAAAAAATGGTGAAAAATGCACCATCTTCCCAAAAATACCAGCATAGCAAAAATTAACATCTGAACTAAAAAGAAATTCTGTATTATATCCTAATGTATTCAAAGGCACTTAAATTTTGAATATCAGTAGTGCGTATACATCAATATCGATGGAACAAGACATTTTATAACTAAAATATTTTTACAATTATATAAAAGAAAATTTTGAATTTTTCGGCATTCCATTATTTAGTCAGGAACACATAAAAAATCTGATAGAATACTTGTTTGCATATTTTATATTATTATATGATCTGATAAGCATTAGGATACAGAATTGTTCACATCAACACAAATTCATATTCCACATAATATAAATACTCAGCATTGTCATGCTTTGCAACCATTAATCTGACATGCCAAATGCAAGTATTATATTAATGCTTATATTAAATGCAGAGTCATGTTATTAATTTATTTAAATTTGTAACGTATTGCACTAGTCACTAGTAATAGGACATCTTTCTTACAAACACCCATTACATGTATTGGTCTTACAACTCTAGCTTGGGTAGGCATTAACCATGTGTCCTACTCAATGATGGGTAAAGAAAGGGACTAGTAGTTTTACAGTTGTCTAGTTAGTGTCTACAAATCCAAAGGTTGGGGGAGATAGAGTGTATTCATTAGGCGCCTTGTCACAGAGCTTGCTAAATAGCCCTATTCCATTGCACTTTGAAATGGTACACAGCTACTCACACATCCATTAAAGGGACACTTTACTCACTATAATCATTTCATCTCTTTGAATTGGTTATGATGCCTGGAATCTCCTGGCACTGTCTCTCCATACAATGTTAAACCATTTTAGAGCAGTTTAAAACTAAATAAGGGATCAAGGCCACCCACAGTCCAGCCTCTTCTGGAGATGTGGCCAAGGCAGAGATCACACACTTCATTGAAGTCATACCCTTCATACCATTAGTTGGAGCTCTGATAGGCTAAAAATAGACAGCTGACACTCTCAGCCAATCATAGCTGCCCATTGCTGCTGATGCTAGTACTTCCTCATTTGCCGAAGCAGCACAGAGGGAAGGAGGGTCTGCTGGGGACTTTAATTTAGCATTGAAACATAAAAATATGAAAAACTGTTTAATGCTAAATGAAATTATGGAACTTGGGAACTCTGGACACTGTAATCAGTTTAATGAAATGAAGCAGATACATTGCCTAAAGTGTCCCTTTAACAAAGGTTGTGAAATAAAATAGTCCTATTCCATTGCAGTTTAAACAGCATTTAAATGGTTTTATCAACATGGTCTTTAAGGTAATATGATTCCCCTTCACCATAACAAGTATGATGCTTGAGCCTCAAACAAATAAAAAAAAACTTTATTTGTTAGTAGCCTTGACCTACACTTGCTGGGCTCTGTTCAGTAGTCGAGGGGCAGCATCGTGAATCATGAATATACTGTTCTGTGATAATACAATGTATGCACCAATAATGAGCAATTGATACTACATAATACTTAGCATGCAGCAAAATCTATGGACAAAAAAAACACAAACACAATAAACAATCCCGCCGATATCAGACAAATTATTTTCAATGGAATAAGCTATGGTAATTCGTGCGCAAGCACAGACACACACACACACACACCTCAAATAGCATAATGCTGAATAAATTGAACAATTATCAAACATTTTGCAAACAGCAACCCCTTTTCATGCTAGTTACAAGTATTTACAAATAGTTTGTTTTTAATACGTATTTAAACTGCCCAGATCTTTGCATTTCCTTTGCAGTTTTGCACTTTCTTCTGCCAGTCCCTGGCCTCTCACTGGTTTTATAGTATAAAACGGTTAATATGATTTAGCAACAGGTCTGGGATTGGGTCGAAATTAAAGCTTTTAAGCGAGGTTTGGGGTTCACTATAGGTGCATCATCTATGCCACTGTCATAATGGTATATGGATTGAAATCTGTTATTAACCCTATCTTAAAATGACTAAACATTGAAAATTACATTTAAATAGTAATAAATGCTTTTTGCTAAAATGATCATTATTTATCATTTTTATTTAAAAAAAAATCAGGCTTATTAATAGCCAATTGGCCAGATCTCTTTTCCCAATAGTATGTCTATGTCAATTTGTTTTTCTGAGATTGAAAGAAAACAAATCCATAAAGCATTTTTATTGATACAATGTGCTGTTTATCCAGCCACCTGACGTTTTGATGTGTGATTTAGATTAATGGAGACATAGTCATACTGTTGCAGGGAATAGAAGTGATGCCTTTTGTGGAAAACTATAGCTGAGAATGCTTGATTTCTCTCATGAGAAATTATCCATTAGTGTAATGTATGTTTTGGGGTTTGTGGTTACTGAAGTAATATAACTGATGGCAAATGAGATGGTCGAAATCAGTCTATTTCATCATCTATCTCTATGCAATCCAGTTCATGTTACAGAAACAAATCAAAATCCTGCTGTATCTAATTACATACAAAGAGCAGCCTTACTGAGGGCAATTGTATATAAATCTTGTTTTTTGCTGCACTATAGATTCTGCACAGAATATGTATTGTTGAATGAGTCACTATACTCCAATACGCGTTGGATTGCCATTACCAGTCTAGCTCTTGAACAGGGAATATTGTTTTGTAATTATTTCACAAGGGGCACCTATTTTGTTACATTCTGTATATACCCTTTCATCTGTTCCTCGCAATGTATTAAAAAAGCAAACAACTTTTATAAAGGTCTAAAAAAAAAAAAAATAATAATTCCCTGTAGGCTAAGAATATATGACTTGTACTATAACTTAGAATTGTAAATACAGATCTGCACATAATTGAATTAATACAATTCTTCTTACAGCCCTTTGGCTATTCCTCATGCCATTGCATGCAAACATTGCCCTTGACATGCATTAAATGCGAATCATGCTTCTATATGACCATGGCTTTGCCATAGGCCAGTGAGAAGGCAGGCAGCTATCTTATGGCATAAATCATGTCCCGTCTGCAAGACGTTCACACAATACTGCATACATTTCATTTAGATCAAACCAATAATCACAAATCTATTTAAACTCAACTCATATCACACCATACTGCATGCAGACATAAATCACAAATCCTCAGCATGCCATAATATACATTGTACGCACTGTGTGAATTTATAAATCATGTCACAAATATATATTTATATATAAAAATTAAAGTGATATTCACAATGAAGTTGTTATGATGTGAGGAGGTCCAAGATTATGTCTTACTATAATGGGTTAAACTGTTAATGATTGGTTTAAACCACAAAGTTTAAACTGAGGCTTTAAACCTGTCCAAGGCTTAAGGGGTTAAACCCAGGCAATGCTGATAGAATGAGAACGTCAGTAGATGCTCTCTGCTTATCACTAGCTTCCCACTGACTAAAAACAATACGCACTCTATGAATGGAGAGCTAGTGATAGGCTAGGAGCTTCGGCTGAAGCTTTCAGGCTATCAGCAGTGCGTGGTCTGAGGCTTTCTTATTCAGAGGAAGTGCAAGGGAATAGCGACTGGGTGCTGTTTTCCAGACTTTGTGGTTAAATAATTTGTTAATTTGTTAATGGTTTTACCCCTTAAGATAAGAGTTGCAATAACAACTTCATTTTGATGAAGTTGGCATGGTGCCTGGACTGGTCCTTTCGAGCCAAATACAGAGATTCACTGTCACACTTTCAAAAAAAGAGTAGAAAATAGTAAACTGTTACAATGTTTGAAGTTTAAGTTACAGAGTCTAACATGTCACTTATTTTCTTTATGTAAAGCATTGGATCCTTATAAACAAGCTGTTGAATTACATATGATGATACGTAAATTGTGCTATAAATGCAAGATGGAACACAACAAAAATATAATATAACACAAAATAAACACTCGAAGATCCAGTTCAATTGAAAATTCATAAATGAAACAGCAGGACTTTTTGGCATTTGGTCAGCACTTTCCATCATCGTTTTCTAAGGATAGAACAAATATGGGAATTTTGCCAGTGATATTCCGGATTTCTAGGTGAAACATAACACAAAGCATGCTATTGCTTGCGTGAGGCAGACATGTTGCAGCTTAAGTGCCTCACCTGGACCTGTCTGAAAATCTTCTGAACTCACAATACCATTATGATCATCAACAACTCGAACTCTATATGATGCTCCAGGAGTTAAACCCTTTAACACAAAATGGTTCCGAGTATCATTTATACATTCCTTTTTCCATTCTTCTTTGACTACAACAATTTCTGGAAAAAACATTGGAATAATGGATGTTATGAACTGCTCACCTTCTGGTGGAACAGTCATGTAGACACATAACAATCAGCAGCTTTTGGAGGTTGCTCTACTCTAGAACACATATCTAACTATCTATTATTGTGTAGGGTAAACCTACTAAGATGTTTGAGACTGAAACACCTTAAAAAGTATTGGGGAGATTTATCAAAGTGTTCTGTTCTAAAAAGTGGTCTGGAGTTCTAAAAGTGGGGATTTCAGTAGAACCAACAGACACATTCCATTGATGACTCCACCCAATTTACATTTCTGTCCAAATTTTTAGAACATGAAACTTTGGAAAACCTCCTTCAATATTTTTGTTTGCCTAATTTTTAAGCCAATAAGTAAAATAAAGAATACTATTGAGTGGGAAAGTAGGGTTTATATATATCTATATCATAATCTATTCAGTGAAACATAATATACACCTATGGACTGTATCAATCATGGTTATTTTGTCTGCGACTCTCCAAATTTTTAGACATGATAGACATTTTTAATTTAAAAAGTGATTTTCTACTGGCCCTATGTCACTTTACTAAGTTTGCAGGGCATAATTTAATATGCAAAAGGGTAATAAGCGCTCTCTTCTCAAGGGTGAGCAGCAGTTCACCAACAAGGTGTTCCCTCTACCTTGTGATAAATGGACAGATAAAATAGAAAGGTGAACAGCGCTAAAGATCAGAAATTGTACATACGTTTAGTAGAAATACTGGCCAGCGGAGTAACTTAAAAAAAAAAGGAGAAACAAAGATACAAATAATGGTACAGTATGTATGAACGATATAATTCCACAAGAACAAAGGTGTTATATTCACACTCACACTTTGAGGAGCTATATCAGCTCGGTGTTAAGAGCTTGGGCGGAATAATCCCCGTCTATGGATTTCTTGAGGTTCCAGATCGTTGGTGAGTGTATTCGTTATATGAAAAACAAGAGTAAAATACGCCACATGGTCTAGTACGTAAATATAAAATATTGTAGTAAGAGTAGATGATCCTACTTACATATACTAGAGCAACGACCTGCTCTAGTTTGGAGAATTTCAGGTGGAATAATCCCCACCTCAGGATATAGTGGACCCAGGTAAAGCAGCAAAGCAGTATTAACTAGGAAGGAGGACAAAAAAAATGACTGGATGGTTTAAAAATTATATATACTTTAATACAATAAGTAAAAAGTGAATAATACACTATAAAACCAGTCCTGTATAAAAGTCCAAAATTCTTCCTCACTTGACGCGTTTCGCCGAAGCTTTCTCAAAAGTGAATGATTCACTTTTGAGAAAGCTTCGGCGAAACGCGTCAAGTGAGGAAGAATTTTGGACTTTTATACAGGACTGCTTTTATAGTGTATTATTCACTTTTTACTTATTGTATTAAAGTATATATAATTTTTAAACCATCCAGTCATTTTTTTTGTCCTCCTTCCTATTTAATACTGCTTTGCTGCTATACCTGGGTCCACTATATCCTGAGGTGGGGATTATTCCACCTGAAATTCTCCAAACTAGAGCAGGTCGTTGCTCTAGTATATGTAAGTAGGATCATCTACTCTTACTACAATATTTTATATTTACGTACTAGACCATGTGGCGTATTTTACTCTTGTTTTTCATATAACGAACACACCCACCAACGATCTGGAACCTCAAGAAATACATAGACGGGGATTATTCCGTCCAAGCTCTTAACACCGAGCTGATATAGCTCCTCAAAGTGTGAGTGTGAATATAACACCTTTGTTCTTGTGGAATTATATCGTTCATACATACTGTACCATTATTTGTATCTTTGTTTCTCCTTTTTTTTTAAGTTACTCCGCTGGCCAGTATTTCTACTAAACGTATGTACAATTTCTGATCTTTAGCGCTGTTCACCTTTCTATTTTATCTGTTCATAATTTAATATGTTCTGCTTATGCACATCCAATTTACTAATTCTACATCAGTTTGTAGAAGACATATCAGTAAAGTTTATTCAGTCCTTCCTCAGCTGTTTTGAGTGGACCTATGGATGATTAATTTCTGGTTGCATCACCACTTCATATACCATATAAAGCAGGGGGTGACCAAAAAGTCAATCCCAAGATTTTGTGGAACCCTGATCTATGGATTATAGCTGGGACCTTGGAGATGGTCATCTTAGTGGCACATTTTCTAGACATATCACTAAAGTCCAGAATCTCAGATCACTGAAGTCCAGAATCACATTTGAATGTGGAAGAGTTTCTTAAGAACAAAAATTAAATGTGGAAGCTAAGAATAGCATTAGATCATTAATTTTAATAGATTAGAAAAGCTAGCATAAAGATTTGATTTATCACTAAGTTAGTCTAGTTAGGGTAAAACTCTGAACAGTTTTGAGCAACTTGAGATACTAATAATTAATTTTAGTAGAAAGTCACTGCTGATTAAAGGGCTCTGATCTACTACAACATCTTCCAGTTAGAATCTCAGCTCAGAATCTCAATTAAGAAAAATTTGATGGAGTTAAATTGCTTAAAAGCATGTCCAACTGATGTAAAGCGGATTGAAAAATTCTGATCCCAAGCTCGGATTAAGTTACTATATCTCCCCAACTATAATGCAATATGTAAAGTGCTAAGTGTGCCCATTACAACTTTGTAAATTACCAATAGTGTAAAAATAAACACTAAACTGGTCTTGTTCCCTAGAATATTGAGAATAAAATTACATTTCATCTGCTATCATTGTTTACTATTTAAATCATTTATAAGAATTTTTTTATGATAGGGCTCTGCAAATCTATGATATTGGTATGTTCCACTGAATAAATATATGCTGTTCTATAGTACATGCTATTCTACCAACTACACTGTGAGAACATTATAATTCTGAAATAAAACACGACATGCCAACATGCAAATAATGTATGTGAAGATTAAATCACTTCTGTTCCAAACACTGATACACGGGAAGGCTTTGTTAACAACAGAGTAACTAAACTATGTCTTAATTTAACTACTACATTTAGTGTTTTAAAGGGAAAATACCATCTAACAATGTTCTGTGAATGGAATGTGACAACGGGTCTTGAGATCTCAATGCCGTTTGCATAAATAGTCAATCTATATAATTTTCATACAATCCATCCATAGGATTTTATTTTTTATTTTTCTGGAACTCAAAGCCACAAATTGGAAAGTACAAATTCAGAGGAGAGTATGAACTTAAAAATCAGCCAGGGCGCACACTTTAAAATTGAGTATTGCATTGTTACACCATTGTCCATTTAGGTAACAATTAGCGTTTTTGTGGTATGCTTTATGGTAATTTCCCTTTAAAGAAAAAAATGATATGTCATCAAACCGTTTTAATATATACAAGTACTTGCCTCTTCTAAGGCAAAACATCACACACAAAAATATATGTGTTTTGTGATGTGTTACCTCGGGAACATGTATATATTTATAAACATAGCATGCTATTATTAAAGAGAATCAACATCTTACTTAAATCTACATATTCAATACAGAACTTCACATCTGGGCCCTCATAATCCCAAATGATAGTAGCGTGGGTATCGGATGAGGTTATGTTCTTGATACCTGGAAGCACTGGTCGAACTGAGTAAGACGTAAAAGAAACACATGAAAGCAATAAACAAAGGCTTTCTTTAAGTTGGTATCTAACACACAAGCCATTTTCATTAATAATCTGACCTGTATAATTTCCATGGATTTGTAACAATGTAGCTCTATTCCTCTACAAATGATAGAGATGAGAAATTGGAGAAATTCGTATATTTGTAGTTTTTAGTTTCTTGAACCTCCGATGTAAACTGCTATACACAAAGAGTTGTTCACTAAAGTGTAAACTGTTTTAAATTTGGAGCATTTTAAAAGGCAAAAAATGTGTCAAGTCAGCTGTTTCTAAGTGGATAATTTGTCCTAGAATTTGAAAATCTATTTACATTTTCAATGATGCACATTAAACGTGTCTAAGTAAGAATTATAAAATTGGAAAGATTCTCCAATTCTGACTTGGTCATTATATTCTTCTCTGCAAAATTCCTGGTTTAGTGGATAACCCCGATCGACTCCAAACAATAATGTATTTAATTTCTCTCTTTTCTTGTTAAAAGAAATTTATAAAACTATTTCATCATCATTCTTAAAACTGAAATATTAATCTTCATACGTGCTGTTATAGTACAAGTACACATCAAGTGTAGGGTGAATGCACTTTATATAAAGAATAGGTTTTTAATATCTCATTCCATAACCTACAAATATTGTAGGCTTTGAACTTCAACAGTGATATAAGGACAGAAAACCAACTTTGGCACCCAAAGTGTCTGAGAAGCACTGAAGGGACCAAGACACATTGCAAATTGTATAAAGGTTGGATATTAGTAAGTTGTGCTGATTGCTATGTAAAACCTTAAACAGCTCTTAAAACTAGAAGTAAAGTTGTGTTTACTATGATATCTTTTGTTCTGTAGTCATTCAGCTATGTCGTAGCTATGGGTGATGTGCTAAAAAAGGCTTAGCTAACAAAAGGTAACACATTGCTCCAGTAACTACAAAGAGGTTGGTAGTGGGAGGAGCTTAGTTAATGCTAAACATATTCATTGGCTGACAGAGTCATTCTGAAACTACATGATGTATCAGGTCATCTTTCTATAATTTTACACAACATGTGTTTTCGTATTAGGGGATGCTGTATCTCTAAGCATGCCTTTAGAATTGAAATTTGCACAATTACGAATTCAGTCACAAATACCTTTTGATGTCTACCTATCAATATTTAGTATATTTCAATAGAAGTATAATGCATTTTTATCAATCGTTTTATAACATGTAGCAATCTGTAAGCTTAGGATCACTAGCTTGGATCACCAACCCTTCAATGAACAAGTAACCTACAATAGTATCGTTTCCATTTAAATTCCATTCATTTTTGAATGGTTTTGAATGACCTCCTAGTCACTCCAGGAATATCTCATGAGGTGCATAGTTTAGGCATTTGTGTTATAACGTACGGGATTACAATATATAATAAAGGCTAAGTGTTTAAAGTTTATCTATCACTTCTTTGGAAACCACGCCACTCAATAAAATATTAAACATTATCTTTAGCTTTTTAACATTTTGTGATGTCAAGTCAAGTAATGGTCTGTTTTGTTTAAAATGCATATTAAAATTTTAACAAATTACATTGTGTCATTTTTACTCTGCTGTGTTTGCTTTTACTATATTTACTGTCAGAACTTATAACAATGATTGACAGGGAGCCAAGGAAGAAGTGGCCCAGTTGCAGGATATAGGGGTGCTGGTGCCTACATTTAATTTTATTTATCGCACCTAACAAACGCATATTTGTTGAATATAGAGATAAGTAAATATAATGTGAAAAAACCTGAGAAGTGACAATTTCTCTTTAAAATATATACACCCCTTTTCAGAAGTACTACTCACTTTATGGCGAAACAATTCTAATTTTTAAAAACACACAAATACATATTTATACACAGTGCACCATCTATCTACCAGATGCGGTAATTACTTTACAAGATTAATCTAAATAATATTTATTGTAAGGTGTACAGTTTATTGGGGTCTATTCACAATACAGTTAGTTGTGCTGAACTGACAACCGATTTGCGAAATTCATATCAACACAGCTGGCAAAAAAATATGTATCTCAGCTGAGTGGATAATTGTTTCCCAATTCAACTTTTCACTAACATTTTTAGTTATTTGCCAAATCTCTGCAAATCACTATTTAGTGGATAGACCACTTATTTAGAATGGTCAAATATTTAGTTCATGCAAAGTTACCTTGATTATGGTTTTAAATTAAACATATAATTAGTAGCCAGTCAATGACTAGGGAAAAAAAAAATAGAAAAGAACAATACCCTTGTAAACTGGCGTATAGACAGAGTGCGTGCGAGGGGATGTGGCAATAATACTTTCTTTTGTTATATCCACGTCAGCAAGGCAAGTTTAAAAAAAGTAAAGAGAGAAATGCAGTTTTACAAAGAGTTATTGAACACAACATACACATCAGGCTTACCTGTTAGATGTGATCATGCAGAACATGCAAGCTTGCCAAGTAAAAATGATTTCAAGTCTGACAATTACAATGTAAATCCAGTTCTCAAGGGTCCGAGATGAATTAGGATTGCAGAATTAATAGTTTATTCCAAAAATGCCGTATTGCAGTAAATTGAACTCTGATTTGCAAAATTTAGGTGGAAACAGCTAGCTGGTGACTATAGCAGATTTAGAGAATTTTCAAAATGAGCTATTTTGTTTGCCTAAATTTTGCAATCTGGTTTTCAGTTCTCTACAATTGGTTTTTTTGATAATAAGCCCCTCAGACACAATTTGTCCTGGATTTGGCCTTGAGAACTGGTTTGATAGTCACATTAGTTTATTTTTAATTTATGTTTATTTTTAATTTATGTTTATGCAGAAAAAAAATTGTTAAAGGGACTTTAATATTAAAAATAATATGATTTCCATTTATGAAATTTACTCGGTAAATAAACATCAACATTGTAAATTAACATCAATTAACAATATAGTCACCAAAACAACTTTAGCTTAATGAGGCAGTTTTTGTGTATAGATCATGCCTTTGAAGTTTCACTACTCAATTCACTGCCATATAAATTTAGTTAAATCAACTTAGCTTCTGTTTATGCCGCCCTAGACACACCTCTCCTGGCTGTGACTCACATAATCTGCATAAAAACAAAATGGTTTAACTTTCAGTCAGATGTAACTTCATTTTATCTCCTGCTCTGTAAATTGAACCTTAATTACATACAGGAGGCTCCTGCAGAGTTTAGGAAGCTACTAACAGAACAGGGGAGAATACTTTCTAAATTAAACAAAATTGAGACCAAGGAAGTATAAACATTAGATAACCCTTCACAGGAAGTGTTTTAAAAGGCTATGTATGTCACATGCAGGGAGGTGTATCTACATCTGCATAAACAAAGTGATTTAACTCCTAAATGGCAGAAAATTAAGCAGTGAGAGTCCAGGGGCATGATCTATACACCAAAATTGCTATATTAGGCTAAAGCTGTTTTGGTGACTATAGTGTCTATTTACGATCAGTATATTAATGAGTATGTTATACAGTAGACATATCAAGTTTATTATTGTCATGCCTGCCCCTGATCTCATTCACATACTGCAGGTGGGATTACAAACCTAGATACCACTAGTCACTAAAGCATCTTCGTATCTACATTGCATAAACAGAGCAAGCACTACCTATATGTGTTCAGACAATAACGCATAATTACCAACCAGAACATCACTGGCATATTAGGTAACAATATGGTGGTGTGCTCCCTGTTCCTGGCATATGGATATATATGGTGCTATTGAAGAATCATCAAAGCATGCATGTGCTCAGTGTGTTTGTACAAAGCATGCATGCGCTCAAAACTGGATTTCGTTCGTAGATTTTTACTGTTGTATTTATTTTCAATAAGCCCCGCCTACTAGACTTGATGATATTGCAACTTACCAAAGAGTTTAATGACTGTATAAAAGTACTAAGTCATAATTTACTATGTGCCGAATATATAGTTAAGAAGTTATGTGATTCATTGTGATAGAAGGAAAAGACCAGCATTGAAAAAATAGATGAGACAGACAGTGCTAATAAATTTAGACCTCAATTGTATGAAATAAACTACCAGTTCAGCAGCAATCTCTCCCAGACAGTGAGATGGGTAATTTAAGGACAGAGTGGAGAAAAATTATATTGTTTTGCTATTCCCAAAGTAAACCTGATGCTAGTATTACTGAAATTACACCGTTGTGATACATTTTTGTATTTCCAAGATTTATTTTCTTTACTTGTTCCTGGTGCCATCTTGTGGAAGAATAACTGAGCTGGGTCTGTATTTTTACTCATTCTTTTAAGGGACATTTCAGATTTTTCTTTTTAAGAATGTATTATATTGATAATGCATTGGTAAAAAATGCAAAAAACATTTATCTTACACTGTCAGCAATAACCTTTCCACCTTTCGCCATTTCCCCATCACTCATAGTTCATAACCTAGTGGTCATCGGCAGCTCTTCCTAGCTCATTGATATTGCTTTCTTTTTTCACTTTTACCTCTTTAAAATCAAGAAAACCCACCTGCCCATGACTTGCCATTTCCACCCTCTCAACTTCATCATGCTTGACTTCCGTACCTCCCTTCTCCCACAGTAATGTCCCAGTAAAACTCCATTATTGAAATTTAAAATGTGTCTGTCCGTATACTCTTTAACACGTTGTGTGCTATTTGTGCCCAACTCATTCTACATAAATCCAATTGCCTTTGTATCCAATAGTTCTGTATCTTCACATACATTTCCCTGGTGTACAAATCACTGTACAACCTACTCATAATTCCTTACTTATCTCACACTATAATTCTGTGTACCCCCATTATCCCTCAAAATATATCACTTCACTTTTCCATACACGTGTTGCTTTATTATTTTGTTCATTTTTACTCTAAGGTTTTTTTTTCTCTGCCAACAACTGCAGTAAATTCACTATCTGGTATTGTTGGCTTATAGTCAAAGAAAACTAATTTGAATATCTATTTCTTAAATGTCACTAGTAATGGATAGCAGCATCAAAACTTCTTTTTGTAGTGTTAGTTCTTTATTTGAAGGAACAAAAAGCTTTGGCCGTGCAGCGCAAGTAAATTACAATATATATAATGATCTGCTTAAAATATCGCTGAGAGTGAGGTGAGACACTGATGGTAATATAGAATCTCAACACAGCTAAAAAAGAACATAAAAAAGTATTCCTTTGTCAAAGTGTAAGTTTCAGCAATAAATCAAGACTTTCCTTCATTAGGATCCTGAAAAGATTCGATTAACGTTAAGTTACTGCATGCTGCCTCTGGATTACAAATGTGGCTTATTTGCTATGCAGGGAGCGTGTGCCGTCAGAAGAACTGAAAGATGTGAACGGAATTAAACTCTTTAAGTGATCAGAATTGTTAGAATACATTTATAAAATAGAAGAAAATGGGACGCGCGCAAAAAATATTTAATGGAAATAATGAATAGACAAACAAGACTAGCATGTTCTTAAGGAGTCTATCTAGCTCTTATTGGTCACAAAACAAACACTTGGTTATTGTTTTGTAAGAAAGAAACTTCGGAGAGTGAAAAGTATTGGCTCTGCTACAGAAA
This sequence comes from Pelobates fuscus, assembly GCF_036172605.1. Lineage (NCBI taxonomy): Eukaryota > Metazoa > Chordata > Amphibia > Anura > Pelobatidae > Pelobates > Pelobates fuscus. Next base: position 36,733,030 of record NC_086319.1, on the reverse strand, counting down.
TCCTGAACCCTAGTTTTGTAAACGTGCCAGCAAATGGGGAGAACCGTCTGCTTGCAATTTATTATCCCATAGACTTGTTGGCATAGCGGTAACTGCCCGAAAGGGGTAAATCTTACATCTAAAGCTCAGGATGTTTTAAAAAGGTTCAGTTTCGTTTGTATAGAAGAGCAAACCAAGAGAAGTGTGTGTGCATACCTATCGCTTGATTTATCAAGATTTCTCTCTCTGTGTCAGTAGATGGTATTTAACACTTATAACTCCAAATTGGTTTGATCAGTTTTTTTTAAATTATTATACAAGAAAGGACAGAGGTAATTGTCTAGTTCTGAACCAACACAAAGCCTAGAATTTCAGCTAGAGGTTTGTTACAGAGCAATTTAAGGGTTACTTTTCAAGTGTCCCCATACATTTTATATATAATTTTTAAAGGACCACAATGGAGTTAATTTAACATATATACTGTACCTAATAAAACATTACATGAGACTAAAATGTTACAAATGGAAAGAAAATTTTAAGAAAATAATAAAAATTTAATTTGTTTTTGCTTATAATAATTTTTACACATTTAGTGCAACTATTCAAAAGAAACCCAAAATAGATTCATATATCAGTCCTGATTGTTAAACCCTTAATATGTTTTGGATTTATACCAATTTTTGATCGTGAACGCTAACCCTATATCAACCGCCAACTAACGCTATATCAACTATACCTCTTTTCCAATACTTACACTAACTTTAACCATATGCATACCCTAACCTTACATTAACTTCAACCGTACACTATCTTTAACTATCTTTAACCCAGCATTAACCTTACTCTATCCCTACACGAAATTTAAAGCTAACCCTAATACTACATTAGCACTAGGTGAATCTCTACCCCTTATCCAAACCCTATTCCTAGCCCCACCACTTAAACTAACCCTATCCCAAAGGCAGCCCACTGCTAATATCTATTTTGATATGTGTTTTACTGTATTTAACACAGCAGATGGTGGTATGTTACCACCATCTACTGGCTGTTTTTGGAATAACACTTTTCAGTGATCAGTGGTAGCAACCTGGAAAAGCCCAGCACAGTCAAGATCGGCTGGGACAGGCTGAGTGACTCTGCAAGGGTCTTTTTAGACCCTGGAGGTTCTCTACAAAGCTGCCTGCAGTCCAGAAAAACCACAGCTAAGTCCAACTAAGCTCAGTCCAGTTTTATGAATAACGCCAGCACAGAGTTCAGATGTGTTATTACATTCTAAGTGCATTCAAGTCCATTATAGTTAGGACGTAATGACACATCCTAACATAATGAACGGGTCAACTTATTTATGTTTTGAAAAATCGTTGTGTGCAAGCTTCGTTTTACAGATATTTAGAAGATTTTTGTACATTTTCTTCTCCGCATTTCTGGCCACATACCATGACTATTTTATGGCTGTGGCTAACACACTACAAACCTTGATTTAATAAGCATTCCAAATGATTCAATATTGTTAGAAACGTTTCAAAATGAATTATCTGCAGAAGTCACAATTTTGCAAATAAATCATGTTTCTAACAGTATTGAATCATTTGGAAAGCTTATTAAATCGAGTCCAAAGTGTTTTGTCTTACAAAGTGGTCTGAACTACTCAAAGTGGGGCAATCACAATGGAAACCAGTAAAACCAGCACACACACTTTGAGAAATCTCCTGCATTGTAGCCAATTAGAATGCAGTTTTAAATTCAAATACAGGTTATTTTTTTCTGCCTCTTTCACACTGGCACTCATTACCGGCGTCCTTTATAAAGTCAAATACGTAACAGGCATAGTACAGCAATCTGCCTTGCTGTACTACTTAACCTAAAATTAAAGATGTTAAGGAACTTTTAAAAGCTTTTTTTCAAACTGCAGATATGTTAAACCAATAGCATCTCCTGAAATCGTTTTTATTTTTAAAGTGGAATTTTTTTTTTTTTTTGGCATGATGGAACAATAACTAAAACAAGTATAGATACAAAGCCTGCCCCATTTCTCTTCACCAACTGGGAAGGTGGGCAAAATATAGCATTGGATCACTTGAATCTCCAAATAACCAGGGGAACACCAGTAAGGGCTCTCTCTGATTGTGCAGTGGGGCATGAGGGCAAACTATGCCAAGCATGGTCCCATACATCTTTCCTCATTATTAGGGAAACCCAACTCATTCATGGGATTAAGCGCTCTACAGTGTAAATCAAGATTGGAGCTACATATTGTTTAAACAAAAAATATCTGTACAATGTGGTAGCTAAATATTTAGAATATCAGATAAAATAAAAATAAAGATACAAAACAAAGCAGGGTTAAGCAAACCTCTCCTAGGATAAATGTCATGGTTCAACCACTATTTGCTCATGAATGGTTAATAGTGTTCCTTTAATATATTTTCCATATGCAAGTTTAATTTACTTTATTTGTAATACGTAATCTTCTTCAACCCTAATTATTATTATTATTATTATTATTATTATTATCATTATTATTATTTATAAAGCGCCAACAAGTTCTGTAGCACTGTACAATGGATGAACTAACAGACACATATTTATAACCAGACAAGTTGGACACACAGGAACAGAGGGGTTGAGGGCCCTGCTCAATGAGCTTACATGCTAGAGGGAGTGGGGCAAAGTGACACAAAAAGTAAGGGTAGGGTAGGAAAGTCGGTTGCTAGGATAGTATTCATTGAGGTCTTAGTGTTTTGTTTTGATGACAATTTCAGGAGAGGAATCAAGGTACAGGTAGAGAAAGCTTTTCTCCAGGGCAGTTTGTTTTACTGTGGAACGTCACTGCACTATGTCTGGCTAAAATATTGCATGCTACTTTCCACATTCTACTTTCTCTCACTGGACAGGAAGCAAGGCGTATATACTGTATATATATATATTTATATTTAATGGTGCACTATGATCATGGTTCATTATATTGGAGCCTATGTGTGAGGGCAGAAGATTAGATTTAAACGTCTTCACCAAACACATGGCTACAGATGAAAAGGTAAAGACTAATATATATATATATATATATATAGCCAGGACTTGAAATCCATGACTACAGAAGTTGGGGGAGTATAGGCACATATGACCAAATGTTTTGTCATCCCATCGTCCTTTATTAGAATGTTGAGGGACACAGTTTTAATGCCAGCATTGAGAACCTGTTGGTGCCAACGGAAACTTAGGATGAGGGAACTGGGCATCCCCTGACTCTTAATGCAAGAACCATCCAATTACAATCATACCATACACAGGTTGATAAGAATGGTTGGAAGGATTTTGCCAGCACCTAACCAGTGTATGAACAATTTATTTCTTATGGATGAGGCGAAGGGAGAAGAGGCTTGCTCATTAAAGGGTTACTTCAACCACCATGACCACTTGTACCTTTTAAGTAGTAATGGTGGTAGAAGCCTGAATGTGTAGTGTTTCTGCTTAAAGCTTAATGTCAATGCTGTGGATATTTTATGTCTGTCGTCAGTGCGCACTGCACACTACCGACAGACATAACAGATTCTTCCTTGCAAGAGGAAGCTATTGTAGAGCCTGCAAGGGGAAACTCTTGTCTCCCTTCCCTCCCACACTAATTGTAGCTCTTCCAACTTCTTAACCCCTCTGCTGATATAGGTTCTTATATTGCCCTCCCTCCTCCTTTCCCCCTCCCCTTTGCAGGGTCACAGCATGCGCATGCACTCTGCGCCAATTAAATTCTCCAATCAAAGGCTTCTCTATGAATTGGATCTTGGCACAGCTCCCTGGATGTCAGACAGAGCGCTGAGAGCTTCACCTGGTGCTGGATTGGGGTTCTAAAAGCTTATTTTCTAATGTTTTTTGAGCGTTTAGCATGGGGCATGCCTAAAGAATAATGTTAATAGTGCATTATTCTGATAACATTGAAAAAGATTTGGAGAAACCCTTTAAGCCCTACAGCTTTACTGGTTGAGACTCTTTACTGCCACAGTATCCAATCTTGAATGAGTACTAAATGGTCCTGGTGGCTTTTCACGTTTTACATGTAAAGCATGTTAGCACTGATATCAGGCAATAAATATGGTACAAGTATGTAACATTTCTACTGATGCCTCTTTCTATACAATCTGTATAACTATTTCCTACTGACTATGTTATATCTGCTTTATTACCTGGGTGTCCACCTGCCAACTGCTTAACCACATCCTTTTATTGGCGACTCATCTTAAAAAGCAATTCATTTGCAAAATAAGACTGCGTGAGCTGCACCTTCAACTTTGAGAATGCATATTTTTACACATTTAGAAAGCCATGCAAAGACACATTTTACCTTTGCCTGCACCCACAGCAGGTGGGAGAAAATCGGCTTCAAATGAAAACAAAACGAAACCACATACATTAGATATCACATAACACAAAAATCATCGATAGAAAAAGAACATTTCAAATTCCGTCCAATAAAGGTGTAAAGAATTCAAGGGACAATATATATATTTTGCACAAATGTGATAGTAAATAGTGAATATATGACTGAATATTATGTGTATCTCATCCTATAGTTTAGCAGTCTATAAAAACACATTCATTGAGCTTTTTTAGCTAGATAAAGATACCTTCTGGTAGATTAAGCATGCAATGTATACATTGTGCTTTTGAAATTGCCCCAAATGCCTATCTTAACAGATATACCTATTTGAAGATTCCTATATTTGCACAAGCATGATGACACTAATTAGTCATAGACAGGGTAGCTGCACACAGAGTCTGTCTGCTCCAAAAGTCATGTACATAATTTAAAAATTCCCAGTGTGTGACTGCGTGGAAGCAGGTGCAGTATGCTGAGGCACCACTGGGGGGCAGAGTGGCCTGTATATATCAGATTGGTAGACTTCACTACTAAATCAACAACTCAGCAGTAAAGACCAAAACCATAAAACATTAATAAGTACTCTATACATGTAGGTAACGTTTGGCCAGCACAATGTGTAGCTGAAATGTTGTTCCCTAGTAGTTGCAGCAAATCTTCTTTGCCATGACTGGTGGCTAAAATCAGGTATATGCATTTATCTACGTTAGTAGAGTTCAACTTTCCAGTCTTCCCAAAGTACCAGAGAAAGCCAGCTTAACCGTTTAAAGACAAAATTAGGGTTTCTGGCACACAAAAGACAAAATACATTATCTAAAGGGCATAACTTGTAATAACATGAATACAATGACTTGATACTTTGTAAATACTGTGATGTTACACTGTACCAAACTTATATGCTAGAAATGAACATCAAACATTTTATATCCCCTAAACATTTTCAAATGATCTTACTAGAGAGCATGTCTCCCTATCCAATCATATGCAGACAGACAAATGTATATGAAAACACTGAAAACATATTAAGGTTCATTACATTAGCAGATAGTTCATTCGGGGTAGCGTTCGGCAAAGAATGCTAATGGACATTGGTAAGCTATACAATATTATAAAATACAGTTGCTGAAGAAATGTATTAAGGACCTCGGAAGTGATCTGATCTACAAACAATAAAGGGTAGAAGTCTAGGTTGGTACATACCCATCTTACCTTCATCCATTGCTGTTATTGCTTCTTGTGTAATTACACTTCCAGGTCCCACAGCAGTGTGGGCAAAAAAATAGAACTTGTAGCGCGTGCCTTGGACCAGATTTTTTAAAATGAAACTTGATTCGTTTGCAGGAATTGTAATTTGAATCGGAGGACCTAGTTCATGAGTGCTGTTTACTAAAAAGGAGGAAAAAGGAAATGTGTCTATTAAATGGTAATCAAAGGATACAGCATAAAGACGTGTTCAAGCGGTTACCTTACCAATATCTATAAACATCTCAAATGTAGCAAATCAAAATTGCCTAACAATAATAGTTTTTGCTCCTCCTAAAAAAAATTTAAATCCACCAATCTTTGGCAATTATAGTCTAATATACTCTAGATTGGTTTGAAGAAAACCATAGTAACTTGTTTTCCATTACACTAATTACATTTATGCAAAGATATGTGCAAGTACAGAGCACCATCCTCAAATTGTTCGCAAGACAAAGGTGGAGTAGAAGTATCTGGACAGTGATACAGGATTGGCTGTTTTTGGCTTTGTACTTCAGAACAATTCAGCTTTCAGTTGATGATATTTTAATTAAAGTTCAGAAATTGGACTATAAGTTGGAAATATTTTAAAGAAGACCACCATAAGGCTGGAGCTTCCTAAAAGATTAAATGCAAAGCCAGAACGTAAGTTATGTCACAGTTATATATCCTCAACATGAATATGAACTAACCTATGCTAACATGCTTCACAAGGTGAAGATGAAAATGTGATGCTTAATTTTCTGGTCCTATGTGTCAACTACTCCACAATAACCAACAGACCAATACTACACTTCAGGATGCAGACATAGAATTGTCACAGGCTACCACAATAGATAATAGACTACACTGACCCAACTTAAGGTGGTTTTATTAGAAAAGTGTTAAGAACAGAATAAAATAAATTGAGCAAGGAGGAAGAGCATCTTGTCAAATTTGCTGGATGCAGTCCAACTCTTAAAGACAATAACTGTTACTATTGAGAACAGACGATTCAATCTAAACATTCCTAACAATTAAAAGTTAATCAAAAAGAAAAAAGGAGTGTCTCAATTAAATCTTATGGAAATTGTAACAATCTTATTGACTATCCTATATCCCACATGTAATAATTCAAGACACAACTGGATAAAACATGCACCGAAAAAAATGCATTGCAGGAAACAAGTCCAACATAGAGTTCAAACATTAAATGAATTCAATGTGTCTGCTCCAAGCACTCAAGGTGAGACTCCATGTGATTAGGTTAATTTACCAATTAATTTGGTATATTATTCACACAAAGCAGAAATGTCAAATGAAAGCTTGTAATATGTGCTTTATATTCTTAGTCACTTTTTTATTTCTGTTTCATTGAGAGGTAAACACCAAAACGTGTGTCACTGGCCAAATAAGTCTACATGTCACTGTACGGATTGCTGTGTACAAAACATGACGTAATCAATACTGCTAGCAACATTCAACAGGAAACTCAATTACAGAGTGTATCATAGATATGTGTGCACAGGCTGTATAAAAAGGGGTATTGCAAAGACTGTGAGAAGTATATGTTGGATGATACAATAATCATCTGGCATACATGGAGAAATATATCTGTATACACATACACACAGCCTTATTCTTTATTCTTACTTGATTGAAACCTCAGGGTGTAGTGAGTCAGGATCCCATTTGGATGAGATGGTGGGTGCCATACCAAGCTTAGTGAATCAGTGGTTGGGTCAATAATATCCAACATTGATGGGGCACTGGGAACTTTAGAAATCATAAAAAACAGGAATGTTATGTTAAACATGATATTTGCAAAAAAAATTAACACAATTTCCAAGCGATTATACCACTACCCATTTAATTAACTGGCTCACAATTTAGCATTTAGTGTTGATCATTTTAAGGTTATATCTGAAAGATTTGGCATTACAAATTCTATCTCTGGAGGACAGTTTACAAGAACCAAACATGCAAGCATATATCATATATATGATATATAATATGGATAGAAATGTGAGGAGATAATTTGTATTAAATACCCTACATGACCACTATGGATTGCTCAATAAATATGATCTTTAGATACAGTCATGTACATTCAACCTCCACATTGCAGTGCATGCAAAAAAACACAATGTCTCATTTAAAATTAGATAAAATATAATACATCATTATATAAAACATTTGTCCACCATTTTTCATGGTCAGAAAGGTACACTATAGTTCTCTGGATGTGACTGAACGCATGGCCAGCAGGTGGAACTATTACAGGGATTTATTTTTAAGGAGACTTCATCATTTACTGATGTCTGTTTGTGTAAGTTGTTTACAACAAAACAAAAAGTATTTTTTTTACAAATATATTTTAATAAACATATTTATTGCAGCTTTAACATAAATTATGCACACATGATAGCTGTATAGCCAAGTTAAAAACGTATACACAGCAAATAATTTGAGCGCCGATAGATAAGAGGACTACCGAGTAAAAGAAGGACACGAGAAGGGGAATTAGGGCCGGGATGAAAGCTTGTGCCTATTGGAACTTTAAAAAAAGTATGAGTAAATACACAAAATAAATTTGCTACAAGTACACACATGTCTAGTTCATGTTAACATTAAGTTATATTGGACAAAATCTTACTTCCTTCTGGTGTCTCAAAATATTTACTGATGCTGGGTGGGCCTTCTCCTTTGCCATTGACAGCCCTAATATAAAGACTGTAGTGAGTATTGGGTTGTAGACCTGGAATCATGCCATGGGTTCGGTTCCCAGAAAATGTTAAAGCTTTGCTGTCCCCATGATGGTGGTTTTTGATTGTTCGATTTTGTGACTTCCCATAGTATACCTAAAGAAATTAGTGCAATTCAGAGAATAAGTGATAAAAGTTAATTTTATAAGTGCGTATGAAAAATGGAAAAAATCATGTTAGGCAATTGTATACTGACACCCACATTGTGCCATTCATATCCATAGCATCTAGCAACAGACGACCAATGGTGGCATGGGCGCCCTCCCCATGCCACAAGTTATCCTTCTGTCAGGCCTCTGAGATATCTCTCCCCATGTAGAGGCAGAGGATGCTGAGATAATTTGGCTTCGGCATTGGATTACAGGTAAGATTTGCCTTTGTTTCTTGTTTCTATTAGGGAGATGGGGTGGCACGCCAGAAAAGGTTATTCCAAACAGAAACAGTGTTTTATTAAAGGGACACTATAGTAACCTGAACAACTTCAGCTTAATGATGTTGTTCTGGTGAGAACTATAGCTCCCTGCAGCCTTTCTCATGTAAACACTGTATTTTCTGACAAAATACAGTGTTTACATTGAAAGCTAGGAACACCTCCAGTTGCAGTCACTCAGAGTGAACCAGGGGGACTTCGGAGTTGATGGAGGCATAATATGCCTCCATCCACTCAGATCTGCTGTCAGCAGAGCACAGGGCAGCACTGTGCACAGCATCCTGTGATTCAGTGTCTCCTCCCTCTGCATGCAGACACTGAACTTTCCTCATAGATATTCATTGATTCAATTCATCTCTATGAGGAGATGCTGATTGGCCAGGGCTGTGTTTGAATCATGCTGGCTCTGCCCTGATCTGCCTCTTTGTTAGTCTCAGCCAATCCTATGGGGAAGCACTGTGATTGGATCAGGCTACCACATGTCAGCAGATTGCTTGTTTTTCTCAGTCTAACAGCATGCAGATGTACAGCTTCAGGCTTGAATACAGTAAGATTTTTACTATATTTATGGAGGCATGAGGGGCCCAGGGGGGGCTAGATGGTGGTGTTAACACTATAGGGTCAGGAATACATGTTTTTGTTCCTGACCCTATAGTGATCCTTTAAACAATGTTTTTTGCTTACATACTTTTGCAATTTTACTGTCATCAGATGCTCATGATATTTTGAACAGTATGTGAATAACTCACTTTGTATCCTTGAAGATGGCCTCGTACAGTTCTTACAGGAACAGGATCCCAATGAACCTTTGCCAAAGTGGTATTAATAACTTCAACCTCAACATTTGTTGGTGCAGTCATGGGAACTAAAGACAAGAAAAAATATATACATTTTTTATTTGAAATTTCTTTAGTAAGCATCTTCATGGAGGCAATAGAATTGTTAGCACACTTACAGTCTTCTCCTGAGTGTCCAATAACTATAGGTGGTTCTGGGGCGTATCCAATACTATTCAATGATTGAACCTTTATTTCATAAGGAACAAAAGTTGGTGTCCCGGATACTATATGCTTGGTGACATTAGCAACTATTACTGACACAAAATCATCTCCAATGTCTTTTTGTCTCCAACTAACTTTGTACTCGAGTCCTGGACCATTGGAGTAGAATCCTTTCAAAGACTGAAAAACACAAGACGAGCAAAAATTACTTCCACAAGGAAAAAGATCATGAAAGAAGCAGAGTTATTTACTAAATTGGGAATTGAATAACTGACGAGACCGTAGGGAACATAAGTAATTTAAATTTTTATGCACAAATAACATATTTCAACAACAAAAATATTTTTTATTAATTTACTTTATCTAAATTTAAAATGTACTGGAAAATTCCCAACAGGTCAAGCTTTATTAAATAATCCTAAAACATTTCCAGCAAAATGATATACAAATCTTTATTGGGTAAACTAACACGTATGCTTATTATTTAACAGATACATTGTGTTGCAATCTGCTGAGAATTAATCATGGTATACAGTATGGAAAACAGAATTTGCAGACTTACATCCCAGGTGATCACTAGGTTGTCTGGTTCGGTGCCTATTGCTTTTACCCCAGATGGATTCCTATCTGGCTCTGAAACAAGAATTTAAATAGAACACATTTGTAAAATGTGTTACTTAAATGCAATTATCCCATTTTGAACATATATTACATGCACACATATAGTTGACAGTGAGTTACATACATAAAATATGAAAATAAGGTAACGTGTATAAAACGTGAAAATAATGCAATCAAGTGGTCCTGGAGTTATCATAAACCACAAGACCAAAGTCATACGGTTGATTGATTATCCATCATGTTTTAAAAAGCCATATAGTCACCAATCACGATCACACTTATCTAAACCCTGCTTACATATTAGGTGCTGTAATATGGAAACATAATGTTGAATGTGTCAGTGGTCTATAATTATGTCAATACTTTCCTTTCCTATTGGGCCCACGTCCCATCCCAACATACAGCACAGGGGGTGCCCATTTCATCTAGCACAAAGTAAACATAACTCCTTTCTTTACCCCTAAATAAGTATGGCATATCTATAGAATTTAAAAAGAAATAAATACAAATTCAGGAAAAAATCAAATAAATAAACTAGGTCTAGACAAATCTCACATTTTAGTTTAAATTCTAAAGAGCAATGTGATTAGCTGGGCTATTCCACACACTCGCATGACTCTTTTTATTTTCCTTTCGCTGCATGTGAATAATGATCTATTTATTTATTTATATTTTCGACATTTCATTTACTTTTAATTGTTTGAATACCGATAGCACAGTACTAGCAGCAGCTTTTTTTTTTTTTCGTTTACTGTACAATTGTTTAAGTTTAAAATCAGGCACTGCCAACCTAAAATCCACAACTTGAACAAGCAGCTCAGTTGTGAGCTAAGAGTTGGTGTTTGTTAAATAGCTGACTTGTTATACGTAGAATCATGTGAGTTACTTTTTTCAAACTACACATTACTTGGACCAACCTGGACTTTTTGTAAGATAATAGCAACAGGAGACTTTGCAGCCATTTTGCCTGTAGCGGATAGCCACCTTGGACTCCAGGTTTTCCAATTCACTTATTTCACTCACATTTCAGTAGACAAAGTTTAACTGGATCTCAAGGTTGACAGTCTTGGCTAAACTCCTTTGAGTCCTGGTAGGTTGCAAGATATGAGTTACCCAACCTTCCTGAACCCAGAAAGCAGTGCTTATGACATGTGTATCTAATTTTACAAAATTCTCTGTTTGAGCACTCTCAAGAATATGGTGGTGATTTAAAAAAAAAAGGCCCAGTAAGTTAATTTCAATGTGTCCGTCTTGAAGTTATTTAATTTACACTTGTGAAGACCGACTTCTTTTAGAGTTCTTTAACCCTTTAAGTGATAAATGATTAGAAAAGCAAAGATCCATTTGTTAATAAAATCTATACAATGCTGTTTGCAAACCTGCTGGTTTTGTCATGTAGTGTTCTGAGGGTTCACTAGGATTGCTTCTGCCAATTTCATTAACAGCAATAACACGGAACGAATAATTGACGTATGGAGATAAATTCAAAGTAGCTGTTGTTTGGGTGCCGCTGACTTTATTTTGCAGGTGCCATATTCCTGGTTCATGCTTTGCATCTTCGAATTCGATTATAAAAGCTAAGGATGAATAAAAAGTACACTCATGTTTAATAATAAATATAATTAACCAGCAAATACTTTTTTTTAAAATATGAGGGTTTTTTTAGCTTTTCATCATCTGCAACATTCTCCACCAATTCCTAGCCTCTCATTTCTTCAATCACAAGAGTGCTTTGTCTAAAACTACCTACATTTAAAAACGTTCCTTCATGACATATCAATCATGTTCTTCAACATTCTGTTTATGCAAAAAAGCATTCAAGCCTTTTTTTTTATTGTATCTATAGAATCTGATATCACAACCTCTTAAGGTAGATCATTCCCCAGCTTTGTTGTTCATCCTGTAAGGAATTATTTCCTTCCATTCTCAATGACTGACCTCTTGTTTGTCTTATATTCCCACTAGTGAACACTGAACACGGTACTGACCCTGTATATATTTATATAATGCTACGATAGCCCCTCTCAGGATGTTTTTAAAGAAAACAAATCCAGTTCTAGTCTTTCTTCATAACTAATGTTTTCCATCCCTCCTGCAGGTTTTGCAGCTCACTATGTCACTATGAATTGTGTTTAGACTGATAGCAGGTGTTGTCATTTTATTTTGCAGTTCCATTCATTATATCGGACCATAGGAACTGCAGCTGGGTGATAACTTACTTATCCAATAACTCACTGCTGGAAAGGGGTTTAATGGCAGGTTTCACAAACCTGATTTTGATTCTTTTGAATAGTGGAGCTTCTTCCTGTTCTGAGAGGGGTTCAACCATAGCTGCTGACTGCTTGAAGTTGATTATATTTTTTTATTAAAATTCTTCTTCCATTTTTTTTATAGCAATATCTATATAATTGGAGGTCACTTAGTACCCATGGGGGCTGGAACTTACTTGTAATAGGGCTGTTATTGTCATCTCCGGGCACCCAAGTTAGCTGCACGCTTTTGTCAAGACGATCAGTCAATTCCAAGTCAGAAGGTGGATTTGGACGATCTGCAATAAAAAATTTTCATTACACAGCATAATTAATCAATTTCACTTCGCATAATGAGAAAGATTAACACGAATTGCAAAAAAAAAAATATCTGTCAAGCATCTCTGCAAATAAATGTGCAGAAAAAAATGGATACATTCACATGCTATAGAAATGAAATGGCAAATACCAACACTGTGAACTCAAAGAAACACAACAATACAACACACAAATAATATTCCTGAACAAGTTTTACCAGAAAGTGATAAACAATGCAAACAACATACTATTGCATGGCACAGGAAATATCAGTGTCTTTGTCTCACTAAAGGCGAACATCACCACATATTGTGGTCCATATGTAATTTATGATGCTCAAGATGAATTGACAAATTTAGAAAGAATATCCATGAACACAACACTATTAGTCTAAATATACCACACAGCACTGTATACCGAAAACAAATGTATACTACAGTTTAAAAACACAACTTTTTCAATGATAGTATCCTTGAAGGATAAATATATCATTGTCATGGAGGACTAAAGCTACGGAGGTATACATTATACACGATGTTCTAAAAGTGCTTACATTTACACGGAACATCGTTTTCATCTACGGTACATGTCATATGGTTTTTTGTGATATAAATATGACTATGAAAAATTGTGTTTAAATGTGCCTTTCCAATAACGAAAAAAGTGTTGTGTTGTGAAAAATAATTGCATAAACACAGCATTATTTATCACATTTATTAAATGAACATGTTTGTGAGTTAGATAGATAGATAGATAGATAGATAGAGCATATAAATATAAATAATATAAAAAAACACTAATAAGCTGAGACACCATGCACAATGTAAAAAGTAATATTAAAAATGCATATATTATATTGTAAATGCAGTCATGCATTTTTCTCATCTACAAATGAACAGAAATGGTAAAAGTGAGATATGTTTTATGCGGGGACATCTTAATGGCTTAGTTCGTTACCGTGGTACACAGTTGGAGTAGGAGTTGCTGCTGCAAGGGATATTAACATAGAAATATTAGTTTACTACAAAGAGAAATAAAATCAACGCTGTTTACACAGAGTTCAGTCTTTTTATCATGCAACATTGTCGGATGTGAAATTCACATTTGAGGACAAAAACTGATAACGTATATTGAATACTTTGGGCTAAAATGTGAAATTCACTACTGACAATTCATAGAGCATACTCTATAGCTATGAGTAGTTCAATCGGTATGAAATGTTATAGGACTTTAACAATAAAATGGGAATTGATGAACTTGGAAATCTAACACTGGAAGAGTCCAAGTCTGTGGCAAAGGATGTGCAGAAGAACTAGACAGTGGCGAACACTTGAGAAGGTCAAGTCATATGCTAGAAAGTACATCGACTGATGGTATTATCTTTGCTTAGAGTAATGATGGTTAACCTTTGCATGCCAGGCATTTTTGAACAACAGTTTCCATGAGACTCAGTTAGTTTATCTTGCTTGGATCCTAAGGCAATGGTGGCCAACTTTTGACACGGCAGCTGTTGTGTACTGACTGCATCTACCCTGATACTTTCCCACCAGTATGGCTGCAATAGAATTATGGAAAATGTAGTCCACAACATCTAGAGTGACAGAGGTTGCAAGCCCCTGTTCTAAGGGAGTATTATCAAACTGAACTCCTGCAGAGAGAGCAATGCAATTCAGGGCAAATTATCATACACAAGGTTGGTGAACTGATTGGTTGAAATATTTCTTACCAACAACTGTAAGCACTGCACTAGCTGAGACGCTGTCCAGGGTAGTGTTTGCTACACAGGTATAGGTTCCTTCATCAACATCTGTTACATTCTTGATGGTTAGTCGCTCCTTGTCAACCATGTATCTGCAAAAAAAATAGTCTTTTAGAGTGACTTTTTGCTTTTAAAAGGGCAGTTTAAGCACTATAACCACTTTAAAAGGCTATAGTTGGTGCCATCCCACAGTAATGAGTTAAATTGTTTTTTAAATGCTTGACCTTGTTTCTTTCAGTAGTCTGTGATATTGCTAAAGTGGAGGTTCCCACTCTGTCTTATCAGTATAAATTTTGTCGAACTTTGGACATCATTCATTAGCTGAGAGAGTCCGCTAACACTTCAATAAAATCAATAAATTAAGTCCAAAGCTTGACATAAATTACACTGCATAGACAGTAGAAACCTGGTACTTCTCCATCCATATTACTTATTATATATTCATTTGTACAACACAATTTCAAGATCAGAGTTTGCTCACATCACATACTGTACCTTTCATCGATAGGCAAATCACCACTGTCCTTCAACCATATTATCACCGGAACTAAAGATGGGTCGTGTTTTACTTTGCATTCAAAAAACGCAGCACCGTATCTCTGAATAACCCTGTATTCTGGCTGTGTAATGATCATAGTTGGATCTGAAAAATAATATTCATTTAGAAAAAAATAAACACCATGTAGAGATTATTACAGATCCACATCTTAATGTTTATTACAATTTTGAATTACCTTTGACTGCAAGTTCAATTGTTTTTTGATCTGTCCCCAGCTTATTTCTTGCCACACAAGTATATGTTCCACTGCTGTCTTTTTGGGCCACTGGAACCTCCAATGTTCCATTTTGATGAAAAACATAGCCATTTCCATGTAAAACACTGGCTTGCATGCCTTTAAACCTGAAAAATAAAGTGACCTACTCAGTTGCAAAATCTGGTTTCTTATTAAACATGTTTTGTTTGATTTCTGGAGATACTGTGAGTTTCATGTTTTTTTTTAAAGTGTACATTCAGAAATGGTTTAGGAAATTTACAAAATACTTGTATATTCTATAAAACATTTTATAAACTTCCACATCTTTTCTACTTCCACTACCATTATCTTATCTAATACCTGTGCACACTGGGAGGGAGAGATGCAAAAAGCTGATCTGTGTGAATCTTGAAAGCTTGTGTTAGGTCAGTGGGCACTATATGCTACATGTGCCATGTTTAATAAAGATCAAGTCCAGGTACACACACTCCTCATATCACTTCTCATATCTTGAGGCAAAGTCATATATGTACATTTTTTACTTACATATGTATTATCATGTTCTTAGGACGAGTACTAGATTATGTAGATGCCAACTCTAATAAATATCAAGGTCAACTACCTATATGCCCAACTCACAGATGCTCAGTCATCACTGTTGATTGTTTGCAAATTTTATTTTATTTTTCTACAGTAGCTAGGAGAGATTAGCCTGGTCTATTGACATGTAAAGTCAGATCATATGAAGGTATGCTACTACCTGCATGGTGTGTATTATCTCTGTCACTAATGGTGGGGAAGAGCAAACAAAATAGCATTAAGTCTAGCATCCATAGGATCTATCGGTGAGAGTTATTGGGACTCTGATTATGTTCAAACCTTAAAAGACTGCTTGTCACCAATCATCTCCACACCTAAGTGCTGCATCAATTTAGGCAAGTACATTTCTCCTCCCTCACCTAGGTCGGCAACTTACAAATTTAACTCATGGAAGCTTATCTGGTTATTGGTACCTTAATTCAAGATGCCAGCAAGCAGTCTCATGTAAATGGGTATGCTGTTCCGAAACATGTAAGATGAAATAGGACTACAGGTTAATCACCTAAAACTAGTGCTTCCCCAGGAGTTTTGGAGTATCCATAAGGTATACGTGTGTGCCTCCTTTTTTAAAACTATCACATAGATAAGCAACATTAAAACATGCATATTCTTTTGTGATGTTAATATATCATTGATCAGAAAGCTCAAATAAAATGATGAAGCACAGCCAATCAGTAAATAGTGCTGCCGTACCATTCAATTTCAGGAATAGGTGAACCAAAATAAGGACAGTGTAGCAAGGCTGCTCGATTAGCGATAACTTGATAGACCTTTTGTGAAGAAAGAATTCGTGGGCGCTCCGCTGAAAGATAACAAGTTAGTATGGCAGTCTGGTTAACAACAAGGTCAAAAGATATGGAATATGAGAAAAAAAAATAAGAATAATAACAATCAGAGAACAACTATTGAAGGGAATATAGGATTGTAGGAAAACAATAAAAATATTGCAAAGGAACAGTCAGTTCTTGAATTTCATGTATTGGAAGAAGGAAAAATGGGCATGCAAAAAGATCTGAGTGACTTTAACTAGGGCCAAATAGTGATGGTTAATTGACTGGGTCAGGGCATCTCCAAAACTGCAAATCTTGTGGGGTGTCCATGATATGCAGTAGTTAGTATCTACAAAAAGTGGTGCAATAAAGGACAACTGGTAAACCAGTGTCAGGGTCATTAGTGTCAAAGGCTCAGTGATGCATGTAAGTAGTTAAGGCTAGCCCATCACACAGAAGTGCTACTGTAGCTCAAATAGCAGAATATGCATTGCTGGCCATGATAGATAAAGGTGTCAGAACACAGAGTGCCTTGCAGTTTGCTATGTATGGAGCTGCATATCTGCAGACTGGTCAGAGTGCCCGTGATGACCCCTGTCCACCACTGAGAGTGCCTTAAATGGGGATCTGAGATTCAGAACTGACTCTCTGGCTTGGTGCATATGGTGCATATGCATTGTTTACCTAAGGAAGAGATGGCAGCAGGATGCACTATGGGAAGAAGGTAGGCCAGCGGAGGAAGTGTTATGCACTAGGCAATGTACTGTTGGGAAACCTTGTTCTGGCATGTTACTTTGACAAGTACCACCTATCTAGAGATTATTTCACACCACTTCATGGCAATGGTGTTCCCTGATGGCAAAGGCCTCTTTTAACAGCATGATGCACCATGCCATACTACAAAAAATGTTCATGACTTGTTTGAGGAACATGACAAACAGTTCAAGGTGTTGCCTTGACCTCCAAATTCACCAGATATCAATCCAGTTGAGCATCTGTGGGATATGCTGGAACAACAAATCTGATCCATGGAGACCCCACCTTGCAATTTGTAGGACTTAAAGTTGGCTAATGTCTTGTATATTGGTGCCAGATACAACAGGACATGTTTAGAGATGTTGTGGAGTCCATGCCTGGAAGCATTGGAGCTGTTTTGGCAGCACAAGGGGGGCATACATGATATTAAGCAGATGGTTTTAATGCACAGAAGATTCCTAAGTAGACTGTCCACATAAATGTAACATAAATAAAATGGTAAATCACATTTTAGATTTCATACCCATGAGTTGCCATTTTTAAAAAAAAATCAATTATACAAATATCATGTCTCACCAAGTACATTCACAAAAGCATTTGCAAGCAGATACCCATACTGATTAGAGGCATTGCACTGAAACACAGCACTGGCTCGTTCTTGCACATTAGTGAATATCACTGTGTCACCATCGACCCTTCGACTTGGATCAGTAGGAGCCACTGTGGGAAAACAAAATGCATTAAAAAAATCATACACAAAATATTATTATTTTTTTCATGGTTGTTCTACCAACCAGTAGCAGGGTGCTTATTTTACTTTCACTTAACATTAATTAAATATAGAATATGGACAAAACGCACTAAAACACACTCACTCTTTTTGAGTTTTTGTATTTATAGAATACAGACTGTTTATGATTTTGAAAAACATTTTTTAAACTTACCAAATATACATTTTGGACATGTTTCTATGCTTGTTACAATCAGTTTCCAACAATCAGTAATGTTTAAAAAATACTATCAGTAAGGTTGGTGACACACAACATAATGTCACTGTCAGTGACTGGTAATTAGCAGCTGCTGTATTTTCTAACATCTCCTGCAGAGATTAATTAGACGATAGACAGTAACTAACACCAGGCTTCCATTCTAGATGGTACAAATTACCAACAGATCAGAGGCAGACACTTATTCACTTGTCTTTACATTTGCTTCAAATTGGCGTAAAGTGGAAAAGGCCGATTAGTGACGTAAAACTCTTAATACATCCTTATAGGAAACAAGTCGAGCCTGAATAATTTACTAAAAATGCAGAAATATATTAGATGTTCCTACGTTCAATAGAAACTCCATTGATGAGCCACGTAACAGTTGGGCTAGGATTTCCATTTGCTCTGCAGATTAGTGTCCCATCCTCTCCTGGTGACAATACCAAATTTCTAGGCTCAGTTATCCAGTACGGAGCGGCTAAAATAAAAATAAAATGTATAAAATGATGAAGTTAACAATGTATGGTTACTTGAGAAGGATTTGCCAACTTCAGTACAATTGTGTCATTAACAAATGATTAGTCACAGTTAAGATTATCAGTGGAGAAAGAGTGGTCACAAATAGCACAAATAGTCACCAAAAAGTGTTCTGTGTCAGTGTCCGGATTAGGAAAGTTTCTGAACAATTGTTTGGATTTATTTTGATATTTACCCCTCACTTATCATCATATCTGATCTGATCTAGTTTTATAGACTATTTATTAATGGGTTATCAGACAGCTATTGCACAAAACAAAGACTATTTTAATTAATTATCTGTAAATGAACCCCTCCCCTGAACTTTTGTACCAAGAGAAAAATGTCAAAATAGTAAAATATTATTATTACATACGGCAGATAATGTTAATTTAGGGCGATGTGTCTGAGAGTTTTAATGTGCACAATGCATATGCAGTACTTGTCTAAATATTACTTTAAATATTTATTACATAACTAAAACATTTTTTTTATTTTATTTTTACAATTATCAGATAATATCTCAATACAGAAAAAATGATTCTTTCATACCGAATGAATTGTGAGGAACTGAAAACCCATATACAAAACTTGGGTCAAATTAACTGATAAGCAAAATGTTTCCAATTTAGAGATTTCACCTAAATTTCAGTTTTCTGTTAACTGCAATTCATTCTTTATTAAAATAATTCCCACAAGAGTTTATTCAGTAAACACAGAATTGTAGAGGAATGAAAATTAATTATGGTAATTATTTTTCCAAAAAAAGCTACTGTTGCCTGCATTTTACTTGTTGTTCACACTGTAGGGTTAATTCCACTTTTAGTGGCTGTCTGTATAACAGCCTGTAGAGGTGCTTCCTCTGCACTGTCTTCGTAAAACTCTTTCACATGATGTGGAAGCCCTAAAGGAAAGTATTGGTTCAATGTTTTCCTATTGAAAAGTTTGAGTGCTATTGCGGAACTCGCCACATATTCCAATTAGGTCACCAGTGCTCCTTTAATGGGAGCATTGGATTGGACCGTTGCGGAGGAGGCGCTGAAGAAGGAGGTCTAAGCAGCACAGAGGGAGCTTTTTTGCTGGAACAAGGTAAATAAGAAACTTTATTAAACCTGTATATGCGAAACTAGGGGGGAGGTGACCTAATACCACTAGGGACAGGGACATTTTAAAATTAAGAATAAAGATTTGTATTCCAAATGCTTAGTGTTCTTTTTATTTTTTTTTAAGAATAAGCCCATATTGTTGTGTATGTTGAATTTCCTTTTGGTTCACATTACCAGCAGTGTCAAGCTGTCCTCAGTGATATTCAGCTACTGAATATATATTTAAAAAGCAACAAAAAGAAAAATCAGACATCTTGCTAATGGGTTTTCATGTTTCAACCATCGCAGCATTGCGTGTTTGGCAAATCTATTCTGTTTACACGAGAAGAAACCATGCGAATACTGTATATAGCTGGGATTTTTTCTTCATTTTTTTTGTAATACAGAGTAAATCATCTGGACAAGAATAGCAAAGATTTACTGCAGATTACCATGGCAACCAGCCTCATCTCCAACACTAGTCTCAAAAAGGATAATATACTCGGGAAAATTATGACTTGCTAAGCCTCGCTTCATTTATAGAGCTTAATATATCTGGCCGAAGCTGGAAAAGTTAATAAGAATAAAAAGAGAAAATGTTTATAGGATAATATGAATATATCAAGTCTTTAAAATAATTATTGATACAAAGTATATGCATATGTTTATATTCTGTATGTATGTATGTAAATATGATCATATGTATTACATATCCATCATAGTTATTAATAATTAGAAAATATAAAAATGCAATAATTTATTGCAGAGATAAATAGAATATATTACGTGTATTTCACCTATATTTCTTTTTAATAATTTTTTTATTGTTTAGGTTTCTTTGATGATCATAATGATTTTATGTTACGTAGCATATCTATTAACATGATACAGATATTTCTGGGGCATGCCAAGGATAACTGACGTGGAAAATACAGCATGCCATTTTTGGGCATGATAGATATTGCAGAGATTGTTCTACAGTTGAGACATATATGAAATTCCCACTACGCCATTTACCTACCTTTGACAATGACTGTGATGATGTGGTGAGTGGACCCTAACACATTTTTGGCTGTGCATTTGTATTTTCCAGAGTCTGCCTCCGAGACGTCGACGATTTTTAATGTTTTATTAAAATTTTCATGAAAAACTCTGTTGCTAGGCAACTCTGCTCCTTCTTTACTCCAGCGAATTTCTGGTGTGGGCCTGTAAATTATTTGGAATTATTAGAACTAGAAAGAAAAAAAAAACCACAAAGAAATAGTGCAATGCAAAATATTATCCTATAAGGCAGCCAACACATCTGACAGTTCATCGACACCTTAAAAATATGAGAAAAGGCATTTCTTGACCAATGCTCCTGGTCTCAGGAATAAGCACTTCTAGACAAATGGAGTCGGCCCTAAATCTAGATTAAAATATCATGAATCACATGAATAAGTAATTAATTGCTGAAGAAATCTAATTTTCCTTTACGCCAATAAGTGACCAGAGGGACCAGTTTGGTACCGTAATGGTTCTGTTTTGCTTTCCGGAGAAGCTTTTAAAAGACATAAAAGACATAAAAAATACTATATTTGCACGATTTTAAAAAAGAGCAATAAAAGATGCTGGGTGTAGGCCACCTTTTACTTTCTGGGAAACACTCTAAGAATATTAAAATGAAAATTTACCAAGACACAAAGCAAGCTTGTGTATTGGGAAGTGATCACATATATCATAAAGAGTTTCTATATTTATTATGGCCTTTTAATTGGTATGCTAGCAGCTGCGATAGTCTGTGGGGTGTAGTAAGAGGTAATTGCTGGGTCATCTCTGATTAATAACTATCCACCTTTCACCTCCCATGTGTTAGGTTGAAAAATAAAGATGACAATTGTTAAACCCCTCCTCCTCCCAAAGCACTTCTATATTACTTATCAATAAAAAAAAAACCTATTATAATAAATAATCTTTTTTTTTTGTACAGCAATTATCTGATCAACAGAAGAATATATTCAATTTGCTAAGCAATATATGGTAAAGTAAAATCCGGGCATCCTTCCAAATATTGTTTTAAATAATTTATGGCTCCAAAAGTAATCTTGTCAACCTTCAATGGAATTTTCTGAATAATAGCATGAAACTGGCATGAAATGACATTCACTGAGGCGTAATAAATCACCACCACCTACATTCTAACGAGCTGTCTGCAATGTTACTGCAAAGTGAATATGTATTTTCATTTTAAATAACCTCCATAGAAATCCATAGGATTGTATTGATTGCTCATTTTTATGTAGCGCATATTCTCATTTGTCCAAAACTGAGATTTATGTGAGGTATTATAAATGGCATAAACAAAAGTCAAGCAATGAAGCATTCCAAAAAGTATCCTTAACTATTAATAAAAATGATCCATTAGTCGTGCCATGGGAGTTATATTATTTGTGTGGCTTTGCCACATGTGAGTCGGAAAATCAATTTGCTTTAATTAAAATGGTTTAATTAAATGAACTAAGGGCCTGCAGGTTATTTAAGTGTTAATATGAATCAGCTAATGTAAGGTTATATTTGAGATTTAATGAAAAATAAAGAACTGATAATCCCATAGATATTGAATAGTCCTGTAAGGAGCATTGATTTACACATTTAGGAGAGATCAGGTAGACATCAACTAATACATGTTAACATTATGCCCTGTCACGAGATCTATGGTTTTTAGGCGTGCTGGTTGGAAATCTTCATGGAATAAATCTGTTTTGCTCTATAGTTGACTATAAATAAACAATGGGAGTTATCTGACCTGGTGCAATATAGCACCATTAACTTTTTTATCTAAGCCACTCACTGATGTAAGGTTGAAAAAAACTGCTTAAAAATACCCTAAACTTCTATAGTCCAGACAATACAATAAACACACAAAGTGGATAGGGGGTGGAATATTTAATTTAAAAAAATATATAATTTCTCAGTCAAAAACATGTCATATGAAATATGGAACATTCCTCTTGGAGAATATTTGTTTGTACTGACAAGCTCTAAACACAATTCTTAATACACCACGTCAGCTTTAATGCATATTTGCTGCTTCAGGTAAAAAGTGATATTTATATTGTCCATATTTACCAATCAGGTTAAAGAAAAGAAACCACTTGGCGCAGGTCATGAATTGGGTTGGGTTTAGGATCAAAATCCTTTTATGAGTGCAAAGACCCACATATTGGACAATGCATTATAGGAGTCAGATGGCAAAACAAACAGGATAGTTCTGTAGCTACAGATTTGCATAAAAAAAACAAATAAATGGGTAACACCATTTCATTCTTCCAAAATCGATAAAATGATCCCCATTGAGACAGACGATTGTGATATCTACAGTGTCCCCAGGAAGTGTTTATCAATCAGCTGCAGCTAAATGTAACTTTCTTGGTTTCAGGTTTTCATATTATTATTATTACTTACAATCCTTCCGCTATACATTCCAAGAGAATAACCTCTCCTCGGAGCACTGTCTTATTACTTGTTGGACCTTTAGGAACCAAAAGACTTGGGCGCCTATCTCCGGCTGGACTGTCTGGACGGGAAGAAAAAAGCATTAGACTATTTTTTGTATTTTTTTTTTTAGTATTCCATCTTTTTCTGTTAATGTGTAGTTAAATGACAAAGGGACAAGTAAATGTTGCTAGTTTAGAATGTAATGGATTTTAGAAAGCAATGCAGATAAACAAATAATGTTGGAGGCATGCTAAGTGACATGTATTAGGAAACTTTTTATTTCACAACATCTCTTTGTTGAAAAAAAAAAAAACATTTTCTGGTATAGATAATGAATATAAATGGATATTAATCACACACCCTGCAGATCCCTATGCTTTATTTATGGAAAATGTTTGCAAAGATTTGAGACCTATCTATCTATTGATCGGTCTGTTTGTCTGTCTCACTGTATATCTATCTACCTTTCTATCTATCTACCTACTTATCTACCTACCTATCTGTCTACCTATCTGTCTACCTGTCTGCCTACCTGCCTGCTTGACTGTCTGTCTGCTTGTCTGTCTGTCTGTCTGTCTGTCTTCTTGTCTGTCTGCTTGTCTGTCTGTCTGCTTGTCTGTCTGTCTGCTTGTCTGTCTGCTTGTCTGTCTGTCTATCTATCTATCACCAAATATTTTCGTATTATGCAAATACAGAAGGTGTCATAATCAAGTCTGAAATAAAAAGGATCCTAATGGGATTCAGTTTAGCAGTTTTAAAATATTAAATTAAGAAGTGTTTTTCAGCATGTACATGTATTGCTTGATAGACATTGTGTAACAATTAGTACTAAATGGAAGTGCATTTGCCTTATTATTTGATGAAAAGTAACATAGAAGACAAATGATATCATAAACCTGAAAACTGAATGAAATATACATTATTCAATGGGATGTGAAAATGTAATTGTCGTCATAGCTTTACAGTATAGCTCAGGTTTAGGTCTGAAATCATTACACCGTATAATATACTAAATGCTAAAGCAACTGGATACAAAGAAACTGGATAAGACAAGATGGGCCGAATGGTACATTCTATGATACAATAGCACTGTGATAGAATATTTAACCAAATCGAATATACAAACATTTTAGGGATTGGGGTCATTTAATAAACTAGTGACAGGGCTGTTTACTAAAGTCTGAATTGTCACGATTGCAAACTGTATACAAAGTTATTTTGAAATTTTAGGCCAGAGTAATCATGCTGAAAGCATGGCTAACTGGAGATTTTTTTCTGCGTTGGCTATTTTAGTCTAACATTTGAATTTTACTTTGTATTCATTAGGAATTCCTGACAATGCACACTTTAGAGTATTAATCCCTAGGCATCACATTAAGTGATACCACCAACATCTGTGCCTTGTGAACACGATGCGCAAGACAAAAGTGGGCAGAATAGTGACACAAATTGCGTCACTGGTCCCATCCAAAGTGGTGGACCTACCTCAAATTGGAATGGGTACACCCAAAAGAACTGGCAGGTCATGCCAGGCTGCCTGTCAATCATCCACTCCAGCCCACTGAGGGCAGACGATGAAGAGAGCACTGTTTCTATTCTTTCTACCTGGTCTTGTTTGGGGACTGTTCGGACTATGCATTATGGTCTCACTCTCTTAACAGAGTAAAAGATTACACCACTTACTTAAAAGCAGTTCATCTATTCAAGTCTGTAAAAACTGCTACGAAGTAAGCAACGCAAACCCTATAGTCATCACTTGACCACTGCAAACAAGACAGTAATTGGGAGATGATGGAAGTTGCACTTGGCTACATCAGACAAATTATAGATACCTCAGCTTCTATATGTTCAAAGATGCATTGAATTACCATTTGGAATAGTAACCGACTCAATGACTACATTTTAACAAAATTTACAATTCTCATGTTTACTAAAATCCAGTGAAAATGCAATTATTTCAACTGAATGAGTCATCTAACTCAGTACCACCCGGAGTAATCAGTAATTCTTAAATGCAAATCCTATTTAAAATATACATTTTCCTCATTTATCAAACACCAGAGGTAAATTTGTAAAATGCATTCACTAGCTATTTTGGGTAAATTTAAAGAAATCCGCAATATTCACCCCCTGGCTTCTTAATTAGCCATTGGGCAAATTGTTAAAACAATAATTAAATTAATAAAGTATTATGAATGTAATAAATAATATGAATAAATTAATATTATATTAAATATATATTTTTTAACCCAAATAAATCAGCTTTCATTATTGGGGTGTATATGGAGTTAACTCTTTCTTCTACTAAATTAGTTATAAAGTTGGTCTTACGTCTGCAATGGATACATTAACAGTTAAGATGTATTTATTTTTTTCCCTTGGAGTATGTCATTTTAATTGTATCTATAAAGAATACATATATTGAACATTTACATTGTAATGTCCTTAACATGCTAGACAATGATCCCTCCCTGTTTACATTTTTGTACCACTTTTTAGAACAAATCTCCCCATATTTCTCCCTTAATCCTGTCATGACAAGTCGTTAGACATGCTGTGGCTCTGATGAGCTTCCCCCAGTATGTCGCTTAGAAGATTTATTTATTTATTTATTTATTTATTTGCCTTTTTAAATCTTTATTTCAATGTTTTATGCACATATTTTATTTTTTAATAAATAAAATAAAGAATTTATGCAATTATGAATGAGCAGTGGTGGAAAATCCATGAAGGTCGGTATTTATCATATTTCGTATTATTAAAATGTTAGACAAGCCCTACTTTTTTAGTACATCATCTGTCATGTAGTGATCATATCATCAAATAGAAATATTACAGACTAATTAGAAAGCTACAGATAAATATCATTCTAAAGTGCCAAATAAATGAAAATAAATCATAATCCCTTCTGGAGAAACAAGATGTCAGGACTGTCATGAATCATCCACAAAAAGTTCTCGTAACATTTTCAGCTTATGAATTTTAGAGATTGGAGAAATTTAATTTCTCGACTACACTTTGTAACTGAAAAGGTTAATGAAATAGAAACATGCAAAGTATATGTAATGTCCTAAAAGTCGATATATTGATGGAGAAACAACTTAAATTATTAAAATTAGTATAAAATAGATTGAGGGTTGATAAAAAAGAAGCAGTAGGGTGACCAAGTGGTAAGTAGATAAGAAGGTGAAGTTAGTTCACTAATACTAGTATTAAATACTATTTATTTATTTTTACCAAAAACTCACCACTATAAAAGTCAGTGTCACTTAAATTAGCAGCTATAGTATCATTCAATGAATCCACTGAAATAAATAAAGCAATGTCATTATTTTAAAATTATGCAGACAATTATTGATAACCAGTGCTCTTTAGGGACCTAAAATGGACAAATTGCTATTTTTAAAATTAATTTGTAATTGTACATGTCAAATCAAAGAGAACACTGGATATTAAACCGTTTGAAAAATTGTTTACAGTTACTTGAGCAGATCTAACATAACAACAATTCTTAATACTACTGAGGAAATGAAAAAAGATATGAAATATATATGAGTTTTTCACACAAACCAAGAGGAACTGGAGACAAATACAACAAATAAATGATATTGCTGGAGGTTCTTGCAACCTTTGTTCTTGTAACTTTGAAATGCACTGAGAGTTTTCCCTGGTTGCTTAACAGAGAGAAAGTCTCAGCAGTTGAAGCCTCATCGATGATGAACAACAATCAAAGAATTTGCCAAGCGCTGCTTTTTACGGTAATCAAGTGTCACCGAGTAGTTGTGGAGGTAACATATTTCCATAAAGACGGTCATGAAAGATCACCAGTCAAACAGCTTTTATCAATATCCTCATTGGGAGACATCAAAGTAATCCAGAAATACTGGACCATTGGTCCTCCTTAACAAATGGTTATAGATGCACTGGATTAGATTACCCCCGACTAGACTGCAAGGTAACATAAACAGAGTTGTTCACTAAAGTGAGAATTGTTGGCAATTCAAAGTAGTTAAATTGGAAAAAGTTTCCAAGTCAGCTATGCATCCAATTCAGCTAATTTATTCTAAAATTTGAATTCCTGACAATTCTCACTCAGGGGTTAATAACGCTGTAATAGTGATCCCGTTCTCTTTAAAGCAGATTGCATTTGTAAGAATATTTAGTAAAGTATATCAAGTGAAGCTGCTAAAATGTTGTCTGCTACAGTTAACAATTTCTAGTCTGGACAGACGTTAAGGGATGTGTCATCCACATCAGCTTGGATTCCGACATCCTCTACAATCAGAAAGCGACTGGAAAGTTGTTTTGGTTCTTCAAGATTCTAATAGCAAGTAGTTGTGATGTTGTTATAACTTACATTTCCAATACAACCACAACTGCTAAGGAGACTAGCACGGTTTCCAGTATCAGTCAGTGGAAATTGTGATTCAGTTAACCTCAAATGTCAGTGTAAAATGTGACATGAGTTTCAATATTTTCACCACTTAACCTCCTGTGTTAAGTTGCCACCTTAATTACGACAACTAAACACGAGAGGTTTAGTGGTGAACCATAAATATTGCAAATTCTAGCTTAGTGAAAATATGCAAAAGAGCAAAAATGCCAAATGTATGAAATCTATTTATCACCTGCCAAGATCATTCTGAATATGAAATAGGCCGAAGATCAAGACTGGTTTGAATTCATACTTTTAGGATGGTGCCTAATATATCAACGTATATACTGAGTTTCCATTTTTTAGTACATTTGCCCTACTGCCAGCATGTTATATTCTGCTCTAGAACATACAAAGGTCGGATAAATGTCATATTATACCATTCTGGAAACAAGGTG
Organism: Pelobates fuscus; assembly: GCF_036172605.1. Taxonomy (NCBI): domain Eukaryota; kingdom Metazoa; phylum Chordata; class Amphibia; order Anura; family Pelobatidae; genus Pelobates; species Pelobates fuscus. Next base: position 36,704,534 of record NC_086319.1, on the reverse strand, counting down.
TAACTTCTCGATCAGCTAACAATTTATAGTAAAATACACAATTTACTTTCTGCAGTGTTGTTTCTACCCGAAGTCGCTTAAAACACAAAGCTTTAGTTAAGGAATTCTTGGTGTCCATAAATGCAATGGTCTACATGAGGACACACTCCGTGTTTAAAGCAGCCAAGCTGGCTTATATCAATTCTGTGGAAATGTAATTGTACTGAATGTTATACATTGGCTGAGAGTGGTCAGCTAACTCTCTCAGCCAATGAATGGTGACAGCATTGGCATATATCTTTTCCAGCTTTGGAGAAGCTGGATGTAAGTTACCAAACCAGACCATAGTGGTTATGATGCTTGGAGTAACCCTTTAAGCTAATGGCAGCTCCCCTACAACAACGTACTCTTAGCAGATCAACATTCCAATAAATATAAGAAGTTCATAACTCACTTGATAAAACTTTTAAAGATATTGGTTGCTTTTGATGTATGGTCTGAGTCAGGTTAAATCTTGCATAGCAAATATAGAACTCCCGGGTATCCTGTGGCTGAACGTTAGAGAAATAAAGGTCTCCATTTAGACCTTGTGAAACCCTTTCATTCTGAGGAAGCCGCTGGAATGCTGTAAGGAGAAATAAAAAAGAACCGTAGTGAATAAGCAGCGTTAGTACTCAATATCAATATTCCTCTACGGGATGACCTTATGCACACCTTGAAAATTGATCTGTCACATTTCAGATAACATCATCTTTGAATCTGGTAAGTCTGATAAGTAGTTGTCACTTCTGATATAATGTTTTATATAATTAATATAATAATGAAGTTGCATTGTAAGAAACTTCTAAAAAAAAAATACACAACTTGGTATTTAATGTAATGGTGGTAATTCATTTGTATTTCTTATGTTTGGCAATCTGTGTCTCCAGCAGAGGAAAGACATTTCACCTATTAGTTTTAAAGTCTCCAGTGAAGTCAACGGTAACAGCAATACACTATATTCACATAGACATGTGTTTTCAAGGAAAGTGAATGTGTCGTTTCTACCTGAGCTATACACTGTTCTATAGCTCCTTTATTTAATATATATTAAACTACAATATTGCAATGAGTTATTTTATCTAATTTAGGCCTTGATTTAATAAGATTTCCAAAATTTTTCAATACTGTTAGAATACTTTCCAATTGACTTATTTACAAAAGTTACCATTGAAGTCTATGTTTTTTTTTTTTTTTTGTTTTTTTCTAGATGAATGATTTGGAAAGGTTTCTAACAGTATTAAATCGTTTGGAAAACTCATTAAATTGAGGCCTTGGTGTGAAAATGAAGAAAAGTATTACAGAACAAAGGACGTATTCTAGTGATATTACGGAGTTTCATGCAAGGACTGACAATATTACATAGAAGAGTAAAGTGGACATCTGAAGGTTTTGTATTTGGTCTTTCCAAAATGGCACCTTTGCCTATTAGACACCTCAAACTGTAGCTGTGCATTAGAAACACGCAATTACGTTCACATTGTAAATAAACCATTGTAAATAAATATCACCATTTGTGTTAGTCTGTATTCTAATCTGTGTTCAGCAATGCCCACCAAAATGAATAATTCTGCCAGGTTTTTGGCGGCAAATTAAGAACATTTCTTTGGTTAACAAACATGGGTTTTAGACAGTTTAGACACTGAATTTTTGACAGTATAACGGCCTGCCAAATTAAATCAATCAAAATGATTTAATATATATATATATACACAATATCCAGTGCCCCGCTCTCACTGCTCCCGGTCTTGTGACGTGGTGCTGCCTCCAGCCAAATCATATATTTCCCAGAGAGAGTGCACTCAAAAGGTCTTATTAATAAATCAATGTGTTTTATTGAACAATCTCAAAAATTACAGATTGTGTCAACATTTCAGTCCATCCGGACTTTTATCAATAAGACCTTTCAGTGCACTCTATCTATATATATTAACACCCTATTGTTGCGTTCTATCACATGTGCTAATGAAGGGAAATGCCACCAAATATTATGGCCATGAATTTAATACACTTTTTATTGTTGCTGTATATTTTGTGCTTTTATAGGAAAACACAGCATTGCCTCACATTAAAGGTTTCCATGTTGGGGGTAGATCGTGTTAAAGCCATGTAAAAGCATGAAGGTGTGGGACATCACGTGGGCCTCTGGGAGACCCCCAAATACATTAAGATGTAACATAACAGATACTGTATATTATATTAATTACCTACTATACACATGTTTGTTATTTTTTATTCATTTTCTTGTGGCAGGTCCATTCTCAGTAACATAGAATAATTAAAAAACAAAGACATACTTTCTTCTTCTTTACTTCTGTTTCATGTTTCATGTTTTGCGTGCAAAAAGGCAATTAAACTTGCTAAACTTCAAAATGAAAAAATGATAGCTAAAGAGAGCAAAACCAACCCCAAAGCATTTTTTAAGTACATAAATTCCAAAAAACCCAAAAATGAAAGTATAGGTACACTTAAAACTGAAACGGGGGTGTTAGTTAATGAAGACCAAGAAAAGGCAGGAATTCTAAATAACTATTTCTCCTCCGTATATATTAAAGAAGAACCCATGGCAATAGATGTGCAAATGATTGCTACTAAAAACTTGCAGAATAATTGTAATTGGTTAACTCAAGACAATGTGCTGCAGCAACTAAAGAAAGTTAATATAAACAAAGCTCCAGGGCCTGACGGTATCCATCCACGTGTACTTAAGGAACTAAGTGTAGAAATAAGTGAACCTCTGTTTTTAATCTTTCAAGATTCTTTTCTTTCAGGAAGTGTTCCGGAGGATTGGAGGAAGGCAGATGTGGTTCCTATATTCAAAAAGGGTTCAAAATCCTTGCCTGGAAATTATAGACCTGTGAGCTTAACTTCTGTGGCTGGTAAAATATTTGAAAGGTTATTAAGGGATAATATTCAAGAATTCCTTGAGAAGAATATGGTTATCAGCAAAAATCAGCACGGTTTTATGAAGCACAGGTCATGTCAAACTAACTTGATTGCGTTCTACGAAGAAGTAAGTAGAAGTATAGATCAGGGTGTTGCAGTGGATGTGATCTATTTGGATTTTGCCAAGGCATTTGATACAGTTCCACACAAAAGATTAGTGTTCAAACTCAAGGAAATCGGTCTCGATGAAAATGCTTGTTCTTGGGTAGAACATTGGCTTAAAAACAGAATACAAAGAGTTGTCGTTAATGGTAAATTTTCAAGCTGGACAGAGGTGGCAAGTGGTGTCCCTCAGGGGTCTGTTCTGGGACCCCTTCTATTTAACATTTTTATAAATGATCTTGAAGACAGCATTGAAAGTCATGTTTCAGTGTTTGCAGATGACACAAAACTTTGTAAAATAATACAATGTGAGCAAGATATTACTTTGCTGCAGAAGGATTTAGATAGACTGGAGGACTGGGCACTCAAATGGCAGATGAAATTTAATGTTGAAAAATGCAAAGTTATGCACTTCGGCGTAAAGAATACACAAGCAACGTATACCCTTAATGGAAGCGAATTAGGGATAACAACACACGAAAAGGACTTGGGAATTGTTATAGACAACAAACTATGCAACAATGTGCAATGTCAATCCGCAGTGGCCAAGGCCAGTAAGGTATTGTCATGCATGAAAAAGGGCATTCATTCTCGGGACGAGAATATCATTTTGCCTCTCTATAAATCACTGGTAAGACCACATATTGAATATGCTGTGCAATTTTGGGCACCTGTTCTAAAGAAGGATATCATGGCACTAGAAAAAGTGCAGAGGCGGGCTACAAAATTAATAAAAGGAATGGAACATATCAGCTATGAAGAAAGGTTAACAAATTTAAACCTATTTAGTTTAGAAAAACGTCGCCTGAGAGGGGATATGATAACATTATACAAATATATTCGGGGCCAATACAAACCATTGTGTGGAAATCTATTCACAAACCGGACTTTACATAGGACACGAGGCCATGCGTTTAGACTGGAAGAAAGAAGATTTCGTCTAAGGCAAAGGAAAGGTTTTTTTACTGTAAGAACAATCAGGATGTGGAATTCTCTGCCTGAAGAAGTGGTTTTATCAGAGTCCATACAGATGTTCAAACAGCTACTAGATGCATACTTGCAAAGACAGAATATTCAAGGATATAATCTTTCAATGTAGGGTAATAACTGCTTGATTCAAGGATAAATCTGACTGCCATTCTGGGGTCAATAAGGAATTTTTTGTCCTAGCCTGTTGCAAAATTGTGCTTCAAACTGGGGTTTTTTTTTTGTTTTTTTTTTTTCTCTTTTGGATCAACAGCAAAAAACAGGTGTGAGGAAGGCTGAACTTGATGGACGCAAGTCTCTTTTCAGCTATCTAACTATGTAACTATGTAACTATGTCTAAAGTATGCAGAAAACCCTGAATTCTTTCAGAATCCCATGACAACCACAGGAATAAACACAATTATCTCAATTTATTTTAAACTGTAGGAGAATATGCTTATACATATTTCTATCAAGACTTCCATATTCGAACTCCTCATCTAATTTGTTTGGCTTCCAAAATAAAGCCACAATGCTATAGTTGTTCTTAATAGAGGGCAGCTAAATAGATTTTGCCTTCATCCCATCTAAAAAGTATAGCACATGACCTGTCTACTCGATTTTCCTTGGGCCATAGAAACATTTGTGTTCCTCAGTTGAAATAATCTATTTAAAAATACATTTTGCCTGTAACATCTCCAAAATTTATTTTTCAGATTCGGACAAAATGCAACAGAAAATTCATGGCTTTGTTATAAAATGACTTAGTATTCATAACTTGAAGCATGCACATATTTTGGCAAATAGATAAGTCTTTTGATCTCAAACATTTAATCCACATGCACACATTTATATAATTTGCACTAACAAAAGAAACTAAATAGTAAATACTAAAATAATGACTTGTAATAGTAAAATAATCCAAAATTGCATTATCTCAATTGACAATATGTTTGGCAGTTCTCTCTGGAAAAAGAAGGTCACGAATGCCACACTGTTTGTTCTATATAACAGTTATTGTTCTTCAGATAAAATATCACCAGCACACCAAGGAAATACTTTGTATGTAAATAACAAAGGTAGAATTCAAACCAAAAGAAGAAATGAAAATTAGAGACAGTAAAAAAATGACTTACAGTTGTCCATCCAAAACACAATGGGAGGTGGTAATCCTTTTGGAGGTCTACATGGTAGAACCAAGGGCGAACCATGCTGAATTACCATTGGTTCGATTTTCTCCTTTGTCCACAGCGGAGCTCCTGAAACAATGAATGATAAAGTTGGTGAAACGAGAATTGCATTTGGTCAAAATTAGCACTCATTCTGTCACCTAAAATGATTATTAATACCCTACAACACTTGAACCAGCACTTATTAATTAGAAAGTCACGGCGGTTGAGAGAAGTGCAGTATGCTCAATAGACAATGTAACTAAATCCGTGTGTTCTGCCAAGATCAATCTTGATCATATTTTGGACCAGGAGCTTTAAGATTTCTTCATCAGAAATTCACCTCCAATATTATTTGAAGGCTCATTTAACCTGGCTCAGTCCTTTATCTTATCCTATCCTATTCAATAGGTTATGACCTACCTTCCCACCTTGTTGAAACATTGGACAACAGTGGTCTATCTATAGCTATTTTCCATTGTGTGGTTCCAGTGCTATGAGAGTAAAGATCCCCTTGGGAAGATATGTGCTCAATAGCTTGTTAATATATTTGTCTCACTTGAACATCTTGTACATGTAGCATTTATGTAAAATATATAGTAATATGTATATAGTAATTTAGTACAGTGCATTATTTTGCTTATTCCTAATTTAATATTTATGTGTTTGAACATTTGAATATAGATTACTATTTTAATGTTGTGCACATATGGTTAAAATCAAGTTAAAAGTAGATACTAAAGGATTTTAAGAAATCACTCTATACATTAAGTGCAAAAAAATATATTTTATATTTTTTAATAAGCCTTAACAATTGATACCATTTAACTACTCTCAAACTCTTTACATATAATATTACATGGAGATAAAAAATAGAAAATAAATCGTTATTGGCTATAACTATGGACTACTACTGCACTTAATTGTTTGTCTATTGAGATTTTATACTATTCTTATAACTTATAAAGAAAAAAGTTTAAAAAACCTTAACTAACTTAAATGCAGTATATTTTTAATTATTTTTAAAAGTCTCTAAACTTTCATAGCTATAATTTGCATGTTAAAATATTCAAACTAAACCAATCTATAATTTTTACCCATGAACATTACTCACAGTGGAAAACTAACTTGCTCAAACTGAGATTTTCCATTTAAATGTCACTGGCGTCTGAGGACAATCAAATCTTAATGTTTAGAACATACAAATATCTCTAAAGTGACTGCCCCACTGTGAATTCTCCCTATGGTTCTATTTGACGGACTAACGCTAATGACTTGATGTATCGTAACCTTTATAGCGCCAGAATCCATTTACCAACAGATCAAATGTTTTTATAAAGTTCTGGATGCAGCTCTGATGGTGCAACTAAAATCTGAGTAATGTTTGTAGAGATTAAATGAAAAGTCTACCTTTCAAGTAAAGAAGAGGTCACCTGCCTTTCAGATACATTGCTACTGTAGAAGTAAACAAAGTAAACCTCTGGATTTTTATAACACGTTAGAAAGGTCTATAAATGAACATCAGGTATCCATTTGCCCTTCCAACTTCTAATGGGTGCAGTAGAAATGGATCATCCCCCCTATGTTAGCATCAGTATCTAGTAAGAATATGTTAAACTATAAGGGAGGTCTGGCTTGAACTCTGCAGACATCCAATTCAATTAACACGAACATCTTTATAAAAACATACCATATAAAACTCAACTACATTTTCGGAATTCAATAAAACCAGGAGCAATATGGTTTGAAGAATAGGAAAATCTGAAGGGACTGAGCTCATCACGAACAGGGTAAATGTGCAATTGACAACCACATAGTTACAAAAGAGATAAACACTGGGTAATGTAGACAAGTCCTCTATAAAACTGAAATGGGTAGAAGTAATGGGAAAAGTCTATGCTGATAGGAGATAAATGAGGTGTTTTGATACAGGCCTGTTATAAAAAAGAGACATGAAGGTTATATCTCACCTCTGGCTCTTAAATTATTGCTTCATTCAGGAATCAGCTACATACAATTTGTTATGAGCTTTTAAAATGACTTATGTTCACTGTGTGAGGACACATCAAACTGTCACTGCTAATTTAAATCTTTATCCAATTAATATTTGCTTAATTTCAGGCGTAATGGTGCACAGTGACCTTATTTTAACTTTCAGCAGAATTTTCAATGCTGTTTCCTGTCACCACTTTTAGGGAGTAGTAAAAAAAAAAAATACAACAAAATAAGAAAGGAATAATTGACTATACCTTGCAGTTTAATTAGGCTACGTGATGCAAAGTGCAAGGTGTGTTTGTTAAGATTCCTTGTTAATTTTTTTTTAGCTCTGAATTTACAAAACTATTTAGAGAGAAAGCTAGTCTAAGTTTTTACATTACCCAGGTTTATTTATTTTCGGTGTAGTGGTCTACAATCTCATTAGAGAGATTGGACAGAACATTCATGTGCTGGGGTGTGTGTTAGGGTTCCACAAGTAGGGATGTTTAAAGGGACGTCAGTAATCTCATGCCAAAGCTTTAAATGGTTTGCTGTTACCTTCTAACAAGATGGTTTGGATGATTTTATAGATGTCTTTAATCAAAGAAAAAGAAAAGCAAGAGAATTAAACAGAAAATTTAGTGCCGGGGGGAAAAAAAAGATGGTACTATAGAAACATTGGAAAGCTGTGTATTAATTATATAAGTTGTTATAAGTAAGAAATACATGAATAATAAATAATAATAAATGTTATGGCTTGCAGAAATCATAACAAAATAAAATAATTTATACACATTATGATAATGCATTTAAATGCTAGATATTATATGTTTAAATGATGAAAATAGTGTTTTCCTTGGAAAGGTAATGAATAAGGACTTACTAGACTGACGGATAACAATGTTGTTCGATATAGCGATTCCCCGTTCATTGCTAGCCATGCACTGATATTCCCCTTCGTAGGCTTCTGCTCTCCCACCATTCATGATGTTGATTTCGAGGGTCCCTGATTTTGGTTTCATTGTTACCAGAGGGTCTTTATCGATGTCAAAATGAGTTCCATTGCGTGTCCAAGAATAGCTGTCAACAAAAAAAATATAGGTGCAGATTTTGTAAAAACAGATAAAAACAAAATAGTTCATGAAGTGTTAAGTAAAACATAATTTTCTAGCTGGTGTTAATTTAGGTCAGTAGAGTTATTAAAACTGATACCATCATTTTTGGGAAAATGCATTACTGTAATTATGCTAATAAAAACGATGGGGTGTGTGTTAGGGTTCCACAAGTATACTATGGTTCCCATATTATAAACAAGTAATCTTTCTTGATTTCATTAGGACTCCATAGTAATGTAGAAGGAAACAGAAACTAGTCAACTTGTGTTTTCCTGTTAATTTCACTGATAAATAAACGAGTGTCGTGATTAATGAATGATTGAAAACTTCTACTGTCATGTAGATGTACAGTTTGTTAGTTATAATGTGTATCTTCTAGCTTGTTGTTTAACTTAAAGACAGTGGACCAGGAACTGTACAAAACCGTGCTGAAGGACCGCAGGAATAAAACTGAACAGAAGAAGCTCTGTTATAATTATATCACTAACAGAACTCTCCAATAGGTAACTATGAGTCTATGAAGATAACTGAATTTGGAACTAAATTTCAAGCAGCTTAGGCAACTCAAACCTGTTGTAGTCTGCTCACTCACCACCTGGCAAAGATATTCGTTGTAGGTCATACATCTTTTAAGATGGAAACATATTTCTTGGCTTGCCTGTGTTTTTACTAAAATTTATTTCTGGTTCTCCAACTTTTTCTGACTTGGGAGAAGTCAGAAATGTACCACCAGAGTGTTGGGTAAAGCTCAACTTTGGATCTTTTATCCTGTAGAAGAAAGACATTTTTTCTCCCCGGTAAACGTGAATACATTCTGACCTCATCTGAGAGCCATAATATTAATATTCTCTGTTACCATGGTAACCACTGAAATGTTTCTTATGTACTGAAATGCTGAAATGTAGCCAAGTGCAGAGTAGTGTTTGGCAAATAAAACATAAAGAACAAAGAAACCGCAAGAACAGAAAATATAAATCACATAATGAAAGTATCTGGCACTACAGAAAATATGAATTTAATTAATATTTTTAAAGAACCTTGATATTTATCTAGCAAATAGTAATTCAGGAAAATGTTCTCACCTGGGAAGAGGTTTTCCCTTCGCTTCACATTGAATGACAATATTCTCCCGCGGATCCACAATGTAGTTCTTTGGTGATTGATGAGTGATAGTTGGAGGCTGTGGCACTGCATTGGAAATAGAGAAAACCATGGAGAAAGTATAAAAATATGCAGAGTTTAATACATGTTTTCAACCAGTTTAAAGCATTCTGAATACAAAGTTACAACTCATAAACTTACACTATATATAAAAAAAAATGCAGTAAATAGAATGCTGAATTGCCAATAAAAATAATGGGCAAATATGTTAACGGGTAATGGGAAAGGGAAAAGCTGTGTATTTTAAAGATACTATGAAAGAATGATGCATTTACTAATAAACAACCTATGGTTTACCAGAAAATTGTCACTCAAGTGCCTTTTATCACTTCCAACGAATCGTGTGGAAATGTGTTACATTCATATTATTTGCTAACATCTGATATCAGCGAAGAGAACTTTATTAGATACTTTTTAAATTCTATTTTTTTTCTCTCCATGGGGTAGTATGCAAATCTTGTTCCATCTTGTTTCATTAACAAGTCAAACTAAAAGTAGTAGCCCAAAAAAACGCCTAAAATTAAGGTGAGATTTATTTTTTATTTTATATGTAGTACAGCACAAATAAGTTAGGCACTCTCTGTATCCAAATGTACATCATAAATATATGGCTTACTATGTTAAATGGTCGCATAAAGCACCAAAACCACTGCTGCCTATTGTAGTGCTTATATTGCTATGAGTCTATGGATGCCATTCTAAGGTTTTCGTTTAAACTGTCCTGAAAAGGTTTGAGAAAAACTGGGGCTTTCCCGAGCAAATATATACTTATAGTATCGTATAGTATCATTTCTGCATTATCAGTGAAGTTACAGACTGGGGACGCCCTCTGTTACTTCACTGATAATGCAGAAATTATACTTCTGAGTTATGAAGAGCAAACCCAACCTGCTTTGAAGGCTGACGACACTGTACCAATCTGCATCTAATACTATTTCGAGACATTGATCTACAGTGATCATTGTGTTAAAAGTACTTCTTTTAAACAATTACAAAAAATAAATAAATAAATAACCTATTGATATATAGATATTGCATTTCACATGTTTTTTTATATTAGAAGAATAGAGTCAATGCAGGAAATTGCTGTCCACAACATTCAGTCCCTGAGACAATATTATTTCACCTACAATAGCCGTAGCAAGAATAATAAAAATGTGGCATGTACGTGTTGTGCTAGATGCCTTTTCGACAAAGAAAGATATAATGGTCTATAGTAAATATGGGCACTTTTAATAAAGTCATTGGTGAATCAGAAACCAAATTTGCAATTAAAGGAGCATTATAGTGTTACGAGTACAAAACTAGATTCCTTGAGTCCCTCTGCCTCTGTGCCACTTCCCGCCCATCCCCTCCCAAGCCATTACTAAACAATAACCCTTTAAACACAGGTCCATCAGTCCTACGTCCGGATAATTTTCCTCCAACGTCACCAGATGGATAGAACATAATGCGCATGTGTGGCGAGTGCCGTGCTGTTTCACAGAGGCAGTCTAAACCCTGAGTTATAAAAACTGCAGCTTCTCTGAAACTGCAATGTTTTACATTACATGGTTAAGGGGACAGAGACATTGTACCCAGAACACGTCAATGAGGTGAAGTTGTCTGGGTGCCTATACTATCCCTTTAATTAGGAATGATTTTCCATTTTGAGACACAATTTTAATTTCTTCTTGAAACCTAGGGGTTCAACTAACAAATTACTATTTTACTTTCAGGGTTATTCATTAAACTCTAAATTGTAAGAAATGCTAATTATATCAAAAGTAAATTTAGCATGTTTGGCCACTATAGCTGAACTTGCAGCTGTCTGGTAGAATTATTTTTCAGGATTCAGCTAGATCAGATGACACTTTAGTGAATACATCTGTCAATCCTGTGTGGCTTTTTTTTATTTCAAATTGATCCATAAAAACATGATGAACTTGAATGTTGTCTCAATACAATATACTATGTCACTCATTATCTGTGTAATTTTGGATTGAGCAAATCAGGAATTTTGTTAGTTTTCTTTTTATATATAATACACTAAGGGCAATAAAACGATTGCACTTAAATGTTATGTCCACACAAACATCAACTGGAAAAACAAAGGAGAAAAAAAGAAAACTCACAATGAAAAACACACAAAAAAAAGATGTACTATAGTGGTTTTATCAACAATGAGTAAATATTGATGAGAATCAAACCAAGAGGAAAAAAAATAGATTGCACTAGCAAACATCAAATAAAAAAAATTAATGAAAAAAACAAAACATAAAAACAAATAGCCACAGCAAACACAATGAATCCAATAAATCCAGATTGCAAATAAAACCAAAAAAAAGCAGCAGTAGGTTCTCATCTTATAGACTACGGAACACTTTTTACTAGACAGAAACTTACGTTGTTCTAGAAGTTTTGCTTTTTCCAGCAAGAGAATCCGCAGTGGTAAAGATAAATAGAAATGCAAGAAAACTTTCTGTTAGTGATAATAAATCATTAGTATAGAATGGCTGTCTAATGAACACATGTATTTGGTAGAGAAAGAAAAATGGAAATAATGAGAGCAACAAATAAAGTGACCTTAAAGCGTGAAATAGACAAGGGTACAAAATTGGACTCTAAACTGTAGACGTGCTCTGCCCTCATTTATATGGCAAAGAAAATCAATCTACCCATCTAATCACCAACAAAGCAAAAGCCCTTGCGGCTGCAATCCATGTTTTAAGGTCTATGAAGGGTTGAAAGCAGCTTTGGTCATGGAATTACACAACACGAAGGTTTGGATATCTCTATAGATGGAGCATTGATCTTTGTCCTATGTTTCATTCTCTCTTATTTGAATAACATAGTTCAAAGCAGTTGCAGAATAATTAAATACATAAATACTCTATTTACGTTATGGCATGAACTTGAGATAAAATATTGCTTTTTACAGATTCTTTATGACTGGGAGATAGAGTGGTATTAGGAGATTATCATAAATATTTCATAGGTATTGCTTTCAAAATTATTCAGGAGATCACTTGTATTCAATAAAGTTGGACACAAAAACAGTACAGTAAATTCACTAAACCCAGAATTATGGTTAATAGAGATGTCCCGAACAGTTCGCCGGGAACTGTTCGCCAGCAAACATAGCTTGTTCGCGGTCGCCGCGGCAGCCGAACATATGGGATGTTAGGTCCTCCCCCTATTCGTCATGGAGGTGGGAGGGTCTGGAAGGGAGGGTCTGCTTCTGATTGGCTGGAATGTGTCTGCTGACTGTGAGGTACAGAGTCAAAGTTGATGACGAATAGGGGGCGGACCGAACATCGCATATGTTCGCCCGCCGCGGCGACCGCGAACAAGCTATGTTTGACGGCGAATAGTTCCCGGCGAACTGTTCGGGACATCTCTAATGATTAACAGAATATCAAATGCCATAACTTGGGATATAACAGCCAAACTGTGACCACAGCGAGTTGAAGACTCTTTTCAAATGGGATATTTTAGGCAAAGCATTTCATTTTAGTTTGCAATTTCTTTCCATTTTTCTGTTAGGTGAATAAACCTCTGTACATGATGTGATTTTACATTGTATCATTTTGGGGAATAAAGTGATATTGAATAAGAATTTATAAAACACAGGCATTTTTATAGAATTGTGTTCTTTTTAGACACATCTGTCTTCAATCGATTCAAGAGGCTTTTTTTTAGGGACAAAGGTATCTCAGACCAAGATATGGATTCAGAGATACAGACGGAGCCTTATACACTTGTTAAATATTGATGTCATATTATGAAATGTCTATGTAATCTTTAAACAGTACGTTTCCCCTTCTTATCCTGAGATCAGGTGTCCTGTGGTCTAATGTTGGCTGTTACCTACATAGTGCACACAATCAGAAACATTACTATTAAGTTATATTTCCAGATATGTTTTTTAACGAATACTTCTTTGTGTGTATACCATTTTGTGAAAAACCTTGTACAAGGTTTAACTTTGTTTATCTGGTTTCAGTAACAATGTTATGTTAACAAACTACCTTTTCATGTTTTATTTGGGCTTAAAAATTGGATATTTAGTCTTATTTTTATATATATTTTAACAGTACCAAACAAGACTATGACTGTGCAGTCTTTGTGCATTTTATTAGATTAATACATATAACAAGAAATTAATATTATAATAACATTGTTCCTCCTCTTAGTTACAATCAATAGGTTTTTCTTAAGGAATTTAGTTATCAGATTTAGAACACCACATTAATGCAAGTTGTTTCTATACAGTTACTACATTATGTATGTATTTGTTTTTGTAATGGCTAAAAGTGCAGAGACGAACTACAAAATTGATCAAATGAATGGAGCCTTTTAGTTATGAAGAAAGGTTAAAAAATGTAAATCTGTTTAGTTTGGAAAAACGGCGCCTCAGAGGTGATATGATAACATTATACAAATATATTCGGGACCAGTGCAAACCATTATCTGGAAATCTATTTATAAACAGGGCTATGCATAGGACAAGAGGTCACACATTTAGGCTGGAAGAAAGGAGATTTCATCTAAGGCAAAGAAAAGGTTTTTTTTACAGTAAGAGCAATAAGGATACAGAATTCTTTGCCTGAAGCGGTGGTTTTGTCAGAGTCTATACAGATGCTTAAACTGCAATTGGATAAATACTATTGGATATAATTTCTAATTAGTGGGGTAATAGCTGCTTGATCCAAGGAGACATCTGACTGCTATTTTGGGGTCAAGAAGGAATTTTTTCCTAGTTTGTTGCAAAATTGGAAGCACTTCAGACTGGGTTTTTTGCCTTCTTTTGGATCAACAGCAAAAACATATGTGAGGAAGGCTGAACTTGATGGACGCAAGTCTCTTTTCAGCTATGTAACTATGTAACTATGTAATTATGTAACTATGTAATAAATCTTCTTGTTTGTTGTTGTTGTTCATTTGTATTTACAAGCCATCGCTTTCAGAACCTCACTCCCAGCCTTTTTTTTTTTTGCATCACTTCATGCCATTTTCCTTATTGGAAATCTGACAGTTGAAATACAACTCTCCAAAACCCTTACTTACAAGATACATTCAATTGCTTTATAGAAAGTTATGTGAGCTGAGTAACTTCCGGGTTTGATGAGAGATTTTTTACAGAAATAGCACAACCTATATATATTTCTTTTATCTATTATTTCTGATTTATTGGTTTTGCATACGTTTGTAACTAATTTACATATGACTTAAATGAATGGGTCAACAGAACTCCCAAACTGCACTAAATTTGGGGGGGGGGGGGGGGGAAGGGGGAAAGCTGTATAAAACAAAAATTATCACTGAGTTATTCAACTATATAAAGATATCCTTACAGGGAGCGATGATGTTGTTTGTGGTACAATGTGCGTGGGCCAAATAATTAACATTGGACCTCCTAGTGCACATTTTGGCTCCTGGTGATATTCGTATTCTTTACCCAGTAGCTGGTGTTAGACTCTCCAAGGATATTATCCGTGTATTTTTTTTAAAAATTATTATTCTTATGGTTCTTTATTATTTCTGAAAAACAATCTGTTTTACTGGACATTTTGTATAATCTGTATTATTTTCAGTGTCTCTTAAAGTGGCTCTGCCACCCCACAAAAATAGTATTTCACAAAGATAAAATCGCTGTGACAAACTCACATTGACTGTGTTGGAATTCCACAAAGTAGGCATTACATTGTCTTATATGTTTTTCATCAGCTTGACAAAACTTTATAAAAGGAAGACATACCACTATTATGTTTCATCAATCCCCTAGCTATCACTAGTGATGGCTGTGAGGAAAAAGGCATTGTCTACGGAGGCTCCAGCATCACTGTTGTACTTCCACTCATGCACGAGAGTAAAGCACTGACGTGGGCTCCTAGCAGATGATATACCAGGAACTGAAGTGGGTCCCCTGGATGAAGATGGTTATGCTCACAAGAGACAGCTGCAGTTAAGTAAAGCCTGCTTTGCCCTGCACCTCCAAGCCACCACACTCCAAGCAGTGATGTCACCATTGGAGGTCTTTGCAAAATATGCAAAGATCACAAAAAGAGACAGAGCCACTTTAACCTCGCACAAAGGCTTAATGTTAACCAAATAAATGCAAAGTAATTATATATTTACATAACTTGCATAAATAATACATTACATCTTAGTTATATGAAGCATATGCCTTATTTTCTGTATTATAATATTAGAGGGGATGAGCACTAAATATCACTGTATGGATTGTAGCATAACAAACTGCACATACAATAATTGTTATTCATTTAGTATTGAATAATAACAAAATGTGCGCATGCTTTTATCTTTTTAGCACTGGGATTTGTAAGGGTTCCTGAAAGTAAAAGTATAACATGTATTTTTTCCAGCTGTTTTGATCTCTTACTTTTCCATCACTGATACAAATTCTGTTATTCTCTTTAAAGATTCATACACTTCGTCAAATGCCTAGTGTTTATATAGACATCTGACATCGAACAATAACCTTATAACAAGAATAGCCTTCATTGTGTTTGGCATTCACAGTACTATTATTTAAATTTAATTAAATAATTGTTTATTGAAAACGTGGGTAACATGCAGGCAAATTAGTTAGGATCGTGATGTAGAACATAAAGACACTACCGGGAGAGATTTTGTTAAGCATAAATGTTTTTTGTTTTGAAAACTTTTGATATGTATTTTAGATACACATACACTTACACAATCAGCACCAGCACACATGTGACTATGTACAAAAACATACATTTTGAAATCTCCCAAATGTGAGATCTGGAAATTTTAACTGACAATGTCAGAATTCGTATGTAAATAGACATAATGTCAATTTTATATAACCGTACACTTTAAGAGTCTAGCAACAGAAGAATGTTATTCTCAGAGTGTTTTGTACCATACACCAATTACATGATTATCAGCAGCAACAATTCCATACATATAACAGGAAAACTATAGAACAACTCAAAGCATGTGGATCCCAACAGAGAAGGAACCACTGGGGTGTCAACAAAACATTGCTTCAATTATAACAATGAAAGAAAATGAACGACTGATACTTACGGTCAAGTGGCACTTCCAGTGCTGTAATTACTTGGCACAGGCACAGAACTAAAGAAGCTCTGCTGAGGAATAGACTTTTCTTCTCTTGCATTATTTTAAGCTGCCTGAGACTATTCCTTCTGAGAGACAGAAGCCTTTCTTCTTAGCAGAACAGATTCCTTTACAATATGAAATCAAGGTTCATGAATCTGGAAGCTGAAACAAAGAGATTGTGATTCAGTTGCAACAAGACACAAGTGCTTTGCACATGTTCTTTAAGATCCAAATATTTACTGTAGCGTTTTCATTTAAAGTGAAGTAATTAAATCATATAAATGTTCGACAGGTCTGATGTGCAGATGTATAAAATATATTTTTGTATCTTATGCTATCACCTTTGGTAAAATATACACAATATAGTTCTGAAAAAAACATGATAAATCTGCAATACAATGCAAGCTAAGGTATCGACCGCTGGCACTACAATCAGTATAATAAACACTGCAGAAACCATAAACACAAGATGTGAAGTCACTATTTTTAATACTGTATTATTCTTCACATTCTCTTCTCGTTTTTGTTTGTTCTGTAACATTTTCTGCATATCTGACTGCAAAAAAGGGGGCTTTTTTCACTCAACCAAGAATGGTGGAGAACTCAAAAGGGAACTAAAAAAATGTAAGCCAACAACACTCCCTGGTAATTTTGCAGTTTGGCCTAAGAGTTAGAGTTACATTTCTGCATGTAATAAGTATTAGACATTAGTATTGTGGGTTTGATTTTTCATTTCAATAAGCATCCAACACACCAAGTATCTCTCTCCAGTTGCCGTTGCTGTTATCATTTGTATGTGTCTGTGGCTGATATTTTTATGATGACAGGATTTTGGCAATGGACCGATAATGTTTTCTGATTTTCAGCAGGTATCATGCAATAGTTATCAGATGGATAAAAAAACATTTCACAATACATTTTTCTACCATCAAAAACTACAAAGTTACAAAATATAATCGTGTTAAAACTGCGACTAAACCGTGTTTTCATCGTAAATCTCTACACACTTCAGTATTGAAAGTTAAGAACAAAAATAAATCGTCAGCTGTTTAGCTGTTGATAAATACTGAAAATAAGACTGTAGTTTCTGACATGCTAGTTCAAAGCTTGGATCTTGGCCTTCAATAATTAGAATGGTTGTTTCCATGGATTATACATGTTTAATGTTGCCTGCCCTGATTCAATTAAGTGATCACGCTAACACAGAGCTACATTTTCGTGTGACACTATCAGTCCATGTACAGCAGCTAATAAGCATGATAATTTTGAGTTTTGGAAAACAATTTTACAGTTTTACAAGAAGAGACATAATTGGGAAATGTTTTTTTTTTTTCATGATCAATACATCTTAAAAAAAATTAAACAAATTAGTAATTTGTTACTAAAGACTGTTTTCTACAAGGGTAAAAATGGGTGGATCACGAAAAAAAAAAGATAATGTGAATACAGAAAGTAGCTAGTAAGGGAAGATATATGTGGTGACTGACTACACGCTAGCATCCCAATTATTTGCTAAGCCTGACTATCATTACCATAGTAACAGTCTGGGAATGTTGCCAGCTCTATATTCCACTAATACATATTAGATACACTGTTTACGATGCACCTGCTAAAGAAGCCAGTATTTCTATATTTACTTGGGAAATGTTAGAAAGATAGGAAGGAGTAAGTTAATAGAACCAATTTCTTCAATTCAATTCCATGTAAAGTTAGTGTTTGATTGTTTAGTGGTGTAGATTGTAATTACAATATACTTTATTAATTCAATCATTTTTTTGAAAAAAAGAAAAATAAAAATTACTAGATTATAGTACTGCATCCGTAAGGTAAGATCACAATGTTGATCACATTAGGATGGTGTGGTTGTGTGTGTTATGTGTGTGTTTTGTAAAAGTTATACATCAATGTAGAGATGAACATATCTTTTGCAGAGTATTAAAAAACATAAACAATGGTTGCTTTTCTATTGAAATTAAACAGTGTGTTAATAGGATTTATGATGTTATGAAGTTGGGCAATATTAATTGGCATAATAGAATAACATATGATAATTAAAGACAGACATTTAGTTAATATTAAGAAATATGGTAGTTTCGGGGATAGTAGTCAAATGTTCAGAAGTGGGATGATGTTAAATGATATAATATACATAAGTAGGATGATATTAAGTTACATGTCAAGATCTGAAAAAAATACCTTGTTAAATGACATGAAATTATATAATTAAGTGGGATGATATTAGGTTATATGATATTATAACTTAAAAAAATATATTTAATCACATGCAATTCTATAATGTGTCATATAACATGGCATGATATTAAGTGTCATGATATTATAAGTGGTAATATATAAAGGGACACTAAAGGCACCCAGACAACTTCAGCTCATTGAAGGAGTCTGGGTGCAAAGTTCCAGGTCCCTTGACCCTGCAATAGTAATTAATGCAGTTATTGAGAAACTTCAATAATTACTATCCAATTACTGCACCTCTAGTAGTTGCCTACCAGACAGCCACTAGAGAGACTTTCAGGTCATTAGGTGACTTTTGGTCCCCTAACTGACCCTGGACATCCTCACGCAATGCATGAGGACATCCAGCGTCACCCGAAAACCCATAGGAAAGCATTGTATTATGCTTTCCTGTGGGGGAAGTCCTAATCCAAGCACGGCCATTGCCACGCATGCGCATTAGATCTCCCCCGCCAGCTGACGTCGGCAGAAGAGGAGCCGAGGCAGAGTCCGAGCCAACACAGAGGGACATCAGCGCTGGACTCAGGTAAGTGACAGAAGGGGTTTTTAGCATCATAACCACTGACGTTTATTTTAACCTCTGTAGATTATAATATGAGTGCTGTTCTGTCTATCATTGCTATCCAACTTTGGCCAGCTTTGGATGTATAATAAAGTCATAAGACTACACTAG
The DNA here is from genome assembly GCF_036172605.1 of Pelobates fuscus. Lineage (NCBI taxonomy): Eukaryota > Metazoa > Chordata > Amphibia > Anura > Pelobatidae > Pelobates > Pelobates fuscus. The sequence continues at coordinate 36,685,062 of NC_086319.1, read as the reverse complement.
AATCTGAATGAGTGGCAGCTGAAAGACTTGACTTTGGGTCCCAGGAGAGACCAAATTGTTTCTGTAACCACTCAAAACTGGAGTAGAAAGATCCTGGGGGGTGGCAATTAAAGGATTCTTTTACCATGCCTAGAGTTAGGGCTCCGCTGGAGCTTTATATATCATTACTATTATAATTCTGTAATATTAATAGCACATATCTTCAGAAGTTAGGTACAGACACAATTCTTCTAATAATAATAGAAAATATACAAACCCAGTAACACAGACACTTGAATGGAATGCAGATATTCTCTCCGTAAATTATTTTAATATAAAACTTTTGTTGTAGCATAAAAACAGTAGAGACTAGAAAGACAGGAGTGTGGTCAGTGACTGCCTGTTTAGGCAGAAAGAGACTATGCAGTTACTGCAGCAATCTTTGACAGAGCAGGGCAGTGGCGGCTGGTGAAGTTTTAAGATGCTGGGACACTACACTCCTCCCCCAGAATTTTACTCTTCCCTATACAGTACAGCAGCGTTTCCCAATTAGTGTTCCGTGGAACCCTGGGGTTCCGCGAGAACACAAATGGAATTTCGCCAAAATTTTGCAAAACAAAATGGCCGAGGGTGGCGAGGGAGCACTCTTCCCTGCTCAGCTCCCTCATGTGGTTTGTGTATGTGCCACTGTGTGTATCTGAGTGTGTGTGTGTGTGTGTATGTCAGTATGTTTGTATTGGTGTGTGTGTATGACACTATGTGTATGTGTCAATGTGTGTATCTGAGTGTGTGTATGTGCCAGTGTGTGTATCTGTGGGTGCAAGTGTGAGTATATGACAATGTGTGTATCTGTGTGTGTGTGTGTATTTGTGAGTCAAGATGTGTATAGGTGTCACTGTGTGTATCTGAGTATGTGTGTGTGTGTGCATTTGTGAGTCAAGATGTGTAAATGTCTCACTGTGTGTATCTGAGTGTGTGTATCTGTGTGTCAAGGTGTGTGTGTCTGTGTGCCACTATGTGCCATGTGTGTTTCAGATACATACACACACACAGACGCACACACCGGCACATACAAACACAGATACACACACTTTCACACATAGATAGTCAAAACATGCTGAAACATAGCAGGTTGCCCTATGTGTCTAGATGCCCTCAAGTAAGCTTCTCCTAGCACTTACCAATGAGGGTGTAGGGGCCCTGCAGAATTGAAACTTATTACAGAATAAAGAGACACTTATTTTCTTCCCATATTTTTGGGGCTTTCCTCCCTCCCTGTCATGACGAAGTGACCTCAAAATGCAGAATGTAACCCTAAATAGAGAAAATGTATTAACGGACCTTAACATGGATAGTGAGAGAATAGTCAAGGAATAGCCAAAGTCTAGGAAAACCAGAGATCAGGATAATGGTAAGGAATAGCCGAGTCAGCAAACCAGAAAACAGAATAATCCAAAATACAAGCCAAGTCAATAAATACCAGAGAAAACTATCAGGAAACTATATAGCACAAGTGAAGCACAATAGGGCATTGAACCAAAGCAAAAGGTGCTTTATTGATAGGGGAGGTTCGTTTTGCTTTAAAACCACACCCCCAAAACATCAGGGGGCGTTGAATATTTAGCATTTTTGTGGTATTGCCGCTATGACGTCTTTGGAGCGACCTGGAGGCGTCGGCAGCTGTAATTCCTCCACATGGGCACTCAGGAGTAAGGTAAGGTATTGTGACACTCCCCTCCACAAAAATAATCTTACTATTTCTACTCCTGTAAATATATTTTCCCCATATAAGAACTGGTGAGGCGCTGCCCCAAGTGCCCCTATGGACAAGCCTCCACTGGCTTTGGGGCTTTCAGGCCATGCATCTTAATAATAGTGACTTATAAATGTTGTATTTTATTCTATAGTGTCATAACTTTTCAAATAAATGGCATCATAAAAAGCATACATTAATAAAACTGATTCCATAACTGACTATATTTATTTTGTAATAATATTTTAAAGAATAATTATTATACTGACGATTCTTGTCTAGCTTTGCCCTGGAAATTGGAGACGTAGCCTGGGTTTCCTAATGTAGAAAGCTGGTTTCCACCAAAGTGAATGAATATGAAATAACTTGCAACAGAAATAGAGAATATGAGAATTGTCAAAAGCTTAGAGAAACCTCAATCGTTTGCCCTTCTGTTAGTCCCTGCTAAGGTCTCAAATATGTTTTTGCTCACTTGTGTCATTACAAAGAGAACCCATACCATTTCCACATCGGACTTATACCACCCATAAAGGCAGCGCGGCATTTTACAGAAAAAAAAATAATACTCTGTTTTTATTTGAAAAATTTGTTTTTGTAAAACATCTTATGTATTCAGCTATTATTATTATTATTATTATTATTATTATTATTATTATTATTGCCATTTATATAGCGCCAACAGATTCCGTAGCGCTTTACAATATTTTGAGAGGGGGGGATGTAACAATAAATAAGACAATTACAAGAAAACTTACAGGAATAATAGGTTGAAGAGGACCCTGCTCAAATGAGCTTACAGTCTATAGGAGGTGGGGTATTAGAAACATTAGGATAGGAAATATCAAGTAGGAGTGAAGCAGAGCTGGAGGAGAGAGCAAAGCACTATCACATCACTAAAACAGCTATACTAAAAGCTGTTACAAATGCTTATTTTGTTTTAAACCATATACATTTCAATGTGTTATGTAAAATATAAATGTAACAAGGTGGCTAAAAAAATAAATCAGGTGTAAGAAGTGTTTGGCTTAAGCTGTTGATGAATACATTTCCTTATAATATGATGGGAATCCTGGTTTGCAGTGCCAAAAGTTAGCTACCACTGTAATAATTGGCAATCCCATAATACATCATTCAGCGGTAACACATGCCGCATTTTTACTATTTTGTAGCAAAACAAAAGAAAAAAGCATTTTTTGCATAAAGATAAAAATGTGTACAAAGTACAAATAAGTATAAACAAGTATAGACATTTTAAAAGAAACTCAATGAATTATGATTGTGCTCTGCAAATCAGTTCATTCTCATTATACAGAATATTGAATGGTAATCCGCTGCCGATTGTAAACAAATTGTGGAGAGATAAGCAATGCAGTAGCAGTTAAGATGTATTTGTTATTTTTCATTGTGAATGTTTTTGTTTTTTTTATAAATTAAATATGTACTAATGCTTAAAAGCATATATCTAATAATATGCATAATAAAGATTATCAGTTATAATTTCCATATTTCTATTCACTATTGCATCCGATGCAAATAAATATTAACTATGTACATAAACAAGCCAACGCAAAGACAAAACCCGCCAATAATTTCATAAAAACGTACTGGAAAAGAAATGCTATTTAAATAAATAAATAAAAACAAAAAAACAAGCACAGATCTATGTTATCTAAAGTACTATATGCATACCATTTACAATAATCTAACACTGTGTAACAAAATAATAGTTTGATGAAAGTTATCAGTTCTAAGTTATCCACTTATATCACAAAAAAGGATGTGTAAGACAAATATTGTGCGCGCTTCACACTTACCATTCCTTAATGATGGTGCAATGTCATTAAACTACAGGCATTTCAATTTGTGTTTATGAGTCTAGTGCATTGTTTTGTCTCCTCTTGTATAACTGACAATTCTGGCTGCACAAAGCAGTTTTATATCCTGAACAAACTTGCTGATGTGACTATGCACTTTGCCACACTAATTACACTGGCAGACATCAATAAGCAGGCAGTCTGATCGATGGGTATCTGGAACGCAACTGCTAAATAAAAGGGAAATCGTTTAATACGTTATTGAAAATGGAAGTCTTTGTAATGTTTTTTCAGCACTGGATGTAACTTCCTAGGACCAGCCTAAGGCTCAATAGAAGCCTCTGCAATACTAAATAAAGGGCAGACTTTGATTTGTGATTATACCATATGCTTTCATTTACATGGAACATATTTTACTAGGTAGATCATCTTGAAAACTCTCTTGTGTTCCTTGTTCTTGTTGATACAATGAGACACTGACATAATAGTTTCATTACAGGGTTATACATTTAACATACACAGAACACATGTGATCATTAGAAACTGCTACATAGTTGCTAGTAGTTGTGCGCGAGACTAAGCTATAGTCACAGCTTGGCGATTTAAGCCCGAAGTTTGCAATTTTCATTAACCATGTGCTGTACAGTGAGTTAACCCAAATGAGAATAAATTCTATGAGTATTCTAACCTCCCAGGTTGGCCATATAGCATCAAATGAAAGTTTTGCTAAGAATTACCCTATTTATATAAAATAGCACTTTAAACAACAACTGGCACCTCAAAACTATTTTTAATATAACAAGCCTTTCATCGAGTGGAAGGAAATGTATGTATTTTTAAATGAAGTAAATTTAAAAAAAAAAAACAATAAGGAAAACTCTCCCCTACTTTTAGTATGTGACCGGATCCTTCAGCCATATATATGCACATTGGGTCAATCAGTCTTTTAAATCTGACAGTTACATTGCTGAGTTAGAGAATTTTTCTAGTTCGACTATTTTCACCTTAAATTTAAAATTCACTTTGAATTCTAACTGAAGAATGTTTTCATCGTCCACTTCTCATGTGACTCATATTTGAACGCCTGTTGGCACTACACATGGGAGGAAAGTTAGAGCTATTGACTTTTCTTCGGTTGTTTTTTCAACCGTCAGTTTTTTATTCATGAGCCACAAGTCAAAACACATTTTATTTAATTTTATTTTTTATTTCATTTAAATAATATATTAATATCATTAAGAAAGCTCTACGTATTAATTCATTATAGTCAAAACCTCACACTTAATTTAGTGAATAACAAAAGTCTTTGTGGTCTTCATTCCTACACTCCCTGCATGGGAGATCACAAAGACTAACACTGTCTGACCCAAAGTGCATGTATATGGTTGGAAGATTCTGTCATATACTAAAGGTAGGAATGAGGTTTTCTAATTTTTTTTTTTTTTTACAAATACTTCATTTAATAAATAAATAAATAAATATATTATTTATATATTATTTATATATATATATCTTGATAGATCTTGATAAAGACCTTATAAAGGTCCAAATGTTGATTTGTTTACATGCAAAATGTAATACACTAATTTGATTGATGCAAAATCTAGTGAGTGCTCAAATTTTTTCGGATTTTATATATATATATATATATATATATATATATATATATATATATATATAGTTCCTTTCAAAACCTGATGACAGCATTATCATATTAAACAATAGGGTTGAGGAGCTTTTAAGTATCACGTTCCCTCAACCTGACAATCAATATCGCAATAATTTGTCTCTCACAAATGAGCCAATGTGTGCTCCACTAAGCTGTGCGCCTGTGAGCTATCTTGCTAGAATTTGTATAAAACTACTTTAAATGCTAGATTAATTTATCCACCATACTTTTCATATTGCTCTGTCTGTATTTTGTTCTGTTTAGATCCCCTAAATTGTACAGCACCTAAATTTCAAGAAAAATTGACAAAATAATAATAAAAAGGATTGACATGCACAGGTGCACAGCAATGATATCTTAGAATGTAGAATTACAAAGTATTTACGGGAGAGACAGAGAATGTGGTTTCATTTTAAACAATATTGAGATACTCTTTCTTGTAGCACCTGTAAACAATGAATAATGCAGATGAACGTACTTAAATACAGTGAGCTTGTTTCCATGCTAGTCGCTCTTCGATTTAGACAAGCATGCAACGAGTAAAATGGTTGTCAGTAAAGACGTGGTTATTTCTATTCTACGGATTTCCACTGTTAGTGACAGGTAATTAATGGCTGCCATGAAGATTTCACATCTCCCAGAGAGAATAATTGGAGGCAATAAATACTGACACTATGTTTCCATGACAGACAGTACATTTACCAACAAGTTGGGTGCAGTCGGTAACTCACTGAATTTTACATTTGCTTCAGTTTGGTGTAATGTGGAAAAACCAAGTTAGCCACTACAAATTCTCAAAATGTTTTATAGGGAAAAAAAGACAACAGCGATTCTATATGCAAAAGGTTATTCAAACCAAAAAAACATTGTTTCAATAAAAAACATATTTTGGTTGTAGTGTTACCTGCTGGCATGTCCCTCTCCCCCATACACTTTAAGAAAAAAAGGTAGAATGAGTGACTGTGAAGCCTGCATTACTAGCTATGAAAAGCTAGTGAGAGGTTGAAAGCATTAACTGACTTTCTCAGCCTACCACTGCTGCTCAAGCAAATGTTTCTGCCTTAAAGCTTTATTGCCTGGGTAACTCCACTTAAGGGTAAAACTGTTCGAAAATGGATTAACACTTGGAGGAAGGAAGGTGCTTGTGGACTCGAGGCACCATATCCACTTCATTGGTATAAAGTGCTTTTAGTAACTAAATCAGTGGCTGAACCTATGTAGAGAGGGCCCTAGTGCAATAAATATTTTTGGGGGGTGGCCAAAAGGTAGATTCCCGGCTCCCACAATGCTATGTCAGCTGGGGATTTACATATTTGCAGGGTTGTATTAGTGAGCTGGGTTAGGGTTTGTGCATTTGAATGTAAGCATTTATTTTATGTATAGAGTATGTGTGTGTGCATGTAGGGGTGTATTTGGAGGTGGTGTATATGTGCTTGATCTGTATTGGTGGAATGGGGGAAGCTCAACAACCCAGTCTGGAGTCTTTTTTTTTTCTAGGTAGATGCGAGATGCTTGTACAAGGAGACAGAGTAGCGCCTTACAGTTGTACAAGGAGACAGAGTAGCGCCTTACAGTATTTTCCAGTTGTATATGTAACAAAAATTAAGAGATGGAGAAGTATATAGTGTAGTACAAAGCGGTAGAGTGAACAAAAGAGGAAATGCACTTACAAATAGATGGAGCTATCAAGAGCTTCACCTCTATGCATGTGAGCGGTACAATCACCGCTTATGGATTCTTATTGGATCCCTTGGCTTCAATCGATAATCCAGAATAGACAGAATTAAAAAAAAAAAAACACACAGATAAACAAATATATTTAGCATGTCTGAATAATATAGAGAAAATTTAATAGTGTAAGATTGCACTCATTTTATGGAGCCTATACAGTGGCTCCCAAAATGTAGCGTGTAGTGGTATAATCTCCACTCTGAGATAATGGTGAGCAAAGTTCATCTGTGTGTGTGTGTAGCAAGCAATAAAAAGAAAAAAAAATCATAGTGCACATAAGTAAGGGCTGAAGGCATTACCTACCTCAAGATAATATCTATGAATAATATCTATGGAAATAAAAATAAATAAAACATTTAATTGGTATTTATTTGATGTCAAGTGCAGTGTTGCTTCCAGCATAACTGTTTGTAAAAAAAAGAGTAAAATGCACACATTAAAAAGGGAGGGAATACTTCATGCAGGGTGCTCCTGAAAGGGAGGGCCAATCCCTGAAGACATCAAATGAAAAAAAGAAATATCCAGGCACATCTGAGGTTTCTTTTAAAAGGCAGTTTTTGTTCGAAACAAGGAAGTCGAGACAACGTTTCAGCTCCTCTCAGACTTGATAAAAGTTCAGAGGAGCCGAAACGTTGTCTGCACTTCCTTGTTTCAAATAAAGACTGCCTTTTAGAAGAAACCTCAGGTGTGTCTGGATATTTCTTTTCTTCCAACAACAGGCACTATAAAAGCAGGTTTATATCCTGAACAAATATGCTGATGTGACTATGCATTTTGCCGCACTAAGTACACTGTCAGGGCAGCTGTTAATAATCTGTAAAATGGCACGTCATTTGTATAGAAAGTTTATGGGAGTTTATTAACTAAACAGTGAATTATAATGTAACAATTTCTCCAGACACTTGGAAATTTTATTTCATAACCACTAGTCAACAGGATGATATAACAAAACTGTAAGAATCTCATCTAGTGGAAGCATTGGGGGATTGCGGCAATTGGTTCCCCTTGCTTCTCTGTAAGAGGCATTGGATTGCCTCCGAGATCAGTATTTACGATCTCCTGGGGGAAGATCAGAGTTATGGCATATAGACAGTCTTGTTGCTGGATAAGAGATGCACTTACAATTCTTAAAGCTCTAAACCTAAAATAATAGAGAAACTTTGCAATTTTAAAAATAATACAGAGTATTCCTTTATCTTACAATTGCTAAACGAAGTGGCAGCCAACAGATCTTGGCTGCAACAGAGACAAAGATTTATGAGTAGTAGCATTCAGAAATAACCTATATAGCTTAAAGTAGCTACAAGAATTTTGTATGTCAAATCTCATAAGATACAAATGCATGTGACATACTCTTCTGCAAACCATTGTACAGCCATAGGAAATAGAGAGATAGATGGATAAAGGGTTTTAAAAAAAAAAAAAAGATTATCTTCTCTGCTTTAGCTCCTGGCAAAAGCTATCTGAAGAATATTTCAGCCTGAATATACGGCTACCAAATTATTATTTTTAACTCTTTGGTTTCATGGGGGATTAAAATCCCATAAAGGAAACCCTAATGATTATATCGCATAAGATATGCATGTGTTAATGTTGATCTATAGGTAACAGGTGTAGAAAGCATTATTCAATTTGCATTACAGTAGAGAGGAAGGATGTACAGCAGTTATGTATACATTTGGGAGGGATGGAGAGAGGGAGAGAGGGAGGGAGAGAGGGAATGAGGGAGAGAGGGAGGGAAGGAGGGAGGGAGAGAGAGAGAGAGAGAGAGAGTGAGAGAGAGGGAGAGAGAGAGAGGGGGAGGAAGAGAGAGAGAGAGATTAAAAAAGGATTTCACTTTCCATAATGGGTTTATGAGCAGTTTTTGACTTAAACAACAATTACCAGTCTTTAATAGTTTTAGTTTTTAAGGGGTTTAAAGGGGCAATGTGGGCACTGTAAATCACTGAAGTGGTTATATTCTCTGTAATCCACTGGTGCCATCTTTCTATTCAGTGTTACACCATTTTGAACATTTTAATGCTACAAAAGGGACCCCAGCAGGTCTGTGCCGCTTGGACTAATGAAGAAGCATTAGCTTGAATAGCAATGGGCGAGTGTGATTGGCTAAATGTGTCTGAAGACTGCTCTCAGCCTATCACAGCTTCCGTTGCTGGTATGAATTGGTATGGCTAGAAGGAAGTGTGTAATATCTGCCATAGCCAATAAATCCAGTAGTGGCTGGGCTGCGTTACATATTGTTTGGGATCTCTATCTGCTATAGCTGCATGGACAATTTTTATATAGGGAATTGTCTTGCCCCCCCCCCCCCCCCCCCCGAGAGCCCAACATGGGAATATATTTTTCTTCTCTTGCACCGCGAACCGAGCAAATGTTGTTGTTTTTTTTTGGGGGGGGGGGGGGGGGGTTTGGTTTGTTTGTTTGTTAGTTTGTAAAAACTTTGTAATAGTTTTAAGACAAATAAAAGAAAGAAATAGAAATTAAAATAAACAAAGACAGATAGAGAAAGCGAATTGGAATGCAACATCTGATGATTTGGTATTTGATAAATTAATTTATGAATCCACAAGAAATGAAACAAGCAATACCATATTCCGATGTTAAAAAAAAAAAAAAAAAGAATTCAGCAGATAGTGATGTTGGAATGGTTTGCAGGTTCTACGACTGAGATGTCTAGAACAGTGGTTCCCAAACCCTTCTTCAAGGTGCACAAATGGTCCAAGTTTTGTTTTCCTATTGCAACTGAATTGAGAAATTCCTAAATTATGGAGTGTCAGTATTTGTCTTTGTTGTTCTTGTCAGTATGCCTTGTGGACTGGATTCAAAACTACTGGTCTACAGAGCTGAGATGGTCAATTTAATGGGAATTTTTTGGGGGAAGGACAAAGTTGTAGAAAATGCTATGAAATTGAGATATAAGGAGGAATAGGTGTGAACGTTTAACAAAAAGGTGTATACCTACTCTACCACTACTGCCAGCTGGGTGACACAAACAGGCCTCCATTAGAGACTGCAGCCTGCATCTCTCTTATGTTGGGAGTGTCTGACACAGTTGATGGAGTGACTAAGTGCTGAGTAGGTCACAAGAAAAGGAAGTGCAGTAAAAACAACATTATAGATAATGGTGATGTTTCAAGGACACTATTGACTATAAAAAGAACAAAAAATAAGACACGAATCTCAGAAAATATGCTTTGTGTATGCTGTAAGTGACATTACTGGAATAGGTTGAAATGCTCAATGATATATGGCATGTCTACAAGATCAATACAATGTGAGGAAAGAGGAGAACAGATTTTAACCTGAGGGATTGAAGGTAAAGGTTCAGAGACTTGGATATTACAACATACAGAGTTATGCATGAGCACAGTTTGAAAAGGGGGCTTTGCATGATTAGACAGAATATAAAGGGAGATTGTGAAATATTAAAGATTTTTGTTAACGTTGTTGGAAATGGGCACCTCGGTCTTACTGTTATAAACTTTGCCCCTTTCTGAAACATAACATAGTAGAAGAATAGAAAGTAAAATGTTTTTTCTGTTCCCCTCATTTGCATTGTGCGCCCTTGCTGTGCCTGAACTAATCTAGAGTGTGTTATTTGCTATATGTTTAATAAGCCAATTAAAAAGTATGGTGATTTTCAGTATTTTTAAAATTGTACAATATCTATTAAGAAAATGCCAACCAACTTTAAAAGTTATGAAAAGGAATCTAACCATTCAAATTAAAGTTAAGAAAAATAGTTAACATTTCTTTCTATCAAATTAGTAAATAAACATCACTGTGTACATTTTTTTTCAGTATGCATTGCCCACTGGTAATAGTGCATTCCCAGAATATCATTTATTTGCTTTAATGAACGCAATTATGATTCACTAGAGGCTTTTTGCTAATTCTCCATGAGAAATATAAAAATGTTACATATTTAATGTTTAAACCCATGACAATATCGCAAAGTGTATTTTCAGGGGAAATAAAATAGCAGTCAATATTTGCTATAAAGTTATGACTATAAAAAGATGCAGACTGTTCGATTTAACACGTTATTGGAAAATATAGACCTAAGGAGTATTTATGTATTAGTTATGTTTACCTAGTGATGAATAAGGCTTAAGTTTTACACTGCAAGCTCTTTTGAGCACGGTATTCATCAACCTATTACTCCTGTGACATTTTGTAATTGTCTCATCTATTGTTAGAGCTTCCCTCTATACTTTTGTAAATCACTGCATGAGAATATGTTGGCACTATATTAATGCTAATAATAATAATAATAATAATAATAATAATAGTAATGCCCCAAGAAAATACCTGTTGAGTTAGTCAATGGTTTGAATATTGATGGTGGATACAATTTATTTGACAATAATGCAACAAAATACTTCTTTACAGAAAGGGGAGCACATATTGCATGCCTGGAGCGGTCCCCTAGCAAATATACTAAAAACAAGAGTTAGTGAATGCAAGAATTCTTTGAAATGTAAAAAAAGTATAGTGAAAAGTTTAACCCCTTAAGGACACATGACATGTGTGACACGTCATGATTCCCTTTTATTCCAGAAGTTTGGTCCTTAAGGGGTTAATCAGTGAGAGATTTCTAAACTGGATTTCCTAGAAATTGAATGAGAACATTCCCACTTCTCATTTCTCATTATGTTAGCATGCTGATATATTTTCACATTGGGATATAATCGTATTATTCCGTCAGAACTCAGTTGTGGCACATAGGATGCTTGAGTATAAATGGACATGGTACTTCAAGGGTGAAATTCCGAATACTTTATTCACACCACCATCACAGCAATGTTTCAGCCTTGGTGGATCTACAAAGTTGCTGTGATGATGGTGTGAATAATGTATTCTGAATTTCCCCCTTGAAGTACCCTGTTCATATGCATTCCACAATTAGAAGTAGTTCTCTGGATTACAGAGCACGGGGTGAGTGCTACAGGATGTGTGTCACCTGCAAAATGTTTGCTTTGGACATGGGGTGCCCGTGCGATATTTAAATGATGAAGCATCACTTTCCATTTTATGATTGGTAATAGGGTCACACTTACTATTACATGATGTGATAAAAACTTTAGCATCTGTGAATGAAAACAGAATCTTGTGAATCCAGTCTAAAAGATTGAATTTCTAAATGTTTCCAGATGCATTTTCACAGTGTTATCATCTGTCGCTGTGAAGTTCTACACTTACAGTATTATATAATTGTGTTGGAGAGATATGTTTTATTGAAAAGAACTTTGTGCAGGTGCTAAAGAATGAACCTCCTCTCACCAGATAAAGACAGAGGCTAATTCAGGATAACGTGGATTGGAAACAATATCCAGCTTGCCTGATACTGTATCTAAAACGCAGTGTTTTCTACCATTTTAGCAACATTTCTGATTTTGTAAAGTAACATTGTTTAATATGGCCTTGGCTTTCTTTAAAAAAAGCAACTGAAACCTGATACAACTGCCTAAAATATATCCCTCTACATTTACATTGACTTTATACCTAAAATACATTTAGAGTGAAACTATTAGGAGAGGGAAATAAGGAATGTTCCAAAAAGAGACACATAGGTACACATTGGGATGATGATTATGGTACTAATACCAAACCATTAGAGAATGTAAAATATGTCAGAGGTATATTTCCAAAAACATCTAAAAATCTATACACAGAGCAATTTTAAGCTAACTTTATTTATGTGAAGAAAGAATATCAAAACCATAGGGACTGGCCAGAAGATTACATAAGTTTTTTTATTTATTGCTTATAAATAATCCCATGATGATGTAATAACATGTGTATTCAAATTTTGAAAGGAGATATAGGCTATTAGGCAACATGTTTTTCTCTTATATTACTGTGCATACTGTACCAGAGACAAGCAAAAGAAAAATTGACAGATTTATGTTTTTCAGATATTCAGCATTAAGAGATACTGGATCCATATTTTGAATGTTTAAATTTGAGTTTTAGAATCCAATTAAAATATACAGAAGAACAGAACAGAATAGAACCTATGGGATCTACAGGAAGGATGTGAATCAGTCAGAAACCATTGAGTGTGTATTTTGACCACAGGCCTGTAAAATTTTACTCGCAATTCTACACAATTCTACACTTCTTATAGAACCAGAAAAATAGGACTCAGGCACATAAAGCAATATCCATAATCTTACATAAGTATAACTGTCTTCTCTCTACACTGGATCCTACTAAAGGGCCCTTCTGGGTACCATAACCAGTTCATCTACACTGAACAAAATTATAAACGCAACACTTTAGTTTTTGCCCCCATTTTTCATGAGCTGAACTCAAAGCACTAAGACTTTTTCTCTGTACACAAAAGGCCTATTTCTCTCAAATATTGTTCACAAATCTGTCTAAATCTGTGTTAGTGAGCACTTCTCCTTTGCTGAGATAATCCATCCACCTCACAGGTGTGGCATATCAAGATGCTGATTAGACAGCATGATTATTGCACAGGTGTGCCTTAGGCTGGCCACAATAAAAGGCCACTCTAAAATGTGCAGTTTTACTGTACTGGTTGGTGCCCGAGGGGATCCGAAAGCCAGTCAGTATCTGGTGTAACCACAATTTGCCTCACGCAGTGCAATACATCTCCTACACATAGAGTTGATCAGGTTGTTGATTGTGGCCTGTGGAATATGTTGGTCCACTCCTCTTCAATGGCTGTGTGAAGTTGCTGGATATTGGCAGGACCTGGAACGCGCTGTCGTATACGCCGATCCAGAGCATCCAAAACATGCTCAATGGGTGACATGTCCGGTGAGTATGCTGGCCATGCAAGAACTGGGATGTTTTCAGCTTCCAGGAATTGTGTACAGATCCTTGCAACATGGGGCCGTGCTTTATCATGCTGCAACATGAAGTGATGGTCGTGGAGGAATGGCACAACAATAGGCCTCAGGATCTCATCATGGTATCTCTGTGCATTCAAAATGCCTTCAATAAAATGCACCTGTGTTCGTTGTCCATAACATACGCCTGCCCATATCATAACCCGACCGCCACCATGGGCCACTTGATCCACAACATTGACATCAGCAAACCGCTCACCCACATGACGGCATACACGCAGTCTGCTATCTGCACTGTACAGTGAAAACCGGGATTCATCCGTGAAGAGAACACCTCTCCAAAGTGCCAGACTCCATCGCATTTGCCCACTCAAGTCGGAGTCGACAACGAACTGCAGCGATGTGGAGACCCCGATGAGGATGACGAGTATGCAAATGAGCTTCCCTGAGGTGGTTTCTGACAGTTTGTGCAGAAATTCTTTGGTTATGCAAACCAATTGTTACAGCAGCTGTCTGGGTGGCTGGTATCAGATGATCTTGGAGGTGAATATGCTGGATGTGGAGGTACTAGGCTGGTGTGGTTACACGTGGTCTGGGGTTGTGAGGGAGGTTGGATGTACTGCCAAATTCTCTGAAACACCTTTGGAGAAGGCTTATGTAGAGAAATTAACATTCAATTCATGGGCAACAGCTCTGGTGGACATTCCTGCAGTCAGCATGCCAATTGCACGCTCCCTCAAAACTTGCGACATCGGTGGCATTGTGCTTTGTGATAAAACTGCATATTTTACAGTGGCCTTTTATTGTGGCCAGCCTAAGGCACACCTGTGCAATAATCATGCTGTCTAATCAGCATCTTTATATGCCATACCTGTGAGGTGGATAGATTATCTCAGCAAAGGAGAAGTGCTCACTAACACAGATTTAGACAGATTTGTGAACAATATTTGAGAGAAATAGGCTTTTTTTGTACATCTTTGAGTTCATCTCATGAAAAATGGGGGCAAAAACAGTGTTGCGTTTAGAATTTTGTTCAGTGTAATTGAAGGGTATTGGTGCCATCTCACTATTTAGCATTAAACCATTTTGAATGGTTTAACACTGAAAGAGGTTCTTTGGTGCCTGCAACCAGGGCCCTCTCTGCTGCTGGGGAAAATGTTTCTATGTTATAGTCTAGCTTAACCATACCTCCAGTGGAAGCAGAACCCCGGGAGACATTCAAATTGTGTCAAACCAATTGAAAACAGTTTAACACTCAACAGAGGGACAATGTCAGTGGACTCCAGTCACCATGACCACTTTAATGAGATGACATGTTTTTGGTGCCTATAATGTCCCTTACATAGGCCTCATTAACAAATAATAGCTGGTACCCTTGTCTTGATATATCTGAAGATTTAAAAGCCATAAATGTTAAGGCCATTAGTCATCAAATTAGCAGCATAATTTAGAATTAAACAAATGTTTGTTGAAGAATTATATTGCTTAAATACTATTAAATTGTGGTTGACACTGTTGAAATTACATGACAGGAGTTAGGAAGTCCTTCAATCGCAAAATAAAAATATCCAGTTATGTCATAACTACAAATTACAGTAATGTATTGTAGATATTACTACACAAAATACTAATAAGAATTTCTACATTGAAATTCTTACAATGTAAAAAGCATTAAGGTATCCATCTGTGGTTGGGTAATGGATGTTTACAATATATATCTATCTTTTAGTTGGGGAATATTTTATGTCCACTGATATTTAATGCTTCATCTGTGTCTGTGAAAATAAATCTGCAAATTGTATTGTTGCTGAGAGCCTCCCTAGCAGTTTTACTTTACAATGAAGTAATGTTTCCTATTCACGGGGGCTCATTACACAGGCGGTGCATTGCATGACCTAATTTTGTGAACTTGTGCCCAGTGTCTGGACTAATGCATTTTTAGCCTTTAAGCTAACGATGACACTGTCTAGCAAATTGTTTGTTAAAGCTTATATACAATTTAAAAAGAGAGAGCTTGTCGGTCAAAGTAGAACTGGCTGAGTTATGTGTTCTTTAGTGCAAAGGAAATAGCAAACATTAATCAAAAATATCTAATATTACTTGTACATTTCAATTTGCTCTTTATTTAGAAATTCGACCAGATGCTTTAGGATTGTTTTTTTTTTTAAATTTAAAAAAAATCTACAAGAACAACACAGTCTATGTATTTACAGAAGGAGAAAGTGCTTTAGTGTGTGTCACATTTTTGGCTAACATTAAAATCAAAGCTGTCTGTAAAAAAAAATATTTTGCTCTTTAGACAAATGATGTAATTACTAACATTAAATATTTAGAAAATGTTCATCTAAGTAATTCTAAGTGGACATTTTACCTGTCCCATTTTTTTGTTAACTCTGGCTCCCATAATGATAAAACGTATTAAAACATTTTTTTTAAATGCCTATTGATCACTTAACTTATGTAATATCTAATCAATGCTACATAATACAAATCAATATAACTTCCAAATGCTGCACTATTACAGTCATATACTTGGTTATAAACAACGTTCCCTCTAAGCAGTGTCAGCAATTTAGCGCCAAAACAGCTGCAGAACAGATTTTATAAACTGGTACACTCTTCAGCTGACACAGAAGCAAAATGACTCGGAGCATTGCGATTGTAGAAATTGCTTTCTTAATTTACACATGTGAAAATTATCCAGACACGTCATGAAAAAATCCAATTCCTAATGACACACTGTTAACAAAGAAGATATCAATGCAATTGCAGACTGTAATTCAAATTTATGTGTACCATTGGCTATTTAATATGGGCAGGTTTATATATTGCATGTGACCTGCAAGTTGTACTCATACACTTGTGTCTCACATTATAGTGGCATCTTGGAAATCTCCATTCCCAAACCCAAACATAGGTGAAGATGCCCTACGAATATCTTTGATAGAATATTTCAGCTATTTTATTGTGATTTGTGTTACTTTATAGACTTTTTTTGCAAGACACCAGGTTCCCTACAACTTTTCGGTTATTTTGGAACAACAACTACTGTGTTTCTTTGTTGGGAAAGAACCTGTGAGTTGAATATGTATTGAAATAGCTACAATATTGTTACACTAGATCAGGCATAGGCAACCTTCGGCACTGCAGATGGTTTGGACTACACCTCCCATGAGGCTTTGCCAGTGTTTAACAAAACAAACAACTCAAATTCAAACTCAAATTCACCTTTCCCTGATCAAAAATCCACACATGAGATAGATGATCCACACATTAAATCGATGATTTTGGCTTTATCACTATATGAGAAATGTATCACGCATTTAACAAGCTGTAAACACGTAAATGTCCTATTCACACTATAAAATCCAGGTGCTGATCTTCATGTTTTAGAATGTGTATGGCAATGATGAAGTTAACTATTCTATGCCTTCTACCATAATTGAAGCAGTCTTTTAAAGAAAAACAGCTAATGCATGTGACATAGATTTACTTAGAATGTGCAAATATAATTAGAGAGCACAGCAGAAGGTTTAGGGAATGTCAATATCCACTTAATGACAAGGAGTATTAACTATTTAATCACCGTAACAAATTATGGATTTTTTACTCTGTTTATAAACACTAACCTTTTGTTAGCTGCCAGTTCTATCGGGGTCGGAAGGCTTAAATTAACTTTAAAAAATTTCATTAAGGTTTTTTAAAAAATAAATACTTTATACGGTAACCGAGCAATTTTTTAAAGTCATCATCAAACAAATTCATCATCAAAATAGAAGTCACTTGGATCTGGTTACAGCTGCATGTTTGTTCGTCCACCCACGATAAAGCGCTGTGGAATTTGTTGGCGCTATATAAATAATAACAGAATAATAATAATAATAATAATCTGAACGCAAAGTTGGTTGTAGCACATACTCTACTAGTCTACTAGTAAAGTGACTGACTACCTGAGCGGATATTCTTATTTTTATTGTGTACCTGTTGGTGTAATGAATATCTCTATTTTGTACGGTTGCTGATCATACTTATTGTGCGCAGTTTGGTAGTTTTCTCCTTGGAAGTTACGCAGTAAGTATCTCAGTCAGTATTTTTTCTGCGTAATCGTTCTTTTATAGAATGAAGGCTTTCCAATGAGCAAAACAAATTCACTCTCAAT
The DNA here is from genome assembly GCF_036172605.1 of Pelobates fuscus. NCBI lineage: Eukaryota > Metazoa > Chordata > Amphibia > Anura > Pelobatidae > Pelobates > Pelobates fuscus. Next base: position 36,667,136 of record NC_086319.1, on the reverse strand, counting down.
TATGGTCATTTGAAAGGAAATTATTTTCCAGCTAGCAGCGACAGCATTTGAATATCTATTATATGTTTTGTCGCTGTGAATTTTGTAAACTATAATTATCTATTCTTTCAGCAGGTTTAGAGGCTTTTATACAATGTTGATACTTTCAATAACCCAGTGAAGCACAAAAGCATTGCAGTGTTATTGGACTGTGACAAATTTGGAAAAAAATAAACATCCGGTGTGAAATTATATGTATGTACTGGATCGATTTTAAAAGACTGTATGGAATCATGACAGCATATCAATTAGAACAAACATCAATGTTAAAAAAAGGAGTAAAAGTCACAACATATCAATTATTATACCGCCCATGCCCCCCCCTAACTGGGTCTATGCCACAGATGTGTCCCACCATACTGGAGACATAGGGGTGTTTAAGTCTTATACAACACGATCCTCTTTTTAACTCTCCTTAAAGAACAACTGTAACCTCAAAAATATTTTTTAATATTGAAAGAAAATATATAGGGTTTTGAAGAAGTATATGTAAAATAAAATGAGAAAAACTCATCCCTACCTTAGTATATATATCGGGATCCTTCAGCCATATACATGCACCTTAGATCAGACAGTGAGTCTCTATGGTCCTCTCTGCTTCACTACTGCACAGAATCAGAGGAGACCATAGAGACTAACTGTTGGAGTTCAAAGACTGTCTGACCAAAGGTCCATGTATATGGCTGAATCATCCTTTTAGCTTGTAAATCTGCTTGAAAAGTCTGCTGTCAGTTCTCCAGTGTGGAGGCCACCATTTTAAAATTGCATCACAATTTTAAAAACCTCAGAAAAAGGTTGTAGAACATGTGATGTCCACAGCCATTCAGTGTTTTGTATTGGAGAGTAGCTCACAACATTTTACTGCATAGGAATTCTTTGAGATCTCTGAAGAAGCTTGTGTCCTCAGTATCCGAAGTTAGTTTAAATTGATATATTTTCTTTAAACAATGGATTGTCATGTTTGAAAATGATCAACACAAGGTACAGACAGTTTTAAAAAATGGTAGTGCAAAGACAAAACCATTATGGTGCATAGACAATTTATCTTACATTAGATCACCACATCTGTATGTCCTTTTGTTAGGAATTGACAAACCCTGTCCAAAAAGTCCCTATACAATAGTTTCATGAAAACAAAACACTATATTATATGCACAATATAAAACACTTATCAGATTCCCATGACTGTTCCACTCAAACTTGAGACAATTTCAAAACATTAGCTTACAATATTTTTTTTTGTAAATCTTTCTTTTATTGAAGCATGTTAGTCGGGGTACAGGAAAAAAGAGAGGGAAATGTAAAAATCGGTTACATTAGGAGGTAAGTACATCGGTAGCGTAAGATTATACATTTCCTGAGTGAGAGTGCTTCATTTTTTAAGTTATGTTAACACACGTTTGTTGTAGCTAATATCAATGCCTATTCTGTTAGACTGTAAGAGGGTATACAAGGCTTATGCACATAGTTAGTGAACAATAGGTGAGGCCCAAGCAGTAAGGCTAATAGTGTGTAAAACCATAAGCAAAAACATCACATAGGTTAAAACGATAACATGTCATAAATTCAAGGCTAATGCGTTAGAGGTATGATAGGGCAGTAGTTTATTACCGCATGCCTATCGAATCATGTATGTTTGGTTTGCAGTTTTGACCATATGCAATTAGCTGACATTACGTACTCTGAACCATTAAGTAGGAGCTATATATGTTAGGTAGCGGGAGACAGGTTAAAATTAAAACAATAATGTTACAGTCCAGTTTGAGACATGCATGCTTATGAAAGCGTTTCAGTCTGTCCGGCCACAGCAGTAAGTAGGGAGATATGGTTGGTAGCGAGCTGCAGCAGTTCATCCCTTTCGTTTTCCGGCAGACCAGTGTGTGGGTTGAAGATAGTCCTTGCCGCATTACGGGTGATGGTGTGAGAGGCTTCCCGGCTCTAGGCTGCTGTGCTGCGTCTTGCCCCAAGGTCGGTCGTTGCTGGGGTCTGGTGCTGTTGCGCTCGGTTCCTCTGGCGGTCTCTGTGGGCGGGTGGTGCTGTGCCATGCTCCCTGTAGTGGCGTCTCAGCTTTCGAGGGCCGCTTGTCTTCGGCCCGAGGCCTGTGTGGGTGCTCGCGCCCTTCGCCATTGGACCCATCATCAGGTCCGTGGGCCCAGGGTTCCACCAGGTTCCAGGCTTCTCCCTGGGTGTATGGCCGGCTGTGGGGGGGATTCCCCAATGTGAGCGCCCGGCTCAGATGAAGAGTGAGCGGGCCTCCCGATTGCTATGTCCACATGGGTGGCAGTTGGTTCGTATCGGGTTCTAGAGGTATTCCCAGCTGTGTGTGTCTTTACTTGTTATAGCCCCTAGTACAAGAGAGAGTGAGTAATGGCTGCCCGTATGCCAGTGGTCAAGGTTGCCTGTTCCGTGCACCTGGACGTCGCCATTTTGTGTGCGGGTCCCGGGCTACATGTCGGCGGTTGCATGGGGAGCTGTACGGCCTGGTTCAGGGTAGTGTAGTTTGGACCGGGATCACCCCCCCGGTCCAGTGGGGGGGGAAACAGGGCCGGGTCCGCAGACTATCGTTTTGTGTCAGGCTCCGTCGGGCGGGATAGCGTTGCGGCGGCCGTCCGCTTCACTCACCGCCAGCATAGGTCCCGCCTGTTACAGCAGGCCCCATCCTCCGAGGGACTAAAACCCCGAGGGCAAGCCTCTCCTCAGCTCGGGCAGCCCGATTCCGTTGAGGGTCACAGTAAGTCTCGGGTATTTCTCCCCAAAATTCTCGATTTGTAGGCTAATTGTGGATCATTCTGCAGGAGCCGAGCTGTCCTGCGACCGCTCAGCTCGGCGGCCCGGCCCCGCCCCCCAGCTTACAATATTTGATGCCTTCATAACCATTATATAATCACTCTATTCAGCTCATCTTTTAATGTCTACTAAACTTCTTCTTTCTCTCTTGACCTTCGACGTTTTATTTTTTTCTTCTGCCTGTGGCTGATTTTGCTGCTCTTCGAGCATCTCTCTATGTATAAGTAAAAGCTAAAAAAAAACACATTATTTTGAAATTGAGTTTGATACACCAAAATGTGTTATTCTACTAAATAAATAATCTATGAAACATTAAAATTAGTACCAGCACAATGACTTCACACACACTAAAAAATAAAAATCAAGTAAAAAGTAATGTTTAGGTCCTCGAGCCTGGGAGAAATCTGTCCAAGGTCGCAAAGCTGATGATACGTTCTTCTACTTCAAAGCTATTGTTCTCACGATCAGCCCACACACTCTGCATAGACAACCATTCATTATGTGTGATCAAATTGTTGGACTCTGGAAGTGCTCTAACAGTATATTTCTTCAACTGATCTGATGGCTGAGAAAATGTACTCAGTTCTTTAAACTGAAGTGTGGCTGCACAATACATAACTATAGTGCGTACAAGTGAGTTCCACTTGATTACCTGGGAAGAATTTTACATTGGATAGTCATCATTCAGTCACTGACATAAATCAGTATAACTAATAATGCATTTGCAAACACAAATCGAATGCCCCATACAGTGTCTTAGAGACAAAACCGCTCCTTTCCATTTTTAGTAATATCAAATATTCTGCAATACTTTTATTGGGAGATGGCTTAAGTACTGACTATGCCGTGCCAAGAAAATATGACAACATTTATGCTATAATAAACAAGCATTATTTAATTAGAATTGAGGTTGAACCTATATAATAATGATGGGTACACATAATCTTCCACCTGACAAAGAAGTAACGAATAACAGTAAGGGTAAAAAAAACTTAGGTCAGATTTGATGACATTCGTAGTGTTGAAAATCATGCCCCTGATAAAATAATTTTCTCTATTCTTTCCCTAATATGCCAAAAAAGTCCAACTGCCATCTTATATTTGATATGAGAACTCCAAGACTCTGTTCTAGGTCAACTTTTGTCTTATATACTCTATTTTGTTTCGAAGAACAAAACACCTACATGCAGATGACACAAGTACAGATCCCATGCTGATTTTGAACGTTTGTCCAGTGACAAAGAAATAAACTGTCTATTATTTTAATGGTAGGTCTATTTTAACAGTGAGATCCAGAATAACAAAACAAAAATCCGGAAAAACGCATGTCAAAAAAGTTATAAATTGATCTGCATGTCAATGAGTGAAACAAGTATTTGAACCCTTCGATTTAGTACTTGGTGGCAAAATCCTTGTTGACAATCACAGAGGTCAGATATTTCTTATAGTTGGCCACCAGGTTTGCACACATCTCAGGAGGGATTTTGTCCCACTCCTCTTTGTAAATCCTCTCCAAGTCATTAAGGTTTCTAGGCTGACATTTGGCAACTCGAACCTTCAGCTCTCTCCACAGATTTTCTGTGGGATTAAGCTCTGGAGACTGGCTAGCCCACTCCAGCACCTTAATCTGCTACTTCTTGAGCCACTCCTTTGTTGCCTTGGCAGTGAGTTTTTGGTCATTGTCATGCTGGAATACCCATCCACAACCCATTCTAAATGCCTTGGCTGAGGGAAGGAGGTTCTCATCCAAGATTTGACGGTACATGGCCCTGTCCATCGTCCCTTTGATGCAGTGCAGTTGTCCTGTCCCCTTAGCAGAAACACCCCCCCAAAGCATAATGTTTCCACCTCCATGTTTGACGGTGGGAATGATGTTCTTGGGGTTATAGGCAGCATTCCTCCTCCTCCAAACACGGCAAGTTGAGTTAATGCCAAAGAGTTTGATTTTTGTCTTATCTGACAACAACACTTTCACACAGTTTTCCTCTGAATCATTCAGATATCCATTGGCAAACTTCAGACAGGCCTGTACATGTGCTTTCTTGAGCAGGGGGGCCTTGCGGGTGCTGCAGGATTTCAGTCCTTCACAGCGTAGTGTGTTACCTATTGTTTTCTTGGTGACTATGGTCCTAGCTGCCTTGATATTATTAACAAGTTCCTCTCATGTAGTTCTGGGCTGATTCCTCACTGTTCTCATGATCATTGAAACTCCACAAGGTGAGATCGTGCATGGAGCACCAGACCCAGGGAGACTGACAGTTATTTTGTGTTTCTTCCATTTGCAAACAATCGCACCAACTGTTCTCCTTTGAACAGCTCTTTGGTCTTGGCCATGGTGGAGAGTTTGGAATCTGATTGATTGCTTCTGTGGACAGGTGTCATTTATACAGGTAACAAGCTGAGTTTAGGAGAGTCAGGTCATTATCTGTGTAAAGGACACCTGGGAGCCAGAAATCTTTCTGATTGATCAAATACTTATTTCACTCATTGACATGCAAATTACCGTATTTATCGGCGTATAACACGCACCGGCGTATAACACGCACCTCATTTTTAGAAAGAAATTCCAGGAAATTTCCCCCCCTCCCATAGTATTCCCCCCCCCCCATCCCATAGTATTCCCCCCTCATCCCATAGTGTTCCCCCCTCCCATAGTATTCTCCCCCCCTCCCCTCCCATAGTATTCTCCCCCCCCTCCCCTCCCATAGTATTCTCCCCCCCTCCCATAGTATTCTCCCCTCCCCTCCCATAGTATTCTCCCCTCCTCTCCCCTCCCCTCCCATAGTATTCTCCCCCCCCTCCCATAGTATTCTCCCCCCCCTCCCATAGTATTCTCCCCCCTCCTCTCCCATAGTATTCTCCCCCCTCCTCTCCCATAGTATTCTCCCCCCTCCTCTCCCATAGTATTCTCCCCCCTCCTCTCCCATAGTATTCTCCCCCTCCCCTCCCATAGTATTCTCCCCCTCCCCTCCCATAGTATTCTCCCCCTCCCCTCCCACAGTATTCTCCCCCCTCCCCTCCCATAGTATTCTCCCCCCTCCCCTCCCATAGTATTCTCCCCCCCTCCCATAGTATTCTCCCCCCTCCCCTCCAATAGTATTTTCCCCCTCCCCTCCCATAGTATTCTCCCCCCCCTCCCATAGTATTCTCCCCCCTCCCCTCCCATAGTGTACTTCCCCCCTCCCCTCCCCTCCCATAGTGTACTTCCCCCCCTCCCCTCCCCTCCCATAGTGTACTTCCCTCCCCTCCCATAGTGTACTTCCCTCCCCTCCCATAGTGTACTTCCCCCTCCCCTCCCATAGTGTACTTCCCCCTCCCCTCCCATAGTGTACTTCCCCTCCCATAATTACTTACCTGTCCTGAAGTGTGGGCCGGCTTCACAGCTTGCACCGCGGTACAGGAACTTTAATTTCATGTTCCGGTTTCCGGCGGGACTGAAAGGAAGTGTGCACACTATTGTGCACACTTCCTTTCAGTCCCGCCGGAAACCGGAACATGAAATTAAAGTTCCTGTACCGCGGTGCAAGCTTTGAAGCCGGCCCACGCTTCAGGACAGGTAAGTAATTATGGGATATCGGCATATAACACGCACCCACGATTTTCCCCCTATTTTCAGGGGAAAAAAGTGCGTGTTATACGCCGATAAATACGGTAATTTGTAACTTTTTTGACATGCATTTTTCTGGATTTTTTTTTTTTATTCTATCTCACACTGTTAAAATACACCTACCATTAAAATGATAGACTGATCATTTCTCTGTCAGTGGACAAACGTTCAAAATCAGCAGGGGATCAAATACTTTTTTCCCCTCACTGTATCTTTCTGCATGATCATGGTCACTCAAAACACATTAGAATGACATACATCTTTCATATTGGTTCACCGTTGACTGAAAATTAACCAAATTAAACCAGCTCCAAAAACTCATCTTCCCTTACAAAACTGTCCTTCTAGCTACCTAACCTCTAGGAAGAACATAGTGCATATGGCTAAAGCTTTGTTCCTACAAAGGGACTGAGACAGCTATAGTATTAGTATTTATCATAAATCAGAATAGAATAGAATAGAAGCAATTAAAATCCAGTATCACTAAGATAAGCTAAAAGAAAAAAAAAAGAGAAAAAAATATATATATATAAACTCCTCGTGTCCCGCACTCACTGCTCCTGGTCTTGTAATGCCTTGGTGATAATCCTGGCCATAATATAGAATACCTTGTAAGAAAGCACTCACAGGACTTGATATGGTTCAAAAATAGTGCTTCTTTATTGAAGCAAAAATTTCAAGTAAAAAGTGTCAACGTTTCAGTCCCATCTGGACTTTTATCAAGACCCTTGACCCTAATAAATGAATGATTTAGAGCACTCACTGGATTTTTCAAAAGTATATTGAAGCAAAACAAAGGATCAACGTTTCACCCAACCGGTCTTTATCAAGATCATTTGCTTTTGGTCTCATTCAAATTATTCTATTATATATATGTGTGGTGCACCAAATTATCACATTGTTTTTGTTCTTGATAATCTAACAGATAACTGTCAAACAATAAGAAAATTATTGCATTACAGGTGCACAAAAAAAAACACTCGATCTGAACAATTTACTCTCAAAAAACAGATCCACTAATTACACTTAATTACATTGCATTGTATTAACCAAACTTAGAAAAGGACAGAAAAAGAGATCACAAATTTTTATCTACAATATTTGAATCTGAAAAAGTCTTCACTCATTTTTCCATCTTGTTTATTTTAGCCTTACATTTGCAATTCCCTAGATCAAAACTCCTCAATTCATGATTTACTAAGTAAAAGTCCTGAAAAATGTAATAAAGTTTTAAAAATATTTTCTTCTTTGTATATATTTATTAAACCAAAAAGAGAGACAAACAAGCAAATGAAAATCTAGTCCTTAAAACAATACTATCATACAAATATACATAGAAAACCTATGTCTTGTGTTATTTTTTTAAATAGTACATTAATATACAGTAAAGGAGGAGACTATATTTAAAAGAAGAAAAACTACCACAACAAGAGGACATAGTCTTAAATTAGAGGGACAAAGGTTTAAAAATAATATCAGGAAGTATTACTTTACTGAGAGGGTAGTGGATGCATGGAATAGCCTTCCAGCTGAAGTGGTAGAGGTTAACACAGTAAAGGAGTTTAAGCATGCGTGGGGTAGGCATAAGTCTATCCTAGCTATAAGATAAGGCCAGGGACTACTGAAAGTATTTAGAAAATTGGGCAGACTAGATGGGCCGAATGGTTCTTATCTGCCGTCACATTCCATGTTTCTATGTTTCTATGTTGCTATGTTTCTAATATATTTTACATCATATCCATTTAAAAAACCAAGTGGCTTCTGAATTAATTTAAAATTTCTTCTTGTGCTTGGGTGTTATCCAGTAAATCAATTTGCAAAAACATCTTTATATTTTCACATTTGAGGAAAATGAATATGGGCGACTGCTGTGCACAACAGAAAGGCCTCATCAGAACACCTTTGTCATCACTCCTTTACATACTGAGTGGGCAGGGCAAAGAATCAATAGCACTAGACTCTGCCCGAGATGCTGGGAACTTCATTTGCAAAAGAGTCAGGTCAGACTCAAGTCTTTGTAACAGCTGCTTCAAAACACGGGAAACACAATAGCCTGTTCTAACGGAATCACTCATTAGCACATCCTGTTAGAATACATGTTAACTTTGGTGTCTGTAGACGAATGAGCAACTTACCTGCTTTGCCACCCATATATAATGTGCCATTGTCATCAACACAAGAACACTTAGTTGTGTTAAAAACTATGTGACCCGTCAATTGTTATTATAAACCTTATTTATCTAATGGGTCTTTATTATCTCACAGAATAGAATGCCTTACGACAGTACACAATTAGTATCTAAGAATCTCCTGTGAAATAATACATTGTATAACAGGTGTACAATGTATACAATGTGAATCATTCTATTAAACAAAATTAAATTATATTACTGTAAAGTAGAATAATGTAAATTCAGATCTAGCTAATTTAGGAACATTTTAGATTTGTGAAGAATATCTGATGGTGAAAATTCTGTTTTCGAGTAGAATGTTGGTTTTATCCCATTAGCTCTCAAGTTCAATTTTCTTTGTAAATAATTCATGCAAGATTGTTACATGACCTCAGAACATTCCAATCGTATTGATATGTCCACTTTTGACACTGGTGTTTGAGTTATCTAAGAGAAAGTAAACAGTTTTTGGCAATTTAGTCATCCTGTTATAGCAATATATAGCCTTTGGTATAAAAAAGTCAAGTGGATCATTTAATGGACTTTCCAAGCAATGTACGTTGCTACTTGACGTATACTGATTTAATAACTAATGCAAATGTTAATGAAAAATGTCTGAATTTGCTTATGTCAGAGAGATTTCAACTACAAACATTATGGTGAATAAAAAAATAGTATATAGAGCAAAGAAATGTGTTCTCTTTCATTCGTTATAATTTGGAAGTTGTAAAAGCCTATTACGGAGTTTAGCGTAGCCTTAATCTCAAAATATGCATTCACAGCCTCCCATACTAAATGTAACTTGACTCTTTCAGTTCTTGACATTCACCGAAGCTGTAATTAGTGAGGTAGATGGCTAAACTTTATTGGAATACCATATGAAATCCCAGACTGTCCCGTGCGATTGAGGGCAGGTGGCAAGCATGGCACTGGAAATATTTGTTTTTTCTCCGATCTGGCCTAGTTGTCTCCATTAGTTGTACACATAAAACAATTAACCATTTACTGAACAAAGCCCCTTTGTGTGCCCATGTGTGATATCTCACACTCTTGGGAGAGAAACACCATACTAAAACCTTATTGTGCAATTTATATATAATAACTGTAGAATACAAAGACAAGTCGTTCAGCTTCAGATATCAAATTGAAGCATCACTGTGCACATGGTAAATAAAGAATTTCTTGATTTTTGGCAATAGGCCTTTTAAAGAGAAAAAATAAAGCCAAGATTCCATCCCACACTACCAAGCACTGATAGATATCTTGTGTTCTAAAGGGCGCTTAAATGCTATTTACTGTGTTCTGAGTCTCTGAATATAACCCTTCCTTATTAAGTCATTTTATGGTGTACAGATAGCAACTTAATAGTCCACTCTGGACGTCTGGGCTGTATCTGTTTTCCAAAGAGCACACAATGCTACAACAGAAGGAAAAAACACAAAGCTGCTCTTGCTTATAATCTGGCTTTTAACTATGTGATCTCAACCGTGGGACTGATGAGAATATTAGCAGAAGACCTTTTCGCTAAGGAATAACTATTTTTTTTTTGTTACTGGATCCATGGCTTCTTTTCTTATTTGTCTGCAAGAAAGTAATGAGTCTATTTGCTTAACCTGGAATAGTAGACAAGAATTATAAAAATTTAGAACAAGATAGTCAAAAGTGAAAATAGGTGAGATGGATTTTTTTTTTTTTAATTCGTCAATTTCTGGTTTAGTGAACAAACTCTTAAATATGTGTCATAATAACATTGACCATTAACGTACAGATTACAAATGAATTAAAATGTACAAAAGTTTACTGCTAAAACACTGGCCAACTTCACATTGTCGAACATTTAAGAGGTGAAAGAGACAAAAAAAAAATGTCCTGCATTAAACCATTCTAGCAAACTTAGTAACTATGTTCTACTACCTGAATCTGAATCAGCGTATCAATGAAATCATAACAAAAAAAGTGGACTAAATGGACTAAAACTGAATTCTGCAATCCACGTTCTGTGCTGTCAGTGATCTCTTACTCCCTCAATCCCCTCTCATTGTTTGAATAGATTAATATAGTTTTTATTTCAAACCTGCTTAGCATGTGGGTGAATGGCAGAGGGACTTGCTATTTGAAGTCTTTTTGAAGTCCTATACAAAGGATAAGGACTGTGAGGGAAATGCTTTTATTTACACTCTGAATTTCAATTATCAACAAAAAGATAAATGTGGCCTGAGTAAATGTAATTGCACATTTCTTTACAGCAGGAGCACCCAAAAGGTTGCGTTTTCTGGATTTTGTTTTGTTATTCTGTCTCTCACTGTTAAAATACACCAACCATTAAAATTATAGACTGATCATTTCTTTGTCAGTGGACAAACATTCAAAATCAGCAGGGGATCAAATACTTTTTTTCTTTACTGTATGTCCACATAGTACAATCAGGTCCGCAATCCCAATCAAGCTAAATAGCACCCTCAGTCCCTCAATCATATCAATACAAGGCAGCTATCACCATCATTCCTACCCCCTAATCACATCAATACAATCCAGACAGGGCTCTCAGACCCTAATAATATCAGCCCTCACATTTATCAATCTCAGACAGCGTCCTAACTCCTGCCTTCTCTATACCTGATGGTTTAGTTGTGAAGCTGTAGCTCTGATGTCCTGTCACTCTCCTCACTAGGCCTCTCTTATAGAAAAAAGGACAATTACTTCTCCCTTGCAATAGCTCAAGGAGAGAGGAAGGAACTGCCATTGCAGATAGTGAGACTTTAGGAAGACCCAGCAAGCTGTCAACGAGGATGTGCATTGACATTAGTGTTACTCCATATTACCCATAGATGCTCCAGCAACAACAAAGCTTTAGTCAGTTGGCTATTTGGCCAAAAGCCTCTCAGGGCTGCCTCTGCTACACGATTTTGGTAATAATGTGGTTAAGAAGATGTCTACTGTGCACCATACCTCAGTTTATTCACTGTACTAGACACTGTCATAGGGCTTTCAAATATTAGGGATCATATTCAGCAATTGTTCTCCTTATACATCTAATCCATTGACTCTCTTAGAAATTTAGCAACTGTTTTAGCATTTCTTGAGCTTTCAACAATACATTTAAATAAGTCAGCCATAATATTTTAACCATGGACTCTGGGAATTCCTGTATTTAAATGATCAGCTTAGCCCTGAAGTGTGTTCCACAACATAAATACCAAAATCTGCAGGGCACTGAGACACTGCTCCTCTGCTCTGTTCAGTTCTTCATGATTTGATCTCATTGCTTTGACAAGAAGAAAGTGACAATATGAAAATCCCAGCTTTGCTCAGAAACTGTTTAGATTTTCATGCTTGAAAATACTCTCCGTGATGTACTCGAAGTGATGGATCATACTTCTAACATCGCCCAGGAAGTCAGACTGGTTTGCGACATCTGCTCGACCACAGCACAAAAAGGAACATGGATAATACACACCTGTCTACATAGTAAACCTAGTCTTTATGATGCTTTTTCATTTTAATAGTCTCAAATAAACTTGAAAACAGAGCTTTAGGCACATTCGTGGCCTATATATTTGTAAAAAATACGGAAAAATTGGCTTCTTGAAATAGAAGAAAAACAACTATTTGAAAATAATTCTTAATGCTTATCCAAACAAGGTTTTAGCAATAAAATATAACCATAATGCCATCAAAAACTAATTATTAAAGCTGCAATTCTAGATTAATGAATACAGCAAACTATCTGTAAATCAAAGCAATGTTCACCAATCATTTCAAAAGAAAATGTCAATGTTTGTGGCTCATTGGGCATCACTGGAAAATTGCAAAAATTGGACAGTTACATTGGCGCTCACTGGCCTATAAATTCATCTGTCAATGTACATTTTTAGCGCTATTGTTGTTGTTGTACATTTTTTACAATGTATTTTTGCTTAATTCAATTTCTAAAATAATAACTATGTAAGCACACTACTCTAAGAAGAATATTACCTAATTACACATTGCAAAAGCCCTCTTTAGAGGCGCAAGCAAATTATTATGCTGCAACTTGTTTTTCAGTTAGCCATGTTTATCCAGTAAGTTGATGAGACCTAGGTAAGTATAGGGGCTTTGTATTGACATTAGACAGCATCATGACAAATTTGACATGGCAATACCATTGTAAGAGGTATAGTATGCACTGAAGACACCTAGCATGACTACCACCAGTATTTGATAGAAGCCCATATCCTGGGGATCATTCAATAATTGAAAGTGACATAAGATAAACTTTCAAGCAAATGGAAATTACATGTAGTCAGTACATCTCCATACATTTGGTAATGTGCATGTGAGCATATTGTACATATACATTTTTGCTTATTAATACTCTCATATGGGATTATGAGAAGCATTGGCTTAGGTCAAGGGGACAGAAAGTCTGTAAACAGAAAACCTGCAAATTAGTAATTTTCATTGATATACTTTTTAAATATTGGTTTTATGCATATTTTAATTCATCCTGTCCATATTCCATTTAATATGGGTTATGATATCTTAATATATCTCCCAGAAATGTCCCTCAATATACTCTGAAGAAGGAAGTCAATAGAACTGGCAGCCATGGCCTCGAACAAACGTTTGTAGTTTTTAGATAATAAAGTCTACAGAGCAGGTTGTGGGATTTCGACAATAAATCTGTAACAGGCCTGTGAACGTGAATTTAGAAGAAGCCAGGAGGCACGAATCCATAATAGGAAACAGGAATCTGGTAAGACCTTTTTGCAGAAGAGTATGAATACACTTAAAATCATAATTAATAGTCCAAAAAGCTGCACGAGACAAAGAAATGGGAAAAAAACTATGCCAAACAATAAGCATATGTCAGAAGAATGCCAAGATAAAGGTAAATTTCCAGTCCAGTTCAGAAAAGCCAAGGCGAAAGTCTTCAGAAATATACTAGGAACTCCATTGTCAGTGCAAAATGCTCTAATGGTGGGAGGATTCTAAACCTGAGCTCTACCTTAAACCTTAGTTATATCTTAAAAAAATAGCTTTGTACTACAAACATGAAGAAGTTAATAACCTACAGCTATGCTTCAGTAAAAAGCTTATTCTCCAATATGTTCTCTGCTCCTGCGAGTAGACATCCTTCCTTCTGTCTATAAAAAAAAATACAAACTTGAGCAAGCAAGGTTGGCCTAAGCTGGCTTCACAAGTTTCTCTAATTAGCCAATACAACTCAACTAGGGCCGGCCTTAGGGTTGTGCGAGCTGTGCAACCACACAGGGAGCCATGGCAGCAGGGGGGCACCATGTGGCCGACACAGCTCACACATGTCTAGCTACCCGGGTGGAGGATTTCAGTATTCTCCACCAGGGACTATCAACCAAAACAACATGCCAGCTGGGGCGGATCTTGCCAAGTGTTGGGGGTGCCTGTAACTGTGTGTGAATGACTGACTGTGTGTGTGTGTGTGAGAGAGACTGCCTGCCTGTGTGCATGTCTGCCTGTGTGGGATTTTAACTGTGTGTGTCTGTAACTGTGTGTGTGTGACTGCAACTATGTGTGTGACTGTCAGCCTGTCTGATTGTGTCTGTGGCTGTACATATGTATGTGACTGTCTGCCTGTACTTGTGTGTGTGTGAGACAGTCACACACACACACAAACACACTTGCAGGCAGGCAATGACAAACATACACAGGTACAGGCAGACAGTCACATACTTACAGCCACAAAGACAGTCACACACACACACAGACAGTCAAACTGTGTGTGAGTGAGAAACTGTCTGCCTGTAATGGTGTGTGAGTGGATGCATGTGTGTATGACTGTCTGTATGTACGACTGTAACTGTGTGTGTGTCTACCTGTAATTGTATGTGTGTGACTCTACACAAATATACACCTGCAATCACACATAGACCTACATGCATATTTTTAGTACCCATCACACACAGCCAATAAACCCAGTACAAATACTGCCAATACACACACATATCACACACAGTTAATACACCCATTACAAATATCACACACAGCCAACACATAACATGCATATCGCACACAGCCATCACACCTAACACACACACAGACAACACACACACTACATCACACTATAGTGAGATTTATTACAGTAGAGCTCTGGCATACAAAATACACATTACTATGTGTTTTTATAGTTGGGGAGCTCTGTGATACACTAATAGGCACATTACTGAGAGTTATATTGTTGTGGAGCTCTGTGACAAGCTCATATACTCCACATTACTGAGAGTTGTATTGTTGTGGAGCTCTGTGACAAGCTCATACACTCCACATTACTGAGAGTTGTATTGTTGTGGAGCTCTGTGACAAGCTCATACACTCCACATTACTGAGAGTTGTATTGTTGTGGAGCTCTGTGACAAGCTCATACACTACACATTACTGAGAGTTGTATTGTTGAGGAGCTCTGTGACAAGGGGGTAGGGTGGCGCTGCTCAGATTTTTCACACAGGGCACCCAGAAGCCTAAAATTAATAAAACACTATTTTTGTGAGAGTAACTCACAGGCATGGACCACCTTAAAAGAACAAAAAAAATAAAGGAACAAAGGAAAAACTTACCTTCGATCCCACACCAAGGCCAGCTTCTCCTTGCAGCCCCATCATTGGTGGATGGATGGTCTACGGGAAGGTCCTGGGCAACATGGAGGGGCTGCTAGCATTGGTCGTGTTTTACCAGCACGCTAAGTGTGCCAAGGATATATGCCAAATATGCACAGAATTTACCAGGTTTCCAGCCCAGAATGTGAACACTGCCAGAGTTGGAGTTCCACTTTCAAAAGCAAAGGTTTTTATCTCAGTATATGAAGTATTTCATATTGATTCACTGCATGTACAGACTCCAAGCACCATGACCACTTAAATCATTGAAGTGGTCATTGGGCTTGGAGTGACACATTAAATAACCTGGACACTTGAAAATAGAGCATACCCTAATTCATATGTCCATTTTCAAATAATATACAATAAACTCACAGGGGATATTATATTATTATATTGAGTTAGAAATAACTCTCACCTTCTTTTCCATCCACTCCATGTCCATTAGGTAACTGCTAAGAGGAAAGCCTGCAGAAGAGAGTTGTAGCACAGAGTCAGGTATTACTGGGCCATTCTTATATTTAAGTATTGACTGATTACAAAATTAAAAGGTTGGGAGAGAAAGAAGCTCTGTTTGACAAAAGACTTCCTCTGTACTAATGACATTGTAACCCTGTGTACTGACCTCCCAAACTGAGCTTCTCTCATTGATCGCTCATTTGTGAATATTAAAAAAATAATTGTACCTTGTTTTACAGCTTTAAGTGAAATGTGGGTTGAGTAAATTGTGTCATCTATAATTAAGAAAATGCTGATAATATGTTAATTATAGTTTTTTTCTGTCAGCAGTTTTTTAATGATTATTAATATTTAAAGTGTAAAGATTTTAACATAAAGAAAATAAAGACATGCTGGCTTATCTTATGGGATGGAGAGCGGAGAGGAGGGGGTTATCACAAGAGACAGACAGGTAAGTGGATATTAATTATTAAAATTCTTTAAAATCTACTTACCCATTCCTGCAACCTTAACAGCATACAGTATATGCAGTGTGCATTATAGATTAGTGTAAAGCAGTGGCATATTTGATAGATGTCCTTTAACAGACATAAATATGTTTAAAAAAAAGAATATGATAAGTGATGGACAAAAATTCAACAAAACAAAATTATATATTCTAAACGGAAATAATTCTATTCCATTTGAAAGCAACTCTCAGCAGTATTTGAACTGTTTGTTGGATACAAGTCACAGATTGATAAATAAAGTATTTATGTGACTTGTTTCCAACAAGCAGTTCAAATAATCGTAAAACAAGAGAAACCGTGGTAAAACTGTTATGAGCGGACAAAGAGGCACTGTTAGTACTATTTGCAACTTTAACCCTGTGGCCAAAACCAATGGGTTGAAGGGGAACTGACACTCCTCTGGAACCTACACCATTCAATAGGACCTTGAAAAACTCCAATAACACGTGTTAACCTTTTTACTTGCTGTAGTGGAGCTCCCCGTTCCCCTGGTTGGGTACCTCCGCCAAGGACCGCTTCCTAGCTGGAACAGGGGAAAAACCGTAGCACTTCTGCCCACAGTCGCCGTGGCTTGACTGGGGCCCCTGGAACCGTTCTCTCCTGGAGCCGAATGGTGAACTCGCTCTGGCAACCCTTATTTCAGGGCTTTCGCGGCCAAGTCCCCCTGAAGTCTATTTGCGGTTTTGGTCCATGCGAACGTCCGCCATGGAGCTAGCGTTTAGTTCTATGAGTACGAATGGAAAGTGCCGAACCAGGGGGAATAAAACATGGGTCTTTACAGTCGCTAACCTGGCCCATAGTCGGTGGGAAGGAGGCTGGCAAGCAGGCTCCACCAGGAGCTCGTGGCAAACTCACAAAGACAGGGAAGTTTGTCACACTTGCGATATTCAGTTTTATTTTCTATTTTTTTAATACGGTTAGAAAATTACATTGCAATCCAGTTCAGACAAGGCAAAGGCAGTTAGCCAGAACAAATATTACAAAAGAAGAGGAGAGTTAGAAACATTGTTTCTCTATGCTGACTGCTAGCTACAAAAGACAGAGTTTAAAACAATGATTGAGAGGAAGAAAATATGGAGGTGCTCAACTGTAACGGTGTTTCCTACATTAATTTTTTTATTTTTCATTTTTCAAACATCACAAATACATATTTGTTAAATATAAAGATATGTAAACATATTATTACAAAACCTGTGAAGAGACGGTTTCTGTTTATGTACACATTACACCGAGATGACCATTAGTTAGTGATAATTCCTCTTTCAATAATGAGTAGAGATTTTATGACCTAGAAATCTACTCAGATGCTGTAAAGGAAAAGAGCAAAGAATGTGTTGGCAGTCATCTGATTAATAGGACATTTTTGGGAAGCCCTGCATTGGAAAATGGTGGCATGCCCTGCATTGGAAAATGGTGGCATTTGGTGGACCTAATGCTTGGTTATATTATTAATCATTAAACCAGTCCTCATGGTATAAAGAACCATGGGAATCCATTGGAGGTACTTAACGAGAATCCACATAACTCTTTTTTTTTTTTTTTTTTTTTAGTTTTGAACGTCAATATGGTTATTCGCTGTTTGTGCATCGAGAAAACATTTTGTTATAGAGTTGGATAAACATAAAAACAGGGAGGGTTCGTAAACATGTAACAGTATCTAATAACAGTACAATAAAGTTGTGCAGCCTTTTCGAACTTACGTTGCAATCAAACCAGTCTATGTTGCCGGTTTTGGTTCTAATGATAGAGCATAGCTTTATAACAGGGCTGCACTTCTCGTTTTGGTGAATATGTTGATGATTATCTAAGCCGGGTTAGGTATGTCTAGGGTTAGTGGCCTTTGTGTATTTGCCTTGTCCACTTATGTATGGTGTTGGGCTTGCTTCGGTTCACCTGGTATCAGGTATTTCTGTGCTGGGCTCCATTGTGGGTGGCAGACGAGTTGTGTATTCCGTTAAGTTAGTGTATATTCATTCTGGCATTGTCTGTGGGCTTTTGGGTGGTTATGAGGAGAGTGGGAAGGGCCCTGGTGGGACATGCCACTGTCCGGGGAGAATGTTGGCTTGGAGTTCCCCTGGATGCAGTTGTTTCTGGATGCCGACTTGGCGTTAGAGACTTGTGTCTAAGGTTTGGTTAAGTGGATTACTGTCACCCTGTTTTTTGGAAGATTTGGGTGGGAAGTGCGTGGGATCGGGGGGGATGTATGGGTGGTCTGTTAGCCAGTGCTAGTAACCCCAGTAGGTATCGCTAGTTTGTTTGTAGCGTGGTAGCGTGAGGCACCAGTGTGAGGCACCAGCGCTGCGACCCCAGCTGGAGTCTGGGCACTAGGTTGGGATTGGGAACTTGAACAGCCATGGGTGCCAAATTTTGTCACAGTGTTTGATCGTGTCGTGGAGTAGGGCTGAGAGGCTGTCCATTTTCCTAGTTTCGTCTATTTTCTCTTTTACGTCTCCTATGGTCGGGACTGTCACTGCCCCCCAGTGTGATGCAATGGCTCTCCTGGTGGCCAGTGCATAACTTTCTATTTTTATCTCCACAACTAATGTTATATGTAAAGGAGAATGTGCAGTTATCCAATTCCTGCTTTGTTGGGTTTCGATGATGAACCCTGCTAATTTTTTTGTAAATAAATATTTTTATTATTATTTTAACTATACGTTTGTCACTGATAACTGAATTGTACCAATTCTCAATGTTGACAGTTCTTTTGATGACTTCTTTGAAAAATCAGCTGTCATGGAGCATTTTTCTTATGAGGTCAAGTTCAAGCTAGCTAATTTGAAAGCTGGATGAAATAAGTCAACATTGCTTTATACTCAGCAGCAAATTACTTTTGTCTAACAAATTTTCCTTTAGAAGTTAATTGACATGTTTGTTTTTCATGAACAGAACCGTAATACTTTAGAGATGGATTTTCACAGATTGAATGGGCGAGTTTTTTTTATTTACTTTTAAGTTGGAGTTAAAGGAGTTGACTTGCATTTTTTTATTGTAAAATATTGCCAGTTGCTCAAACAGTTGATCAAATACAGTAACATGAACACACATTTTTATTATATTTTTTATAGGTTAGATGTCGATCAGAGATGACAGGTTGAAGAAAACCAACTTTTTGAAAGCAGATTCTCCTTACCCCCAAATTATAAAAATAGTTTAAATTTGTTTAGTTGTGTTATTACTAGACCAAGAAAAAGTTTGGTAATTTGTGTCCATTGGATTATGTACATTTTGTAACGATCTAACAGAAGATACATAGTACAACTCATAAGAATTAAACCGATTATAACTAGAGACCATTGTGAACAGTTTTGTCAAAATAGTATTTGTCAAAATAGTAATTTTATATCTCAGTAATGGAAGAGAAGATTTGATCTCTAATTGAGCCATTGTTTGCAAACAAGTGTATCCTATTTCCCAGACGTGTACTCTTGCTGTCATTGCAGATAAATATGTGATGTGTGCTCCGTGCCCTAATCTACATCTAAGGATACATTGTATGCAGTCTGATCTGAATTTAATTTTATTTGAAATTACTATTTTTCTAAACATTTTTTTTCTTACTATCACCCAAAATAAATCCTGACAAATGTATAAATACTGAACTCTGAAATTCTGATGAAGATTGGATTTCACGTAACTATGAACAGCTAAATTGAAAATAAAATCACAGATAAATAGGACCATGCAATAATGGCGTACAGTTGTACAATTGAAGTGTCATTAAAATGCCAAAGATGTTGCATTAATAATGCAAAGGGTAAAGCAATGTACAAAATTCTGGGTTAGTGTTGTGGGTATTTAGGGTTGAGTTGGATTTAGCATTTGGGGGGCTTCGTTTTCTGGAGGATGTATGGAATACCTGCCTCATGCTGCTGATTGTAACTCCTAGCAGTCTCAGCCAGGACCAGCCTAGTCCAAGACTCCCCATGCTACCCCACACCCAATACCCCACCCCTAAAAGGTTACCCCACCCTAACTGTGGTCATACAACTACAGCACCATTATTGTATTGCCCTATTAGAATGGACAATTTAAATGTATATGTTAGGTGGTAAATCACTTCCATAATCTGGTATGCATTTTGTGATCTCAATCCTATAGAATCATATGAAGTAAAAACAGAGTCACTCACGAAAACCTTACAATCATTACCAAAGCAATGCACTATGTGCTTTTTAGCAATAGTCAACTGATGCTTGGGGTGATACATTTATGATGTCATGTCTGTGTTCTGGATGCAAAAGGATTTGAAGTACATTATAAGTTGGGGAATAAAAAAGGAGTTAGGAGTTTTCTATGAAAAGAAGATTCCCATTATCCATGTTAATTCTCCAGTTCCTCACAATATGTAGACTATATATAATCAATAATTGCACATTAAAACAATGTCGTGATACAGTACACTTTTAAATCCTTAAAGGAAGGGACTGGGGGGGAATACAAAAGTTATTTTGTTGGTATGGCACCTGATGGACTCATTGGTCACCCCAGCTAGATAACACGCAGATAGCATACATTCTGAATCCATTTGTATACAATGGATTATGATACACTAAACATTATTGGTTAATCGTAAATACTTTTAAGATACCTGGCACAACTATTTTCCATAAATATTGCATAAATACAGGGATCCAGGTAACAGCTTGGCCTGGTTTTTTCTCCTAATTATTTTTATAAACATTTTCTGTAGCCCTTTAGGAGACAGTGTATTAATGTATAACCATATTTCCTTTAAAAATTAAACAATTTGTCAAACATATGCAAATACACTTAAAGGAAACTCGAAGGATCAGAAATGCAAGAGAATAGAACAAGTGTCCTGCAGAAAGCACATTCATACAGTATACCACTTAAAAGGAGACTCGTAAAACCCCAACAAAATAATGTTGTCTCTGAGAAGGATTTAAAAAGAGGGCAGTAAAATGCCATACATTGTATGTGAATACGGTCCTTTTCTCTCTGATGTCTAAACAATATGATGGATTATGGCCAATTTAACGCTCTCTCTTTTGCACTTTGCTACTGGAGGTCTGAGAGCTAAAATCCTATTGTTTTTTTTTCAGTGAAAGGTTTTTAAAAAGCAGGGGAGTAGAACAAAGACTTCAATTAAGTGATAAAGTGAATGTCTTTGGAGATGTTTGGCACTTCCACCAAGCATGTGTCAACAGAAGACCAGAGAGACAAGACAAGCAAACTGCTTCTATTTAATCATTGGAGAGGATCACTTACAAATGTTGCCACTGCGCTCTGGGATCACACTGTGATGGATAATGATGGCCACCATAATATATCTGAACTGCATTTACCATAATGCACAGCCAACTTTAAGTCAGTTTAGCATCAAGGGTAACAGTAATTCAGAAACATCTTGAGAGTCAGTGCCACAAGTTCCACAACTGCAAACACTGACCAACTACACACATAGACACACACTCCCAACATCTCCATACAATAATTTAAAATTGGCTGAAAATTAAAAATGAATGTGACATCTGGGGTGATAGTGCATCGATGCCTTATAACATAAAATCCACAATTAAAAACCAAACTACACACATACACAAACACACACACACACACACACAAACACTCACTCACAAACAAGACTACTATCTAATCAAGCTTAAGGCTGATCTGAGCATTATGGTACATGTAGTTCAGAAACATTTGGAGTACAAACGTAAGCTATATAATTCTTCTAACAAATTTAACTACAAAGATAAAACAACTACAAACAAATGTGCAAGATATCAAATAATTTTTACTAGCTGTATGTTACTTCGCTCCAACAAAGAAAAATATAAATAGTTGACTAAAAAGTAACTATGCTTAAAAGAAGCAAGATGAAGGAGGAATACAGGCAAAACACAAATCAGAATGTGTATAAAATCTGACATGAAGTTGCAAAGGAATTACAAACGAAAACTGCTTTCACAGAATATTACAAACATTCACACTCAACCTCACTCAGGTTAATGCAATTAAACAAACTAGAGAAATAAGATAATTAGTAATTACCATGTAAAGGTGATCATTTCTTTTCAATGCTCGTTAATGCTGGAGACCTTGTGAAATAGTGTTCCCTTGTAATCCCTGCTGACAAGTCTGTTGCTCTGTACTGCTGGTGCTGAATGCCACAAGATGCAAAAAAACTAGAGGCATCCAGCAGCCAATCACTATTCACTAGGACCTCCCAAGCTATCCCTTCCGATCAGTGCATGCTTCAAGCAAATACAATAGGCGTCTTGCTTTGTTTATGTGTTTGTTTTTAAATCTAATAAGAGAAGCCTATAATAAACATACACTCAAATCAGATTGAAACAGACAATGAATCATAGGCTAGGATAAAGTGAAGACAGCACATATAAAGAAACTCCCATCAAAAAATAAAAAGACAACAATATTTATTTTCCCCAAACTCCCCCCTTAAGCAAAATCAGCATTATGCTGTGACCTGGTTTTCCAGAATATGCATGACATTTACATTTGCAGCTGGAAGAAGGAAAATGCATTAAGTGGTAAAAGAACAAAAAAGATACAGTCAAGTTGTGCATCAGACAGCTGTGTGAAGGCATTCAATTCACTGCGGGCAGACCAGCAGCTGCTGATCCAAGAACATGTTACATTTTACCAAGGACAATATTTTAACTAGTCAGTGGCTCGGCATAACAGCAATATCCAAACTTCTTTATTGGCTATGCTATTCAAAGATGGAAAACCCTTCAACCTCGAAGGATGTGAGAGGAGACAGCATACAGCGCTAAAACAGCGCTATGGAATCTGTTGGCGCTTTATAAATAATAATAATAATAATAATAAAAAGGGCATGGATAGTTTGGATGAAACTTTACAAGTCTCAGACACAGTGCAGGTTGAGTGCAGTTACAGCCGTTAACAATGTTTCTGCAAACTACAACCCCCATACCAATCCCAACCACCATTAGGAACGTACAGTACAGTACATTTCTAAGTTAAGGCCAGAAACCGGCACAAACAGCACCACCACTAGAGCTCATCTGGAATAAAGAGCTGAACGACTTATAATATGTATGATGGAACAAAGTATGGTGTAACTTAAGAATCTTTCATCTCAAAAATGTGAACTGATAGCAAGTGCATATGGTAACGCTTTCTCTAACCAATGTACCATGTTGGAATGTAAATCTGTACACATTGTAAAACCATAAAAATTGCAAATAAAAAAAATAAAATACAAATTCTAAGGGTTGAGTCATATTCTATACATTAACATTCAAACTATGACATTTTAAATCGAATACGAGAAACCATCCTTATATGTGCCTTCCATTTAAAAATCCTAAATGCTGCATTTTGAGATAAAAAAACAATTTATGGTAAATGCAAAGAAAAAAAATATTGTGTAGTGTACTGGCATTTAAAATGCAACATAGAGCCACACCAGTGACAATGCAACTTTGTTGGCTTTACAAAACATCATGTTCTGTAGTATGGTCTCAGGGTTAAGGGAGCACAGATTTTTTTTTCACTGAACGGATTTCCTTAGCGTCTCCGCCTTTAAGGTTTTGTTTCATCATTATTGTTAGCTTACTGTGCACAAACCTGAAGGACATATAGGTTTAAGTGCTTGTATCATAGAGAATATAGATCTCTTGTATGGTCTTGTACAGAGTAACCCAGAGGAAGGAAGGCAGTCTTTGATTATACTGCTTGATTGACCAAGTCTAATCAGAATTATATCCGCACATTGCTTCACTACAGCCTCAGCCCTATTAAAACACTAACTGCCCCTAGAGGTCCATTCCTTTGAAAACTCCCACTGAGACTTATTTCTCCTAAAAGAGTAGCTCCCCAGAAGGCAACTCCAAACACAAAAATAGGGACTCCATATTCAACGGACACATCAAATCCAAACTAAAATGTGTTATTTTATGGCCATCACGACGGTTATCATAACAAAGCACATTCTTTGTGGCATAGAAAGAGGGTTATTTAACAGAGATTCATTGAAACAAAGAGAAATCAACAGGCATTTGAGTCTGATTATCATAATTCTGAAATACAAATACTATTATTACAAGTTTATTTCACAGATATAGAAGCATTGTTTTTGTGATTCTTTGGTTTTCCAAAACACACAATATATAAAAAATCTGTAAAATTACATTGTCTTTCCAGTACTCAGTTAAAGGGTTAATCAGATACATAAGAATTCAAACTGAATTTCAAATTTAAGGTCAAAATAATCAAACTGTAAAAATTCTCTATGACAGCTATGCCCTTATCATCTCCAGTATTAGCGCACTTTTTTGGTAATATTGTTTATTTCTGTGTATACTTGTTTGTGTCACTGGGGCTTAGTGCCCCTATACTGAGGAATAGCATAGTTTCTTAGCACTTACTTGTTTTTGGACAGCTATGCTTTGAGTTCAGCTACTCTAGACTTAGAGTTTAAATTATCTTAGAATTCTTACTTTAGTAAATAATCCCGTTAGACATTTCTGGATAGGTTAATCTTCTTCCAGTCGTCTTGGAGATATACATTATTCAGTGTACTTCTAATTGAAAAGTTCTGTTTCCAAATTTCATCATATCCCAATCTGATGCTGTCATAATTTTCTTAACTTTTTTTTGTTGCTCTTTTTTTAGCAATATATCTGAAGAATATGACCATTTTTTTCTGAAGACTGGAATATTTTGTAGATTTTGTATTTAGTTTCAGCCAAATTGGAATTTGTCTGAAGTTTGAGTGGGTCTATTGAATTACATAACCTGAATTGCCATATGATTGAATCACGAAATAACTGAAACGGACAAAGGACTATAGTTTGTGATTCAGAGTTCTGCCTGTGGCGCCCCAAATACATAATTGTTGGTTAAAAACAGCTCCTAAATCAAAACTAAATCAATCTTAAAGAAATAAACCAAGAATCAGCTGGTTTGAATTGAATGTTCAAAAGTAACCGAACGCTCAAAATCAGGAATATTGACCGAATGGTAAAATACAATTCTTTTATCCTGGAATTTGGTTGGAATTCAGTCAACCGGAATTAGCTTTATTAAAAGGGTGCAGAAATGAGTCTATGATTGTACTGTAATATATATATATATATATATATATATATATATATATATATATATATATATATAAATAAGTAATGAAGGGAGCACACTAGGTCTTGAAAATCGTGCAAAGTTATTTACTGCATTCAAAAAGAATACAACGCTGTGGTATACAAAACAAATCAACGTTTCGACCCTGCTGGGTCTTTATCAAGATCAAGATTATGTATATATTTTGCAGTACAATGATGGGCTCCCACCTCCCTTATAATAATTATTTAGGTCTTAATGACCCATATGCTTTTGTCTTCCTTTATTTACTTACTTATTTTAACTTTGTTGATGTGGTGGCTGGTTAGCAAGCATTGGTAAGGGTTTTTTATCTTTGAAAGCATTCGGACCGGCTTTCAGTCATCTGGCGGCATGCTGTCCAGCTGAAACCCGGATGTGATTAGGTCTGATCGGGGCTTTTGCATTCTATTTTGTAGCCCAAATGGCTGTGTATGCGATTGGATGTTTTGACACTCTAGACACTTTAGTGAATAACCTTTTAAGTCTGCTTACATATTGTAACGGATCCCCTATAGTCCGGCTGAGTATATCTGCTGTGGTTCTCCCAAATCCCCAGTGAAGCAGTGATTATAGCTCCCACTGAAGTGGTCAATGTGTTTGCAGTTCTGGTCTGGCTAATATTAATTCAGGACATAAAAGCCATCTGTTGGTAGTACACATGGAATGCTGGAGACAAACAAGCAATGGCTACATACCCAACAACTATGTGATGCTCATTACTCCCCACAGCCAGTACTCCAGAATATCTCTACATCTGCAATAAGGGTGAGTGACATCACTGGAGGACACAGGTAGAACTTGGCACGGAATCACAGGAAAGTTTCTGTTTCATTTAATCTTACATTCATTTTTTTAACAGAGTGGTCCATGCCAGGAAGGGTTACTACAAAAACACTGTGTTTGGTTAAAGTGCTGTTTAAAAGATCGCTCTTTGTAAACAATGTGTTATAGCAACAGTAGTATATAATGAAATATAAATGTATGTTTACATGGTGTATATTTGAATACAAAGTCTATATAATAATGACAAATAAACTAGACCTGTGCTTTAATTCTAAAATTTGAGTTTTCAGCTTGAAAGTGTTGTCCAGTAGTATGTGGAATTCTTGCACTCATAGTTGAGAATCATTTAACTAATCACACCCGTGGTTTCAAAGTCTCCCCCCAATTAGTGAGTCAATATCTCATTGGTATGATGTGAGATCAGTATGTATTTAAATTATGCTCAACATGAAGCAAAATTTGTAAGGATCTCAGATAACGTTCCTAGAATTCTACAATAATATTAATCAAAGTCATGATGTCTAAGATGTGCTGCAGGGGATAGTATTCCCTGTTAATTAACAAACCATGAAACCTTCAAAACCTGAAATAAAAGCTAACTTTAACAATAATGTTGACCACCACTCAGTAAATTACATTTAATAATTAGGTTTTATTTTCCATTAGATTAGTTTTATATTTTCAATGATAATTCAATGAATGTTAATTTTGTTAAAATAATTACTTTTCTACCAGTTATTTCCTGGGAATTAAATCCACTTTATATTCGGTAATGGTATTTCTCCAGGAGTGACACAATAAGAAACACTCTGAACAGATCCAGTCTGACTTTTAAAAGGTCAATTGCATCAGTCTCACATATCATCTGGAGGTTACATGCCTGTTAGTCTGTTCAAGCCAAGAATCATCTAATTGAAATTCACAGCTTTGCCTTCACCAAATATGCCCACTTTATAAAGTTTCTCATAAGCTCCCCAAGATACATTATTATACTTTAAGAAAGTCTACATATTAATAAAATATAAGCTGGCCTTGTAGCAAAGGCCATACTTGTTTTTATTAACTAGTAGAGAACCCGGGAAGTAAACTGATATTACTGTTACTGAAATTATTTTTTTTTTTTTTATATATTTTTCATTGTAGCATACATATAATTATACAGAGAAATAAAGCATATTGAGCTACATTTTCAAAGTGCATGCATGAATAATGGCATACTCATTTAGAACATTTGTGCTTATACCTTTTTATAGAAGTTCCCGTCTGGCTGAGCTTGGTGAAGGCTACTTGCACTTATTAGTATATATCAGCTTTAACTAGTGATCGACAATTGTTGCCTTCTTAAGGGTATTGGATTCTCGAGAGAGTGCTTATAAGTACAGTGATAAACAGCCTCGTATTTAACAATTGCCGTCAGTACTCAACTGCAGGAACGCAAATCAAGAAACACATTTAAAAAAAAAAAAAAATTAACAATAATGCTATGGCTTAATGGGTAACTTTGCGGATGTGTGTCACGGCTTCCAATAGGGGTAAGGCCATGTCATCTAGCCTAAATCAGCAGGAAGATCATAAAAATAAAATAAAATAAATAAAATAGAAATCAAACCTGACATATAGTTTCGTAGCTAAACTCTAAATTGCCATTATAGACTAAAACAACAATATAAAGTCTAAGGTTTTCAGCGACCATTCGCTTTAGCGCCTTGCAGTGTTCAAGTGCCTAAAGACATCTGCGTTCGCGCCACCCGATTCGGCTTGGGGTAAAAGGGCTGGATGGTATTAACGTCCCATACTGGAGCAGAGGACGCCCATGAGGCTATAGCCACTGACCTCTGGGTGAGATCTGGTGCTGGTAAGTCCAGTTCACTGAAGATGCATCCAGTGTGTTAACTGCAATCTCTTGCGTGTAATATGGTCAGTTTGCGACCCGGTCCCCAGCGGTACCTGACATACTTCTCTCTTAACAGCTTAGTCACTGGTTGTAGTGAGTGCCTCCAGGTCATTGTGGACCTTGAAAGGTCTGCGAAGAAGGCCAGGTCCAAGCCTTCAAAATGGTAAGTGGATGCAGTTCTTGTTGTGGCTGAGATAAGCTGCTTACATTGGAGCGATTGAAAACACAACAGTAAATCCCTTGGAACCCCAGCTGGAGCTTTAGGTGATTTCGGGACTCGGTACAGGTAGTCGAGGTGTATGGTCTTGGCTTTAGCCGGTGGAGCATAGAGCTCCACATTCTGCGGAGGTAATGAGGTACTTCGTCCTCCCTGATGTTCTCGGGGATGCCACAGACCCGCATATTACGTTGCCTCCTAGCATCCTCCAGCACTGCAAGCCGTCCTTCCGTAGTATGGTTGGCTTGCTTCAGTGTTTCCACATCAGCTTGCAGAGCCTCCTGTTTTCTTGCCGTGGCAGCGTCAGCCTCCTCTAGTGCCTGCAAGCGCGCTGTCATGACTCCCATATCTTCTCGCACCAGCGCTATATCGGCTGAGAAGTAGGCCTTCAACTCTGCCATCATGTTTTGAATATCCGCTTTACTGGCAGGAGCGTGGTCTAGTTGGGCAACTTTACTTGCCCTCACGGGCTTCGGATCGCGGTCACGGAGGGGTGAACTTTTACTGAGCTCCCCTCGATCAGCGTAGTAACTGGAATCATCGTGATCACTGTCTTCCGAGGTGAGGTCCGAGTCTTCCAGTGCAGGTGCCATCTTAGCAGGCCTCTGCAAAGTTGTAACGTGGAGCAGGGCCCCGATATCTTGAGAGGTGGGAGTCACTTCATTCCTGCAGAGTTTGGATTTCTTCCTGATAGTGGTAATAAAGTTCGCAAGGGGGTCAGAAGCTTTTTAGTAGCAATAAGGCTGCGAAAAGTCAAATCTTTCTCGGGAGCTCCTGACATGTGCGACTGCTTCGTTCAGTGGCTGGCTCCGCCCCGTTACTGAAATTCGTAATTGCTAAATTGTAATTTTAAATCTTAGGGTATGTTTTAAAATGGGAACTTTAAAGATGGATTGGTGTGCTTCAAAGACTGACAATGCAATCAACTATATATTGTCACCGTTACATCAAGACAGCCAGACGTGGTCACCCCAGAAGTGCCCAACAGGGGATTTGAACTGTGGTCCATCTGTGTCCTAGTCTTGCTATCTTGAGTCTGGGCCACACATAAGTTCTTATTTTTGTGTAATGTTTATTCTTGCCTTGTCTCCAGCACTGTGTGCTGGATTTTACCTGGGGCTACTCCTATCTATCTCAGCCCACCTGAAGCTGATGCCCAATTAGCCAGGTATAAGACACTGCCTCTCCCTGAGGGCAGTGTCAGTTCATTGACTCTGGTTCCTGTGTTTGTGTTTGTGATCCAGTGTTCTCCAGATGGCTCCTGACCTTGACTTATTCTTATCGTGTCCTGACCTCTGGCATCCACTGACATTGACAAAGAAACAAGTCCTGCGCTCAAACTCCATTACTCCTGGGTGGCAGCAACGACCAGGGCCGCCATCAGAAATTGTGGGACCCCTAACACAGCTCAAGGTCTGGGCCCCCGTGTGCCCACCTCCAAGCCCCACCTCCAAATCCTGCCCACAGGAATACACACACACACAAACACAAAAGGACACAGACACACACACAGAAATATACACACATACTAACAGACAC
This sequence comes from Pelobates fuscus, assembly GCF_036172605.1. Taxonomy (NCBI): domain Eukaryota; kingdom Metazoa; phylum Chordata; class Amphibia; order Anura; family Pelobatidae; genus Pelobates; species Pelobates fuscus. The sequence goes on along the minus strand of NC_086319.1, from coordinate 36,637,403 downwards.
AAATACTGAAACAGACATACACACATATAGACACATACACAGATACACACACACACACACACTGACATACAGACACATTGACGTACATACATACTCACACATTGACACACACACATACATACAGACATACATATTGACAAACAGACATACATACAGACATACAAACAGACATACATACATACACATAAATACATACTGACATAAATACATAATGGCATACATACATACAGACATACACACACAGATAGATATATACATACACAGATACATACTGACATACACACACATACAGACATACATGCATACTGACATACATACTGATAGATACATACTGACATACACACACACAGACATACATACATACAGACATACTGACATACACACACACAGAGATACATGCATACTGACATACATACACACACACACACACACAGACATACATACATACATAATTGCAGACACATACACAGACATACATACTGACATACACACACACATACAGATAGATACATACATACACACAGACATACTGACATACACACACAGACATACATACTGATACACACACATACATACATACATACACACACAGACATACATACATACATACACACAGGCATACATACATACATACATACATACACACATATACATGCATACATACATACAGACACACACACACCTCATTTATCAGCCACCCTCCTCTTACCTTTAAGTTGCAGGAGGGTGGCTGGGGATTATGGGAGTGGATGCCTCTTGTGTCTGCTCTCCTCTCCCTCTCCCTTCCCCCCCCCCCCCGTGCAGAGTAAGCTGGGAGGAAGTGACCGGCCGTCACTTCCTCCCAGCAGCACTTGCAGTGTAGCCGCAATTTTTTTTAAAGGGGCCCGGTCGCGCAATTACCCGGCCGCAGCGCTGACCGGGCCCCTGAAGATATAGGGCCCATCGGGTGGGCCTAAATGCTTGGGCCACCTGATGGGCCCCGGTGCAAATGCACTTGCGTCAGTTTCCATTATGGTTGTCACCCCCTGATGGCGGCCCTGGCAACGACCATAGTACACATCAACCAAAATACATATAGTAAAAACCAAAGAAAAAAAGTTACCTGTGCTCTTTCCACATCCCTATATATTTTTATACAAATGGAGGTTTTTAGTTACCTCCAATGGCCATGAGAAGGTATGCCCACCTGCCACGTCAAGGCAGACCTCTTAGGTGGGTCCTAACTCTAACCATTCACCTTGCTTCCTTGAGCTTCTGGCAAAAATATCTCTTATGAGACAGAAAGGGGTATTTTTTAAATACATCCCTACATGCTTATTAACCCTTAATAGGGAACACATGGGATTCCACTGTCAGCCAAACACTTCCACCCACCACTGCCCATACCGTTTTAAGCCCATCACTACTTTGAAAAAGTCCAACAGAGTATTTTCAGAGAGGGCTAAGTCAAATTCCATGGGTTACGTTTAGCACCCCACTACCTAGAAAAGTCACCAGCCACTGCTGATCCTATATGACATAAATATTCATATGCTGTTGGCAGACTACATCTCCTATAACCTGTTGACAGCCAAATAAACATCATAAAAATGGCAAAAGATTATGGAGTTGCAGTCCACAAATGCACACCAATAAGCTGACACTAGTGCTCAAAGAACTTTTGCCACTTGACCTCAAGGAGATCCAAACAAATGTATAATCTCATTGCAGGTTCTTGCAGGATCTTTTTCTTAGATTAGATTGAACAAGTCATTTGTAAAGCAGCATTGAAAAATACACATCGTCTTGAGCTAACACATTTACCGATCATCTGGTGAGTTATCCTTCTTTATGCTGCGTTGTTTGCTTACTTGGACACTATGGGCTGAAGGCATTTGGTGTTTATATGCAGAGCAACATGTGCCTACCCAACACAGAACAGCAAAGAGAAATGCACCTATCTAGTAATCTCTACATTCCTGTTGTATAACTCTGGACAGACCTGTGCAAAAGAGCAACCAACGGACAACCACGTATCTGAAACAGAACCTAAAGCTCAGTTTATCACAAGTTCAGTCAAATCTGAAAACTCTTTATTCTGTTTGCAAAGTCTTTCAAGATTAAAACACTCCAAGCCACGATAATTCCAGAGTCAACCTAGATTGCAGGCTTTATATCTTCACAGGAAACGATAAGTTTACTGAAGAGCTTCTGGACAAGTACTTTGAAGTGTTTAAATACAACGGCAAATAAGCTTTGAAATGAGTTTGCCACTAATAGTGTTTTGGCTTGGGTGGTAATGCAGAAAAACTATCTTTTTTATATTGTATTTGAAAGGACCACTTGTAATATATTTAAGCAGTATGTTTCCAAATCATCACCCTGTTGGATTTATTGGGGTTTACTGTATTTACTAAACACTGAATTCAAAAACGAAATTGCTAAATTTACAGCCACATGGTGCTTGGATATTGCAGACGAATGACCTCCTTCCTTATCCCCACTTAATCACTTCATGTCTCATCATGATGGCCCATGGCAACAGATTTAACCCTCAGTCTCAGATCAGGTAACTCTGATTACCACACTCCCTTCCCTGTATGCCTCGTGTGTTTCTGATGTATCCCTAGCCCTGCTACTCCTGCTGCTGCATTCCTTTGGATGCAATGTCTCTTTACTTTCTAACAGCTGTTATTCAGCTGTGTTAAAACACAGTGACAATGGCAGGGATGCCTGCATAGTAAAAAAAAGTGAAGACAGCAAGTGAAAACGCTGATCTTTTCCACCCGCCGCATGCCATGAAACTCACTCCTGTCAAGTCTCATGCGTGACCAGCTTTCTCCAAGGCTGCCATGTCTATCTCTCAGGTCTCCATGTCTCCCCTGTGGTCAGCTGTGCATAAGCTGTGCTTATGCTGTAGGACAGGCTGAATACATCATGTGACCTGTTGTAGACTTGTGCTACAATAAGTGTGCACCAGTTCCACATCAACTTCCTAGTACAAGATATGGTAGCAATACATAGCATGCAAAAGGTTTTGGAGACTTGTCTGTAACGGCAGTGCAGTTCTTACTAAGTATACTTCACAGGACAGATAGCTATTCAGAGTGTGAGAAATTCAAGTCCACAAGATCCAGAGTAGAGTATAACTCTAATCTTGGGACACAGTGGCTGAATACTTGGTGCAGGAAGGAGCGTTTGGGGTTTTTAGAGCACTGGGCCGACTTTGCGATTGGGTACAACCTTTATAGTAGTGATGGATTGCACCTAAACGTGAGAGGGTCTGCAGTGCTGGGGGATAGGATGGCTAGAAGGTTGGAGGAGATTTTAAACTAGTAGTAGGGGGGGGAGGGTCATAGCAATCTACAAAATGGAGATAGGACAGTATAGCACAGTATAAGGGGGGTGGAGACGGGGGTTGGGCAAGCTCAGAACAGAGAAGCTATGTAATGTTGCTAATTCACAAAATATACAAGTGACGCATGATATTAAATGTATGCACTAAACAATATTACATAATCGGCATAACTGAAACATGGTGGGATGAGACCCATGACTGGGCAGTTAACTTAAATGGGTACATGTTATTTAGGAAGGATAGGAAAAACAAGAAGGGTGGTGGGGTATGTTTGTATGTCAACCATGATTTAAAGCCAAATCTTAAGCAAATGGAATGCGATGAGGAAAATGTGGAAACTTTATGGGTAAATATCTGCTTGGGGGAAAAGAAGGGAAACCAACTATTGGTTGGGATATGTTATAAACCACCTAATGTAAATATTGACGAAGAACAACAGCTGTTTGAGCAAATTGAGAAAGCTGCAAATCTGGGTAACACTTAATTATTGGAGATTTTAATTGCCCAGACATAAATTGGGACAGAGGGACTAGTAGCTCAGCAAAGGGAATTAGGTTTTTAAACTTGTTAAATGACACCTTCATGTCACAACTTGTACAAGCACCAACTAGAATGGACACTTGTTTGGACCTGGTTTTAACAAACAACATTGATCTTTTGACCAACATTCAAGTAGGTGAGCACTTGGGAAATAGTGATCACAATATAGTGTCCTTTGAAAAAAACTTAAAAAAAACAAAAGCACATGGGGTATACTAAAACATATAATTTTAAAAAGCCCAATTTAATAAGTTAAGGGAAGCTTTACAATATAATGACTGGCATAAACTCTTTACTGAAAAGAACACTGAGGATAAATGGAACATCTTCCAACAAATATTAGAAAGGTACATTTCTCAGTATGTACCATTGGCAAATAAATATAAAAGAAACAAATTAAAATTAAATCAAATTAAATATGGCTTAGTAGAGAAGTAAAACAAGAGATTAAAAATAAGAAAAGGGCATTTAAATCGGACAAATCAGATGCATCTTATAAAAGATATAAGGAAGAAAATAATGCGTGCAAAAAGGCAATTAAACTTCAAAATGAAAAAATTATAGCTAAAGAGAGCAAAACCAACCCCAAAGCATTTTTTAAGTACATAAATTCTAAAAAACCCAAAAATGAAAGGGTAGGTACACTAAAAACTGAAACGGGGGTGTTAATTAATGAAGACCAGGAAAAGGCAGGAATTTTAAATAACTATTTCTCCTCCGTATATATTAAGGAAGAACCCATGGCAATAGATGTGCAAATGATTGCTACTAAAAACTTGCAGAATAATTGTAATTGGTTAACTCAAGACAAGGTGCTGCAGCAACTAAAGAAAGTTAATATAAACAAAGCTCCAGGGCCTGACGGTATCCACCCACGTGTACTTAAGGAACTAAGTGTAGAAATAAGTGAATCATTCAAGATTATTTTCTTTTAGGAAGTGTTCCGGAGGATTGGAGGAAGGCAGATGTGGTTCCTATATTCAAAAAGGGTTCAAAATCCTTGCCGGGAAATTATAGACCTGTGAACTTAACTTCTGTCACTGGTAAAATATTTGAAAGGTTATTAAGGGATAATATTCAAGAATTCCTTGAGAAGAACATGGTTATCAGCAAAAATCAGCACGGTTTTATGAAGCACAGGTCATGTCAAACTAACTTGATTGCGTTCTACGAAGAAGTAAATAGAAGTATAGATCAGGGTGTTGCAGTGGATGTGATCTATTTGGATTTTGCCAAGGCATTTGATACAGTTCCACACAATAGATTAGTGTTCAAACTCAAGGAAATCGGTCTAGATGAAAATGCTTGTTCTTGGGTAGAACATTGGCTTAAAAACAGAGTACAAAGATATGTCGTTAATGGTAAATTTTCAAGCTGGACAGAGGTGGCAAGTGGTGTCCCTCAGGGGTCTGTTCTGGGACCCCTTCGATTTAACATGTTTATAAATGATCTTGAAGACAGCATTGAAAGTCATGTTTCAGTGTTTGCAGATGACACAAAACTTTGTAAAATAATACAATGTGAGCAAGATATTACTTTGCTGCAGAGGGATTTAGATAGACTGGAGGACTGGGCACTCAAATGGCAGATGAAATGTTGAAAAATGCAAAGTTATGCACTTCGGCGTAAAGAATACACAAGCAACGTATACCCTTCATGGAAGTGAATTAGGGATTTGGGAATTGGGAATTGTTATAGACAACAAACAATGCAACAATGTGCAATGTCAATCAGCAGTGGCCAAGGCCAGTAAGGTATTGTCATGCATGAAAAAGGGCATTCATTCTCGGCACGAGAATATCATTTTGCCTCTTTATAAATCACTGGTAATACCACATATTGAATATGCTGTGCAATTTTTGGCACCTGTTCTAAAGAAGGATATTATGGCACTATAAAAAGTGCAGAGGCGGGCTACAAAATTAATAAAAGGAATGGAACATATCAGCTATGAAGAAAGGTTAACAAATTTAAACCTATTTAGTTTAGAAAAATGTCGCCTGAGAGGGGATATGATAACATTATACAAATATATTCTGGGCCAATACAAACCATTGTGTGGAAATCTATTCACAAACCGGACTTTACATAAGACACAAGGCCATGCGTTTAGACTGGAAGAAAGAAGATTTTGTCTAAGGCAAAGGAAAGTTTTTTTTACTGTAAGAACAATCAGGATGTGGAATTCTCTGCCTGAAGAAGTGGTTTTATCAGAGTCCATACAGATGTTCAAACAGCTACTAGATGCATCCTTGCAAAAACAGAATATTCAAGGATATAATCTTTCAATGTAGGGTAATAACTGCTTGATCCAAGGATACATCTGACTGCCATTCTGGGGTCAAGAAGGATTTTTTTTCCTAGCTTGTTGCAAAATTGTGCTTCAAACAGGGTTTTTTTGCCTTCTTTTGGATCAACAGCAAAAAACAAATGTGAGGAAGGCTGAACTTGATAGACGCAAGTCTCTTTTCAGCTATGTAACTATGTAACAGTCTAAAAGATCACGTGGCAGGGGTTTATGGAGAAGGGCAGTCAAATTTCAAGGGTGGAGCTCGTAGCCCCACCATCTACAAGCAAAACCAGCTGCCACTGAGAAGGAGTATTGTGATAACATTCCTTGCTGTACATAAACGTAAATATGACTGATATAATATTCTTCTTTTTTTTTTTTGGTGACATAAACTCAAGGTTATAAAGAGTTAAGCTTTGTTCACCAATGTGAAATTATAGTGAGTGAAAAACAGAAATTGTAGTTTAATTTAAATGCAAAATGATTGTTCAAAGCAATTTTACTTCGCTACAAATTTCCCTGCCTTCAAGACATGGACAGCTTTTGAACCAGTATTGTAAAAGATAAAAATTTCCTCTGTAACTTATTTTTTCTTTTGGGTCTTTTGGCTTTGAAAATACTGTCAATATAAAATATATAGTGGGGCGTGGCTTGATGGTTAATGGAGTAGGTCGCATACTACAAAGGCTCCGTGACTCCAGCCCACATAGCCCCTTATAATTGCTCTCCTACCACTTTTCATGGGGAAAACATGAAGCCAGGGAACCTCTGGACCTTCTGGCACAGGTCGCTGAGGAGAACCCCTGGCCTGATGGATGACTTCTTGTCCACCCTGGAGGCTACAGACGTAAGCGGACAAAATGGCGTCAGCCTCTCCAGGCGCAGACTGGCTCAAAACTCTGACATATATCTCCGCTGAACTAGTGACTATATTGACCAATATGCTTATCAGAACTGATGGTGATAATGGAGGTGTGCAGAGCCCTTACTGCCCTTGATCAGCGGGTTGCTGACCTCGAGGCCAAAAACATACAGGCCATTCAGCTCTCACAGGCTACAGACCATGCAACGTCATCCTGGACCTCCACAGGCATCCGCGTCAGGGGCCTACCCAAGAAAGTGGTGAAGACCTCACAGAAATCCTGACACAATTGTTCAAGCAGATACTCGGTGAGGAAGCCCCAGATGAGTTCCACATTGAAAGTGCTCACACAGCTCTATGTCCCCCTAGAAGTGACGGTCAGCCACGCGATATAATAAAACTGCCTATTATCCTTTCAGCTCCAAGATGCCATCATGCGAGAAGCAAGACCACAGGCTTTTATCTTCCGATATGCCCCAGTCACCCTATATCAAGACCTCTCTGGATTCATCCTAGAAGCCCCTCACTTGCCTTCTGCAAGAAAGAAAAAATCCCATATAAATGGGGCTTTCCCTTCAGCCTCCAAGCTCTTAAGGACAATGCCTGGCGCACCTTGCAATGGCCAAACAATGTCCTCGGATTCCTGAGAGTCCTGAGCCTCCCTGCCATCTTGGTGCCATACTGGATAGTCCTCTACCGCGACAAGGCCTACACAAGGAAGCCGGCATCGAACCATGAACCAGCCAATGAGAAGCCCCCCCCCAGCGGAGAGGCAGACTGAATGGCCCTGAGGAATAGATGAAACATTGGCCCTTTAGAGTCCAGCACTTGTGCCAGCCTGCTACCTGGGTACCACCTCTTTCTACCTATATAGGCCTGAGGATGTCACCGGAACTTCACAGCTAAATACTTTTGACTTGCTGCTATGGGCCTATGGCTTGTCTGCCTTATGGCCACCTTTTTGGGTTGTATGGGTGTTGAGGGATTGACTGGGTTAGGGTCCTCAACTTGGTCCAGGGAGGTTGGGGCTCCCATGCTATACCCACGCCCCTGCTGAGACACCACCTGGAGTGCCTCTCACCACGTAGGCCCACTCCTCCCCCAGGTGGAGGTGTCACCACCCAGGCATAGGTTTGATAACTGAAGTTCAATTTTTATTCTGCTGTGACACCACAACCAAACACCTGGCAATGGGTTTCCCATAAGGTCCGTTCACGGGCCTCCCCAACCTGGTGGGCATTTTGTGGGATGCTGATGCGATGGAGTTTCCTCCCTGGTACAACCCGAAGCCAAACACTCAGGAGTGGCGATTCTTATTGCACAGATGGTCCCATTCCAAAAGGTATTAGCGCTGTCCACTTACATTGTTTTTTGCCGGGCCAAGCAGGCCCTTAACAGGATGGGATTGGTTGCTGGAGGGTTGCCAGACCCTAGACACTACTCATATTATTCCGCAGCACATAACCGATACAGCAGAATTGACTAAATTTTTTCTGGCACATGAATTCCTGATCTCCTGATCTCCTACCATAGGGACTCACAGAGAGTCGGACCATGCCCCGGTCTCAATCCTGCTTAAATCACCTCTCCTCAAAGCATGGGAATTTCAATAGAAACTTAACGAGAACATGCTGACATATGTAGAGTGCATAACGCAAATTACACAAACACTTACCCAATACTTTGCAACCAACACCACTCCTGACGTTGCCCCGCTGATGATGTGGTAAGCCCACAAATGCGTAATCCGCCCACGGCCATCTCATCAAACTATGCACTCAACACAAAAAAAACTTTACCAAACAGATTTGACACACAAAATAGCGACACTGGAGATGCTCCACAACGAGGCGCTGACTGAGGAAATTTACATACAACTGACAGACACCCGTAGACAGCTAAAGGACTTACTCTCCCAGAAGTTCCTCCACACGATCCAAAAATCCAACAGACACTACGAATATTCCAATAAATGCGTCAGACTCCTTGCACGCATGATGCGACCCTCATTGCTCTGGCTTGGCAACATGACATTCAGTGCCCTGTGAACTGACAACCCAATGATCAGTGCCATCTTGCGAGTGTGGTGCTCCCTCTGATATCGGCAGCAACTGTCCATGTCTCCCGACCCCCTGACACCTATCACATATAACCCAGATCTAGGGGGTGGCCTGTCACCTCCATAACTTTTCCTACTCAGACTGGATGTACATACGCCAATTCTGTGACGGAAACCACCTCAAACCTCTGACTGACATTTTTCCAGACCTCCCCCCACTGGCCTAGATACACTTCGATACTGCACTACTACCAGCTGAGAACTTATTATGCCACTTTTCCTTGCAAGTGATCTATCCACAGAGACCTTATGCAATTCAAAACCCTTTGCACCTTAAGGCGACACATGACACATGAGGCGACTCTCTGATTTATGCTATGCTCCTTAATGGAGAAAATAAACCTGTACCAATGTACATTGCTAGGTGGGAAATGGAGATGGAAGTAACACTGACCAAACAGGACTAGAACAAAATTTTCATACTCACCCACAAATGTTCCATCAGTTCTAAGTACCAGGAGACAAGTTGCTGTGCCACTGGTACATGACACCTGACACACTACACCGCATGAACACAGACATATTGGATGAATGCTGGAGATGTGGGACCACTGGTACAGCACTCCACATCTGGTGGACTTGCCCTGACATTGCCCCATTCTGGTCGATGGTGAACACAAGGATCCGTAGATCACAGATTCTAAACTGCAGCTCCAGCCCCTCCCAATGCTGACGTGTCATTGAAAACATATAAAAAATCCTTGATGAAACATCTTCTGACCGCTGCAAATTCTCTTATTCCTTCTTTCTGGAAGCAGAGGGGTGCACCTACCTTCCAGCAATGGATAAATAGAGTAGGCAAGATTTAAAAATCCTTGACTGCAACACTACAGGGCCGGCTAGAAAAAGGCACCCAGCCCTGGGCCACATGGCTGATCTTTCTCTTGGCAGATGAAATGGGAAGCTAAACATTCTCCCCTCACCCCTCTGTTTTTTTTCCCCTCTGCTCCTCTTCTTCCTCCTCCCCCCACCTTTCCCGTCCCCCTTTACCCTCTTTCCCTCTACACAATAGAACAACCATACTTGTGATCAGATAGGTGGTCTGCACTCCGGCCTTAACGCTCAGGGAAACCTGTACAACATCTGGCCACTCTGCTTGGCCATTTTCCACAGCCTCTCAAATATTCGCTACCCATTTAAGTTTAAGGACATCATCTGTTTCTTACTTATTAAAGTGATAGCACTTCCATCGATTCGCTAACCTAACACCCAGTTAGCCTTAGGCACTCACATACCTGCATTGCCAACAAGCGGTTTACATAAGCCTAGAAGCCATGTATACCCTACTTAGAAATTAAAGTTGAGCGATTGTCATGCTTGTAGTTCTGGTACTCGCTATTTCATGTACAACTTGTATTTGGATCCAAATATGTTACTGTAACACCAATTGCTGTTATTAAAATACTTGCACTAATCTATACCCTGTGTGAACTTGTTATATTGCAAATACAAAATGTTTAAATAAAAACAAAATTGTATAGGGCCACACCTGGTTAATTAAGTTGTTATTGAATTATGTTAAAGAATCTATGCCTGAAAGATGTTGTAGGCCATTTTAAGTCAATGTAACATTTGACCAAGCATTGACCAAGCAGTGTACTAATGGAATCCCAAACTGAAGGGTACTTTGGTGATGCTACATAATCTATTTAGAGCACAAGAGCAAACCTTGAATACAGTTTGGGAACTAGATACTCAACCAACCTTTAGGCGATGGTCAAGTAGTCAAGGTTACCATGAATCGCCTTTAATGGTGTTTGACAGTAGCGTGGAATACTGTTGCTTAGTTATCTCTTAGCAACAGTATTTCTCTTGATAAACCTCTTTGCATATTAATATCACCCATTAAAGACAAGGCATTAGCTTTCAATCCATCAGGATAAAACTGCCCATAACAGCCTTTAGGAAATAAGCATCAATAGTTTTCCCAAAATGTTTCAATTAGTGGTAACATCATTAAGGTTTTATGAATCTTCTAGTCAATTACATAGTTACATGTTTATTTTTCTTGAGACTTTAAATGTAACTGAATGTCAATTACTAAGTGGTCCACCCATGGAAGAGTTACTTGCCTGGTGTAGTTGTCTCCGGGAAAGAAACTGCTTAGCCAGCAATATATAAGGACTTCAGAGAAACTGTAAGCTCTCTTTAGGTGTATAGATTTTATAGATTTCATTGTAAACCTGGTAAATTAAGTAGAGTTACATCTGTTAACATTTTGTGTATATATTACTTTATAAACAATATAATAAATAATAATGGCAAATTTAATGCACTTGTTTGACAATTTTTGCTATAAATTCAGCCATAACATTGTATCCTCTTTATATATATATATATATATATATATATATATATATATATATATATATATATATATATCTTAAACGGTAAACAAAAGTTATGTACAAAAATATATAAAAAATTATCTAGTTATACCTTTTGGAATGCAGTCATTATGTATGTCTGTCCATGTATTTTACAAAGCTTTTTCTTTTTTTTTTTTTTATACCCTTAGCACACATTCGATATAATGGCAATTAAACACTGAAAAATAAAGACCAATAGACAATTCAGTAAACTGTAATAGTAGACAGACCATAAAACCATATGTCTGTCTATACGACTGTCTATACTGTCTTCCTGTCTATATGTACGCGAATCAGACTGGTACGGAGTTCGGTTGCCGCAAACAACAAAACCATGGAAACAAGAAGGGAGAAAACTGCAGTTAACCATGCTAAGATTTGTTCATCTGAACAGTATAATCATAGTTATTTTGCAAGGTCTAAATTACCACATTTCAAACAAATATCCTGACTCCAGAAAGCGCTGCTCCCTCTGAATTTATTAGGTAAGTCCGAAATGTCCCTATTATGTAAAACATGGAAAAGAAAACATTTCCAAAGGAGATTGCTTTTAGTTTTGTTATGCTTTGTATTTTTTTTTTTTTAACTAAGCAGCTACAGGGAGTGCAGAATTATTAGGCAAGTTGTATTTTTGAGGATTAATTTTATTATTGAACAACAACCATGTTCTCAATGAACCCCAAAAACTCATTAATATCAAAGCTGAATATTTTTGGAAGTAGTTTTTAGTTTGTTTTTAGTTTTAGCTATTTTAGGGGGATATCTGTGTGTGCAGGTGACTATTACTGTGCATAATTATTAGGCAACTTAACAAAAAACAAATATATACCCATTTCAATTATTTATTTTTACCAGTGAAACCAATATAACATCTCAACATTCACAAATATACATTTCTGACATTCAAAAACAAAACAAAAACAAATCAGTGACCAATATAGCCACCTTTCTTTGCAAGGACACTCAAAAGCCTGCCATCCATGGATTCTGTCAGTGTTTTGATCTGTTCACCATCAACATTGCGTGCAGCAGCAACCACAGCCTCCCAGACACTGTTCAGAGAGGTGTACTGTTTTCCCTCCTTGTAAATCTCACATTTGATGATGGACCACAGGTTCTCAATGGGGTTCAGATCAGGTGAACAAGGAGGCAATGTCATTAGATTTTCTTCTTTTATACCCTTTCTTGCCAGCCACGCTGTGGAGTACTTGGATGCGTGTGATGGAGCATTGTCCTGTATGAAAATCATGTTTTTCTTGAAGGATGCAGACTTCTTCCTGTACCACTGCTTGAAGAAGGTGTCTTCCAGAAACTGGCAGTAGGACTGGGAGTTGAGCTTGACTCCATCCTCAACCCGAAAAGGCCCCACAAGCTCATCTTTGATGATACCAGCCCAAACCAGTACTCCACCTCCACCTTGCTGGCGTCTGAGTCGGACTGGAGCTCTCTGCCCTTTACCAATCCAGCCACGGGCCCATCCATCTGGCCCATCAAGACTCACTCTCATTTCATCAGTCCATAAAACCTTAGAAAAATCAGTCTTGAGATATTTCTTGGCCCAGTCTTGACGTTTCAGCTTGTGTGTCTTGTTCAGTGGTGGTCGTCTTTCAGCCTTTCTTACCTTGGCCATGTCTCTGAGTATTGCACACCTTGTGCTTTTGGGCACTCCAGTGATGTTGCAGCTCTGAAATATGGCCAATCTGGTGGCAAGTGGCATCTTGGCAGCTGCACGCTTGACTTTTCTCAGTTCATGGGCAGTTATTTTGTGCCTTGGTTTTTCCACACGCTTCTTGCGACCCTGTTGACTATTTTGAATGAAACGCTTGATTGTTCGATGATCACGCTTCAGAAGCTTTGCAATTTTAAGAGTGCTGCATCCCTCTGCAAGATATCTCACTATTTTTGACTTTTCTGAGCCTGTCAAGTCCTTCTTTTGACCCATTTTGCCAAAGGAAAGGAAGTTGCCTAATAATTATGCACACATGATAAAGGGTGTTGATGTCATTAGACCACACCCCTTCTCATTACAGAGATGCACATCACCTAATATGCTTAATTGGTAGTAGGCTTTCGAGCCTATACAGCTGGGAGTAAGACAACATGCATAAAGAGGATGATGTGGTCAAAATACTAATTTGCCTAATAATTCTGCATTTCCTGTAAAACAGCACTGCCAAAATGTATCTCCACCAGCACCTGGACCCAAGATGCACTGCCAACCTTCAAACATCATGACAGATATAGTTCTACAATATCTAGAAGGTTAACCTATTGGCCACCTATGAAGTACTAACCCAATAAACTGCCCATTCATAAAACAAATAATATGCCCACCCTAACATATATACTTAAAAGAGGAATGTGCATTCATTCAGCATTTTATATATTAAAAGGTTACTCCAAGCACCATGACCAACCAAGAGGTCACACTGCCTGGAGTCTGTATTTGCAGTGTTTTGCGATGGATGAATGGCGACTGGATCAACTTTGGAAGCTCTGCAGAAGGAAGAAGCACATCAACTGGCAAAATAGGAGTCCAGCTGGGACCCAGGTGAAGGGCAAACCATTGCTAAAAGGTTTACCACATTACCGAGGAACAGGGAAAGGGTACAGTGGACTGTAGTGCTTACAATGCTTGGAGTAACCTTTTAAGAAATGCAGGACTTAAATTATGTGTACAAAATATTCAATATTTATTTTTAAAATATCTTTCAAAATAAATTAAAGAACCTTAAATTTCTGTCAAAGATATATAAAGCATTTCTCTAGAACTCTAGAAGTCTACAAACTTATCAAGGTCTCGATCTATAGATATATCAGGTCTGCATGATTATTTGGACCTCAGTCTGCGAGTTTATCGGGATCTCAACATACACTGCAATGCACAATTTATTAAACAAACCAACAACTCAGACAGGTACTACCCCTACCCAGATGCAGATAAATTACTGAAATTAGTAAATGAATAGATGCACTCATAAATAGATTTATGGACTGCATTGTATTAAACTCCTTTTAAAACAATTTGTTTACCCACATATAACCCAAACACACCATGTCCACAATGTATGTTGTCTTTATCAATGTAAAACCTGAAAAATTATGACAAAAAGATGCAGTTTTTATGTGAAATAACATGTTTAAATAAGTAAACAGATCTATGTACAAATATTCGGAATAATTGCAGAATGCTTTGTATTTTATAAAATATGTATAATGCAAGATGTAGGAAAAGATGGGAGGGAACCACTTTCCAATTGACCAATTTGGAACAAAACATGGATTCTGGTTGACGTCATGGTCACTGACCAAAAAACTGAGGGTAAACAAGCAGCAGACCAATTATTAAATGCATACTTTTAATAAAACTAGACATTAACATGTTCCATAAATGTTATATATGTATTTAAACTTTTGTTTGCTTGTTTGTTTGTTTTTTATTGTAAATTACAAGTTTATGTTAAATTATTACTCTTTTTAAGAGCAAATGATCAGTGTGTGTGTGTTTGTTCGTGGTCGCATTTCTCTGCGAGGAAGTCAAGTCAGATTCTTTTCTTAATGTGTTTACTCTTGACTGCTTTCAGAAGATGCCAGCTGTACTAAAACTGTACATAGCTTGAAATAATGAACATTTCATCATGCAAGTATCTACTATGTTACTTGTAGCAAGAGAGCAACAGTTCATTCTAAAAATATGAGTCAAATCAAGACGTGGTTAGACATTACTGTCCCTGGGCTATACGCCTCGGCTGCATGATATTTAGATTTTATACTGGCACAAAATCTATGAAAAACGTCCCATGAACCATGCGTGAATGCACAGCACTACAGCAAAATGATATGGAATTAAATTAGGAATTTTTAAATCTAAAAAATATTTCTGGGGACTATTTTCTATTATTTGAGATCACGTCAATATTCCTCGTACGTATTAAAATTAAATTTAAAAACTCTGCAATAATGTCCACATATATTTATTTTTACAAACTTTACCATGCCAGGTGAATCTAGGTAACTTCATGTAGTACACAAATAACCATCTAGATTATATTTGACCTTGAATCGGTGAAAGGCTTTTAAAAACATATCAAAAACGTATCAATTAATACAAATATTTTGGTCAGTATACAAAACATTTATTTTTACACAATTAGCACACTCATAAGAGATCATGTATGTTGGACAATCACACGGTTCTCCAATTCTCACATGTGAGTGCTTTGAACATTCAAGGATACGAGAATTTGTTCATTGTTGATTCTTTTATAGGTGGGCTAAGGGCAATGCCAAGGACTGCCATCATTAAGGAACGCTGCCAGTCATAAAAGCCACTAAAACCAGTTATATGCCACCAATGCCAAATGGGGTAAAGCAAATGAGTAGCAAAAAAAGTTTTGACCAACGTACGAGCAGAACACAATGTGTGCAATTTCATATTATCATGTCTATGACTGAATTGAGATCCAATTTAAATGAAGAATTTTTTTCCTATTCAATTTGAGAATTAAACTTTATTCTAATTGCTATAATTATAGTGTGATTATAAAGCAGAACTGACTTTGTTTAACGCAATGTTTATAAGAGGAATAACCTACCAGTGTCAGTACAGTAATCATTAACCTCATAACTGTAAAAGCAATCCTAGTTACTCCTTCCTTTGTATTAAATTTCCCAATGTTTTTAAAAGCAGTTTAAATTGATCAAAAATAAAAGTTGAATCAGCAGAATAATCCTCTAGTGACTCGTTGATAACAGGCTTTTTCTGAGATGTGTTGTTAAAAGCTTTTCGTGAATTACCACTTATACTATTTGTGTTTGAGTGCAACCTTTAGTTATTGTTATTCTTTATTTATAGAGCTCCGAGCAATTTACAGAGCCCTACAGTGTATAACATGCATTTACTATACAGATTTATCAGGAAAGTACTACCTGGGTTTATAAACTAGCAAGTACAATTTGTTAAATTTGATGTGCCTGCCTTGGTATATACAGCAACAGTGTTGTATTACATATTTTTATCAATTGTGATACATGTGTACAATATGCTAGTATGTAACTTTTAAAGTCATCGTTAACGTGGGAACTTGAATGAGTAGACTTGTGGTGGCCTGTGAGCATGAATGTAGGAACTGATAACATGGGGGAAACAAATCACACAAACACATCAACGCCAATCAACAATTAATCATCAGTGGTCTTGGGAACCCCAGGGCACATTGATAGATGAGAGGGAAGTACATTTGTTGCTGTGCAGTATTAGCTAGGGAGCTTGGCCAATCAAGACCAGGTAGGTTACACATGGTTTGTGAGAGTTTAGTACTTGGAATGTGAGAATGTGGTCAGGAAGTATAGAGAAGGTTACCTTGGAATACTAGCAGTTTTGTACCACTTTATCCCATGCAGAACACAGTGTAGCTGCCATGGCTGTTATTAATTGGTGGAAAGGTAGCATGGTGTCTTAACATTTTTCAGAAAATCAGCTGTTTTATTTTTTCATGCACAACAATTGATCAAAAAAGTTGTAAACTATTTTGTTTCATGTAAATGTGTGCAAAGAAAATATCCAACAAATATAGCGCAATCTCTACTGAAACCAGGCCAGAGCATGAACCTAAAACTTAAAGGAATCTGGTATTAAGATATTGATCAGCCCGGAGACTGGAGATAACCATGATGTTCTATATAGAAAACCCAAAAATAATTACATTTTGTCTTACAGGATTAAAGATCAGCACACACAAAGAATTGTCCTGGACAACTCTTCTTAAGAAGGATCTGCTAACAAGCCTGAGGCTTTGTCATGGTAGGGAGGAAAGCTTGAATTTACACAAGAACACAATGGCAACAATGCTTGAAAATTAGATGCCATCTTATTTTTGCCTTACACTGCTGATATTGAATACTGTTTTCATTATTTAAACTTTCTCTGCCAAGATCATACATATGATGCTCAGTGAGATAGCAAAACTACATTTTCTTCAACTTTCCCACTATACTACAGGTTACAAAAGTAAAAAGGCAAAAAATAGAAATAAAAATAGACAAAGGTGTAGCTGTACTGTTGTTAGAAAAAAAATGTCAAACAAACAATAAATGAGCTGTTCTTTACCAATAAGCTAGGAAATTACATGCACACAGAATGACTCACAACCGAACACAGAATGAATAACAGTTTTCAATGCTCTGTTGATGCGTCACGACAGAATGTTCTATAGCTAAACAAAACAGAAAATCTGTTAAGTAAGCTACAGGATAAACACAATGTTCAAGTGGGATTTTAAGCACCATAGCTTTTACTGCTCATTTTGGCTCTATAGGTTTAAAGGTGCTGTTGCGCATTTTTGTGTCAAACCATTTAGGGGCAATTTAGCATGACTCTCCCAGCCACCCATAGCACACTTCTTCTTCAACTGCACTGATAATCTACAAAATACAGTAGAAAATTATTAAGTGCAACCCCATCCTACCTTGTTGCCAGTAATAGGCTGTGCGTGTTGGGCTAACCTTCCCCCTACATTCTGAACCTATCAGTACCTGCCAGAATGTGTGAAATGCAATGTCCATGTAACAGAAGCTCTCCTCATTTCTGTTGTATATCTCTTGTGCCCTGTGACCAAGAACAGTTACTACAGTCCATCATAAACTTTCAGAGCCCAAGTATGAATTCTATAGCTTGCAGAGGGGGCCAGGAGCTAGTCTATTGCCCAGAAACCAGAAGCAAAAAAAGAAAACATTATCCTACCACCCATAGAGATGCAAGTGTCCCACAACCCTGAAACCCGAAATCTCCCCTCACTTTTTGTACCTATGCCAGAAACGATGGTCTTGTATGGACTTGGAAATACTCAAGTCTGTGTTTTATGTGTTGTTCTACATTTCTCACTAGGAGTTCAATGTAGAGTTGTGAAAGGCTAGCCCTGTTTAAAATAAAAAAATGAAAAAGTTATTTCAAGAACAGTGGTCTAAGTTTGGTCGTTTCAGGGATTCCAGTAACACGTATAAGGTTCTGCTGTCTGAGAGCAGTTATCCCCTGAGGTAAGGTGAATTTGCAAAAAAAATCTTACACTTGGCAAAGAACTATCACTTTGATTCTAGCTGCCAAAAAGCATCTTTAACAAGATGGCTTGGGGAGCAGGCATAGGGGATCACAGTGTTCTGGGAGAAGGAACAGACATAAGGAATCATATGACACCATAATCACTGTAATGATCTGTAGTGATTATGGTACTTAAAATGCATCTTAAACAGCAGCCTTCAAAAAAAGTTTTTACCAAAATTCAATAAATAATTTGGGGTGCAGCACGCAACCATTTGTTTACCATGGTAACGATGACGAATAAAAAATATAGAGAGCCAGCTAGTGCAGAGCTCCAACTCCTGTCATTCTTCACCTGTCTTTTCTGACAGTTATCCGTTCCCTCAATTCAGAAAATGTTAGTGAATTTATTTAGGGTAAGGAGTATTTTTTATTTAAAAAAAAAAAGTACTGGCTCTTCCATCTTCACATAAGGGATCTAGTTTTGGAATGTTCAGTGTGTACATTAATGACTTTCAAGGAACAATGCAAGCTCAGGATACATCATTACACAGGTGCACATGTCATAATGTTATGATAATTTGCATAGTATGCCAGGAAAACATGCACATTCCAATACACACGTGTAGCAAGCTATCTGGTTTGGCAAAAAAGCATAGTTAAGTTATGAGAACTTTTCTTTAAAGCTGGCCACGCATCAGGGGCAGCCAGTAATCTATCTCTTAGCCAGTACTGACCCTAAATAGACCATCTTAGAAATCTGGCACGCAGATGTTCTTAAATAGTCTTTGTAGCCTAGAAAAGATGAGAAGACTCCAGATTAAGTAAAGAGTAGGCATTCATGACTAATATAAAAAATATAAGTATGTAAATAAAAAGATGAAGAACACAAGAAGCCAAGAAAGATCCCAAAATAAAATGTTCCCCTCCTCTTTCCTAGTTTTTTTTTTTTTTTAACCGCTATTCTTGTAGCAGGATTTGCATTGCCTAGGGCCAGTACACTTCCAGAATGTATAATCGAAATGTCCCAAGGTGATACATGAGGCATTTATTACTGGTAATCCTCGTGTTCTATAAACACTTATAGCCTATATCTTAAATCCAGAACACTGTGACTCCAGCACAGCCACTAGGAATCCCAAGAGCATCAGGAACAGCAGTAGAATCTTGAAGTATCAGAGGATGATTACTCTGTAATAGTTCTGTCATTGTTGAATGAAAACGGGACGTGCAAAGCAATGAATGTGCTTAAAATCTAGTATGTTTGTGAAAGACGTATATATAGAATATGTCAAATTTCTCTATTACACCATATTGTTTTCCACCCTAAACACATATTATATTTGTTAACAAAAAAGTCCCTTCATCCAGGATTCAGATTGTTATATTTTCTATTGACTATAAAAAAATCTTAGTGTCCGATCTATTTAAAGTGTCTATGTATTTATTTATTTTATTTAATTTATGTATTTATTTATTTTATTTTATTTATTTATTTATTTAAACCCCCAGGGTTCGGTAAACATTGCAGTCAAACAGTAAAACGGCAGTATGCTTTGGTACAGTAGTTGCATATATACAGTGCAGTGTCATTGCATTACCTTTTGGATATACAAATCTTATGTACATTTTCGGTGCTTTCTGTGTATTGTTAAGATACTATGGTGCTTTCTGTATGTGGTTAAGATACTACTTTGTTGGTGGTTAATTCCGCAGCCTAAGTGCCGCTCTATGTAGGTATGTTCCCTGAAGATGGAGCTGCGTTTTGGGTGCTTTAACCCCTTGTGTAGTGCTGCCTGTGTGGACACCGAGTTTTCCTGGAAATTCCAGCTCTGGGCTGGATGTAAGGACTCCTATAGAGAGGAGATAGAGAGAGGAAAAGAGAGAAAGAGTATAGGGAGGAGGGTTTACTCAAGACAGTTGTAATGCTACTGTGGGTCTTGTTGGTTGGGGTGGGGGTAGGTGGCATCGGAGAGTGTCCCTGTGGGTTTTGCTCGTTTCAGGCTGTGTAGGTGGAAGGTTTCTATTGTGACTATGGATCCCCTTTGTCATGGGGTTGATACGTCTGGGGCTGCAGTATTTATATACGCATTGCCCTCCAGCCATTCATTCCATTTGCCCCAGGCAGCCAGTTTTTTGTTGTGTCTATCAGAACTCTCGTGAGCCATCTTTTCATATTGGCCGTTAAGTGATATCTGTTGGATCACTTCCACCTCCTAACTAATAGCAAGTTCGCTGCTATCAGTATGTGGAATGCCAGGGTCCCTTGTTGTTTTTTGAGGTGTTCAGGAAACATGAACAGCAGGAAGAATTCCGCTGATTTCTGAATTGGTTTGTGTAATACTCCCCCAATTAGCTTGGCTATTCCCTCCCAGAAGGGTTTGATTATCGAGCATTCCCACCAGATATGTAACATTGTTCCTTTATCTGTAGTGCATCGCCAACATTTGTCAGAGGTGTTTGGGAACATATGTGCTCCCTTGCTGGTGTTAAGTACCATCTGGTTGCTATTTTCCGTATCAATTCTACGTGGGAATTGCATCTTGTGTATTTTTTATGTACCTTGAAGGCCCCATTCCATGCAGCATCAGGTATCGTATGACCTAGGTCTCTTCCCCAGTCCATGGTATATTTAGGCATAGGGAGTTTGCCATCCCTCAGAATTACATCATAACATGTCGCTATTACCTTCTTTTTTGGTATCAATCCCGCGCACATTTTCTCCATAATGGTCATGGTTTGTACTGTTGGCGGGTTGAGAGACCCTGCCTGGTTAGTGGATTTCAGTAGGGATTTCAGCTGTAAATATGGTAGGCAGCCTGTGTGGGGTAGGTCCGGTGACGGACTGATTTGGGGGAAGGGGGTTAGGCCCTCCCCACTTCACATTTGGTGGAGAAACTGTATTCCCCTGCTTTCTCATCCCCTGCAGTCGAAGGTGGGAATGTAGTATTTGAGTATTTGCTTTTTCTTTCAGTTACTTCCTTTTGTCTTTCATCACTTACTACCCTCACTTTAGTTCTCCATTCTCTTTATTTCCTCTTCTTTTTTGCATCTGTCTCCTTAACCTTATCAGCTTTCTGCCCCTTTATATTTGTTCTCCTTTCCTCCACACCATATTATAACTCAATCAAAACATCAACTCTGTTTCAATTACCCTTTTCTTCTTACCTGTTACCAATTACTAAATTCTCCCTTTTATACTTCAGTATATGGTCTCATAGGGTCCCTTTGTATGTTCTTTCTATGTTACCTGCGCATCCAACCCTTTTTCAACTCCTTCCCCAAATATTAGACCTTCTCTCCCCCTCCATATCAGCATTTGGCTCACCCTCATTTTGTTGCAACATCCTAATTTCCATACATTCTATTTTTCCCTACCCCTTTCTCACCACCTATTCCAAGCACCAACTGAAATTAGTGTAGGCTGGTCCATAGAGGCACACGGGGTGTCCCTCCCCCCTCAGCTTTTTTTTTTTTTTACCATTTAATGTATTGGCATTGTAAGGACTATAAATAAGTATGTGCTTGTCATGATAATATCTGTGATTTCTATTCTAGCCTTTACTGATGACTGCAGATGCATGCTGGCATTACATGGGGTAAACTGGTAGAGGCCAATAACTCATGGGGACAGAATCCCACCATTTTTAAACTTCAGCACCCACCATTGGGCTAGGTTTAACCCCTTAAGGACCAAACTTCTGGAATAAAAGGTAATCATGACATGTCACACATGCCATGTATCCTTAATTGGTTAAATCTGCTAAAGAGAAAAAAAATCTCTATTTGCCATATGTTTATGGCTCCTTTCTAACTTTTAGCTAATTCAGCTAAACTTAGTGACCAGCAGCCACATTCCCTGAATCCAGTCTCCTCCAGCAGAAGAATCCAATTAGCGCTAAGAGAGCTAAGCAGGGCCCTTCAGAACTTTTCTCATTGGCTGAGAGTGTCAGCTAAGCACTCTCAGCCAATGAGCACAGTCCTGCATCAATTGTGCCATACTCTACAGAGATATCTGGCTCTTTTCTTTTGGAGAAGTTGCAGAGGATGTGGCAATGGGCAACTGTCAGGAGCCAGGTAATTTGTCAATCCATGCTAAAACAGTTTGACATCTTAAGTGGGACAGTGCCAGGACACTCCTGACACCATAACCACTACAGCAAGCTATAGTGGTTATGGTGAATGTAGTGTTCCTTTAATTACTTCCTTCTTTTTATTCCTTGATCCTCAACAGTGAACTCAGTGCTCTGGCATCTACTTGTTCTAGTTGACTATATTAATTTTGATCCTCAATGTAACACAGGAACTGCACTCAATCTTCAACCTTAGAACCAGGGTGCAACCAGATCCAGGTTCAGCACCAAATCTCAAATGTAATACTTCAAAAGAAAGGATAAGGGCACTCCAAAGGTTCAATTTCAGGCAATTTATTGTCACCAGAATGTGCAAAACAACGTTTTGTACAGTGTGGTCTTTATCAATCTTGAACCTTTGGAGTGCCCTTATCCTTTCTTTTGAAATATTAGTTTTGATGACACGTAGCCACTGAGAGGGGTGTTACCTGGACAGGTATTACACAACACTGAACTATGTTGCAATTCAACACATTACTCTGAAGCACTACAGACTAGTAAACATTAATAGGATAAATAATCTTACATCCCATGCATTTCAACCACATTGCATTTGTTTCATATTTTGTTTATAACACTGTTAAAAATGAGTTTCTATATGGAAATCCTACAATCTGATAGCCAATACATTTTCTTTTTAACAGTCAAACGTGTTGATTCAGTTCACGCCATCTGAATATTACAAATCTACTGTTGCAAGAGTTCAAACAGTCAAACTTGTTGAAGTCATTGACCAAACGACAAAGGCATGCAAAATGCTGAGGCTAATGCATTTTTAGAAATACATGACAACAATGTGTATCTCAGCTTTTTTTACCATAACACTTTTAGAACCAAAGATGCTTATGCAAAAAAATTGTATAAAAAGGTGTCCAACGTGCATATTTTTTTTTTTTTATGGTGTCTGTCAAGGTTAAGATGAGTCTTGAAATGCTGATGTTGACACAGCGGGTAGTCCCCTCTCTATTATATTTTAAGCAATGGGAGTGTACTTGTTTGGATTACATCCACAATTCCATGTCAAGAACTATGATCTCCTTAAATGAAGCATGACCAAGATTGGAAATCCAGAAAGGACAGGAATTGTTATTTCACGGAACTGCTTCAACCAGGGTCAGTACTTTCAAATGCAACTGGGTGAACAAAGGGGTTTAATGTGTCCATAAACTAATCTTCATAAGTGAAGCCACAAAGGGGAGAGTTCTCATACATTCTGCAAATAAAGGGAAGCTCCTTTTGATTCTCTACCCAAAATTCTAGCTGCTTTCAACCCATGTGAATCCGACAATATGCAATTTAGTAGTTTACAGCCAACAGTCTGCACAGGTCATGAGCTGAATAGAGGATGTGGAGAGTTCACTAACCAGAAGACCACCTGCAGAGTTCTATTAATCACTCCAGCTTTCCTTGTCAGTAAAACAGATACAGTAACTTGGTGTACTCGGTATTTCTAGACATTATAGCGTTTCCCCAATATGAGTGTCCATAGATCTGAGAAGGTCTCTCAAGCGTTCACAACAGAATACCTAAATACTGCTTAAGGATGTAAACAGACTGAAACACGAATGCACTCACAAATCTGATCATTTTCCAGCTGCTCGGCACGGCAGAGAGCACAGCCACAGAGCGTACTTGCTCAATGTTTCTACTACTAAATGAACTCCAGGCCTAAATTAGTCTGGACTATTGATTAGTCCCCTGTAGGCATTCTGTATTAGAATTTTGCTAAAGCTTGTGATGAATAAAAGCGTGACCTATAGCTTTTGAATTAATAATGATAGTTTTTTTCTTACCGCAAATAAAATAAATTACTATAAAATTTTAAATAGATGAATACACTAATTGCCACGATGGAGGTTTGAAATTCCAATGTAGGTGCACGTCTAGAACAATGCCATGCTTATTTATGTAAATGAAAAATAATGATTAACAGCAAAATATTATCAGCTGATGTTATTTCCCTTTAAACACCTTGCAGAATGTAAGCTACAGATATATCTGCAGATTTTTTAAAATGACATCAAGTGCTTGTCTCAACTGAACCATGGCGGCAGCTTCTGTGACTGTGAAATTGGCTGCCGGCCTCTACGTAGAGTTTCAGGTGCATCAGCTACACACAAATTAATGTTGGAAAAGGCAACTTGTTCAAACATCTGGCAATGACATATATCCTTGCTTTAAATGTAATGTCGAATGTTACGTAGAATTTTATATTTACTGTAGAAACGTGATCTTGTTAAAGGGGCTGCAATAAGGACATATTTTCACTTTTTACTCATTTGTCTTATATGCTGCAACATGCAAAACAATCCAGAGTTATTCCAAATTGAGTAATAATATGTTATACCAGTGATGTCTACACAAAATGACGTCTACACAAAAAAATCCAGCTTTTCAAACTTCACTAAAAAGAAAAGTTGTGAGGCTGATTAGCTGTTAAATTATGAACATTTCAAAGACAGCTTTTTGGAGAGAATCAGTTTAGCAGCAACAATGATACTGGGATAGGAGAAGGAAAAAATAAACAGTCCTGCTTACAGTTTCAGGTACCAGCAAGAAAACTGTTAAATCTGATAGGATAAATAAAGATAAGTAGTATATACAGAAAGGGATAGCACATGCAGGAGGAACCAACATCAAACCTAGTGCCACAATGTCAATGTCACCAAACCACAGAAGACCAGACACACAGCTAAGTGGTTTAGGGATTTATATCCACACCAGCAGGCATGGAAATAAATCCTAAAAAACTACTTTTGTAAATGGTATGCCATCATGGTGGTAATTCTCATTCCTGGGCTACCATACGGTCTCAGAGGCAACATAACCAATCTGGCGAATTGCAATGTGAAAAAACTGAAATGCAAGTCTTATATTTGACACTGTAACTTTTAAAAACACCATAAAACCTGTACATAGGGGGTACTGCTATACTCAGGAGACTTCGCTGAACAGAAATATAAGGTGGACTTTCTGCCTGGTTTGTCAGGCAGGTCCCTCACACCGTAATTAATAAAATTACTTACTTATGTAAAAATATGACATAAATATATACGTAGAATTCAAATATGTTCATATATAGAGATATATACATATATATTTATTAATATAGATATATATATAATTTTGTTCTACGTGTATTTTGATATCAATATATATATATATATATATATTAATATCAAAATACAGTTAGACTGGAATTACACATGTATATATAATTTGTATTTATTTTTTATTATTTTTTTATTTTTAGTTTTTGAACTTATTTTATATTACATATATATATATATATATATATATATATATATATATATATATATAATTATAACTATATATATATATATATTTATATATATATATATATATATATTTATGTAAAATTAATATCAAGTTGTATTTTAATATTAATATTAAAATATTAAATATTAATATTAAAATACGCTTAGAGACATAGTGTATGTGTATGCATGTTTGTATATTTATATACTTAGATCATATATATATATAATAAATATATATATATATATATGATCTAAGTATATATAATTTAATTTTATACTGTTTTTAAACTCTATTTTACTTTTATACAGGCCGCAAAGGGATGGCACTGCTGTGGATGACTATTCTGTCCATGTGATTGCATCCTCATCGCGATCACATGGCCGGGGAGGGCCGGATCAGCAGTAGGAGGACTCTCTGGGATGCCAGGCAAGTCCCCCATCATGATCGCTGACAGGTAAGTGCATAGGACAGCGGGGACGTACTATGGCACCACTGCCCAAACACAAAATAAATAAAAATCACTGTTTAGTAGATTTACCACAAATCAAAACATACATGCATTCAATTATGTATTTTTTTATTGGGGCTAGATCTAAACACAGCTTGTAAAACATGCATCTCTCTTCTCTTTTGTCTTTGCCAACCCTCCCTTTTTAATCCCGCCCAAACTTCCTCAGCTGTCCAATCACAGTCTTCCCAATACAGCTCAATGAGAAGTCTTTGCAAGGCAGGTCCTCTGGGTAATTGCTGCCTCTTGTCTTTAGCTCCACTGATCTAACCAAACCAGGAAGTAAAAGGATCAGTTGTCTGATTGAAAGCCAAGGGGTGTCACCAGGTAAATTCATAAGTGTCAATTTCCACTGAAATCTGCACTTCTTGCTAAATGAGAAAAGGAGTGCTTTAGGGGTGTGGAGAGTCCCTTTAAGTTTTCTTTTAAGTTTTATATTTTGTTGATCCCTAGTCACTAATGCTACAATCACAATGCTCTTTCCACCCAAACACACTGCAAGTGGCATACACTTTTTACTAAACAAAACAAAATGTAAATTTAGATATCAAATTAAAAATTATAGAAAATCATATGCTGAACATCTACATTAACAATCTACAAATATGCTCTAAACCTAGAGTTTGTTGAGGCAAATAATTGAAAAGCTGTTTCATTATTATACTCAATTCATAGGCCATTTAGCATTGTTTGCATTTCTTTAGCTATCAATTCTATGTTTAATTATGATGATTTTTTTTCTCAAAATTAGTGCAGCATGACCTAATTAGAAGCAAATGCATACACCACTTCATCATTCATTTCTTTAATTAACAATTAAGAAAGCTACTAATGTAAATTAATAATTGATATTGACATTTCATCGTGGTGCAGATGTATTATAGTTCTGGTGTTACTTCAATTTTAAATGCAGAGTTTGTGAAGACAAAATGAATAGTCAACGAATAGAGAAAACCTATTTAAACTCATTAATCTCGAAGCTCAAGAAAGCTTTGCATGAGCCTTACCTCGGAGAACAAGTGTGGGACTCGCACTTTCCAGGATTTTTAATATTATGTTTGTATATACCTTTATTTAACAAATATACATTTGGGAGTTGGAAAAAAACAACAACATTGAATGTAGAAATACAAACCTTGTTAAACTGCAACTAAGCCACCCTATCTTAGTTTCCTATCAATTACTGTTATTGGCTCTGTCCTTCGCACCTGACAGTCATCATAGAAAAAGCATAAAAGGAACAGGAGAAATAAAAGAATGTATCTATATCTCCAATTTTTCCGTTTTTGCCCTGATTTTGCCTTGTCAGGACGGTCCTATGATGTCATTTATTAAAGCTTTAAAGGAACACTACACTGTTAGAAATACAAAACTGCATACCTAGCACTATAAAGTCTCTCTGCCCCCCTTCCCTCCTGCTCCACCAAAGGGTTAAAACCCTTGATAATCTCGCTTATTCTGATGACAAAGTCCTTACACGCTGGCTCCGTCTCTGCTTCCTCCAACATCAGCACAGAGGGGGAACCTAACGTGCATGCACAGCAAGCACTGTACGCACATTAGGCTTTTGAAAGATTTGCAGACCCTGGATGTCTGCATGCACAGCACAAGGGTATCTAGCCACCAAAGAAAGTCTTAACCATGCAATATAAACATTCAGTCTCTCTGACAGTGCACCCAGGCCACTTTAATGAGATGAAGTGGTCTGGGTGACTATAGTGTCCCTTTAATATACATTTGAAAGAAGTCAGAGCATCTCATAAAAAAAAGGTTAGAGGAACACTATAGGCATCCAGACCAATTAATCTCAATGAAATTAGGTGCCCTGCCCCCCCTCCTCCTTTTTTAACTTCTGCTGAAACCATTGCTGTTCTGCCAGAAGTTTTCAGACCCTATGTGAAACATTGCAACATAAAGCACACTGTATACTGTCTCAAGTATTTCAGTATTTCCTTTCACAAATTTTAGTATAAAAACTAAATTAAGTGAAAAATTAAAACTGTGTTAATTTACATATGTCAATTTTTATTTTGGCTTGAACAGCAGTCTATACCTGAATTGCTGTAATGTGATATGTTTATATTATATATATGCCTTAAATAAATTAATCACACACTCCTGTTGGGTATAAAAGGGTATCAACAGAGCAGGAGATAAGAAATTCTAGATTAAACAATATATACAATACAGGAAGTTTAAACATTAGATCTCTCTCTACAGGAGGTGTTTAGGAAGGCTGTGCAAGTCACATGCAGGGGGGTGTGCCTAGCACTGTATAAACAAAGTGATGTACTTCCTATAGGGCAGAAAATTGAGCAGTTAGATTCCATACGCCAAAATTACTATGTTCTTTTGGTGCTTATAGTGTTTTTTTAAGATTCTATGAAAAGTATATAGGTAGTACAGAAATTAAGGATAAAATTGTGTATATATCTGATCAGAAATATATATAACTACATACTGTAAATGTACTCTTTTTTATTTTTATTTATTTGTTTCTCTTTTAGAGAAATAATTTGGGGAATACAGTGTTTTAGAGAAAATCTAGCAAGGAAACTGACTCGCGTAGGGATATAGTTTCCTAAAAATACCAACATAAATGAATGTGTGTGTATATGAAGATTTATGTCCACATACAGTCGACCAAATTACGTGAAGTGTCAGAAGTTTACAAACTGCTATAGCAACCAGCATATAATCCCTAATCTTTACTCTGTGACATCTGGTCCCTATATCATCCCCCTCCGGGATGCCTGTGAGGCCAGTGATAACGCTTGTTGTAGTTTACTAGCATTGACTCCTCATGATCACTCTCTCACCCTCATGTCTGGCTATTTCTGTTACTCTTAAAGCTTGCAATGCCAATTTGACCCAGACATTTATGTTTAGCCTGTTAGTTATAATTTATTATTTTCTAACTATTCAAAAGTACAGTCCTCTCTTGGCATTTCATACTGTTGTTGCATCCATGTCTTGTTGTAATTCATCTTGTGAAATGTACCTGCTTCCCAAACTGTGCACTACAAAAAGAAAGAATTATAAAAAAAAAAAAAAAGTTCCTGTTTGTCCCTTTAAAATGTTGCGAGGTATGCAGCAGGGTATGGCATACAGCATTCTGATCCAGGAAGCATAGAAAATGATGTTAAATATGTTATCGTGTTTATACATATAGATTTTGCATTGTTTGCTAAGCTTCCATTGTACCAGAATCCATATTTCAGCCATAAGCTCTCAAATAATCAAGACATAGTCTTCTAGTTTTTTATTTTATTTATTTTTCGTAACAATAAGTCAATATGCTACCAAATGTGAATGGCATGTTTGTCTAGTATGTTGAGTAAAACTAATATGAGGACAGAGGAAGAAGATTGCACACTGCCCTGACATGTAGCCAGTTCAAATATGGCACAATCTGTGACCTTCTAGACTATTGTACGAGGCCTGACACAATAACGGAACACATTGGTTACTATAACCACAGCGTCTGCTTGTAGACAAAGCGAGGTGAAGCAGCAGCTGTTATTTTGTGTTTATTCAATGTAGAGACCATTGTAATAGGCTCTTGTCATTTGCAATATAAACACCGTTATTGACAGCTCTTCTTCATCGCCTTTATTATTAGGGAATCTCATGACGATGGAGGAATGGCCCCAACAGCAAGAGAAGGAATATTCTGAGCTTAATGGAAATAATAACTTTCATTCAGAAAAGGAGATCCACACCAGGCACGTTAGGATCAATTTACTAAGTGGAGTCATCAACAAGAAACTACCACCATAGTGAGGTTGCAGTAAAATTCGATTTACTAAAGAATTATTTCAGTGCAAATGTTGAGTAAGGACTACATAAATATGAACATATATACTAATTTAAATGGACGTATTTCTGGGTTAAATCCTACGATTCCCTATGACAAAATGTCAGACCCGTCGCACCGAGCACATGAAACGTGTCAGATTTGTTTTTCTCCCGCTCTCTCTCTCTCTGCTCTCTACCATGTTGTTTTTATAATCATGTATATAATAATACAAATGTGTACATTCACTTTTGGGTTGAGACTATATTTGTGGCATTCATGCTGGAGAAGCCGGTCATTTTTTCATGAGAAACATAGAAACATAGAATGTGACGGCAGATAAGAACCATTCAGCCCATCTAGTCTGCCCAATTTTCTAAATACTTTCATTAATCCCTGGCCTTATCTTATAGCTAGAATAGCCTTATGTCTATCCCACGCATGCTTAAACTCCTTTACTGTGTTAACCTCTACCACTTCAGCTGAAAGGCTATTCCATGCATCCACTACCCTCTCAGTAAAGTAATACTTCCGGATATTATGTTTAAACCTTTGTAACTCTAATTTAAGACTATGTCCTCTTGTTGTGGTAGTTTTTCTTCTTTTAAATATAGTCTCCTCCTTTACTGTGTTGATTCCCTTTATGTATTTAAATTTTTCTATCATATCCCCCCTCTCTCGTCTTTCCTCCAAGCTATACATGTTAAGTTCCTTTAACCTTTCCTGGTAAGTTTTATCCTGCAATCCATGAACCAGTTTAGTAGCCCTTCTCTGAACTCTCTCTAAAGTAGGATTGTACGCAGGGGTGGACACCCCATGCCAACGCCCCAGACATGTGGATATGGAATGCATGCAAAAGAATATCTAAAAGCATAAGAACACCATCACACACTAACACAGGTACCAAATTTTAAATCTTAAAAAAATGAATTTACCACAACCGCATATTAGCATTAAAACATTACTAGACACAGTAAAAAATAACAAGAATGTCTGATTTTGTATTACAGATACTTTTAGAGAGTTGGATCGAACAGAACATTTTATTAAGTAGAGTTAGTAAGTTAATAAAAGGGAAATTAGGCATTCCCTGATACTGTAATTATTGAAAAGAGTGGTTTGGGTCAGGGGGATTTAGCATATAGACCAAGGGCTGTGGAAACACAAAATTCTAAAATAGATTTTTATGTTATGTTTAATGTTAAAAATGAGTGTGACAAAAAAATAAAATGAACAGATATAAATTAAGAGGGGAGAATAGCAGGCACTGCTACTAACTCTTAAATTGCAATTGCTAATCCACTATTCCTGGATTGTGTTCCATGCCATCGCAAACAGGGCAAGTGTCTTCCTAAGTGAAGCTATTCAAGATGGCTGCAACCATGGTTAATGATTCGCTAACAACAACAAAGCATCACTACAGGGATTCTCTGCACTGAGCACAATCCTATAGTAACTATATAGACTGTGCAGATCATGTCTTTTTCAATGTTAGCTTTAAGGTTAGTAAATGTTTATGAGGTATTGGAAATTTCATTCATTGATACATTTGAGAAGACTTGTGCTTTTTAACTATTTGCCACCAAAAAGACAATGGTGACAATAGAATAGGGCAACAATACAATTGGATTAAGGCACTTTTCCTTAGATAAATCTTTTGTTCATTTACCTTAGATCAGGGTTTACTGGGAAATAAAACCCATAAACCTTTGTTTGACATTGCCTCTTGAATTACAAGACAATAGGAGTCTTCTTATTTATTATCCTGTTTTACGAATCCCATCTCATCTCAAATACATACTAATGGAGCGATAAATGCCTTATATCTTATTGTACTCCAGTACAGGGTAAACCGAAGAAATCATATTCATTATATAGAGCTAAATTCATACTATGTTATAACATTTCAAAATAAAATACAATGTCAATAATACTGTTTTAATTCACTCTCTTATTTTCGAATGCTCAATTTAAAGGGGAACTGTCACCTCTTTAGAATTGACACCATTAATTTAACCCCTTAAGA
This sequence comes from Pelobates fuscus, assembly GCF_036172605.1. Taxonomy (NCBI): domain Eukaryota; kingdom Metazoa; phylum Chordata; class Amphibia; order Anura; family Pelobatidae; genus Pelobates; species Pelobates fuscus. The sequence goes on along the minus strand of NC_086319.1, from coordinate 36,605,105 downwards.
CACATGACGGAAATATTCCGTCATGATTCCCTTTTATTCCAGAAGTTGTGTCATTAAGGGGTTCCCCTATGACTCGTGTTTACCTTTTTTTTCATCAGACGCTCTCTGTTATTTTACATTTAGATTTAGATATAGAAAATGGCATTGTAGTCCAGTTCAGACAAGGTAAGGCCTCCTTTAAAAGATAATGTAGCATCACACAAACAAATGGTCAACGCGTGATATGGTAGATTTTCATTATTTTATTTAATGATGTAATTTCCAAATAAGTTAATGTTCCCTTTTAATTTCTGGGAACAGCAGAAAATTCAAGTTGAAATTGATCAAAACTTTATAATAGGGTATGCAAATATAAAAAAAAGGCTTTTGATGCAAATCTTTATTAATTCATTTCAATCTACCTCAACTACATTGCATATCTTTTTTTCTAAGAGTGTAGTATATTAATCTTAATATGTATGCAGGTTTTCTGTTTTTTGGGGGGGGAGAATTGACAACGACAATTGAGCCCTACCTACTGCCTAATGAGTGTTAATTTCTTAATTGTAGACATTACTGATCCTGGAAATCTTTTTACATCATGCAATTTAGTGTAATTTTCCCTCTTTCATAATTTTACAACCTCCCAACAAATCTAGTAAGTACAATCAATATTTATAAAAAAGAAAAACAAACAAACAGAGGAAACATAGCTAAGGTCTATGAAAGGAATTAAGTATAAGAGTGACAGGTACACATCATAATAGTGCCTCTCATGTTAATTACAACCCACTTGTAATTCTAAGCCCACACAAGCAGAACCCTCAAAATCCTGATTTGTAACTTGGCTCCAATGTTTGACATTATCTGGCCATCCACTTATGGTAACATTTCGACCACCAGAGGGTGTTTCTCAGATATGACAACACTCACTGATTGCTCATGCTAGAGTTACCGGAGACTCGTTTTAAATTACTATTTGGGACCTAAAGCTGACAGTCTCAACTCAAGAACAAAACTGCTTGTATTTTTTTTTTTTAACACAAATAGTGTTTATATTCTCTATCTATTCTATGCTAAATGTTTAAATCAAACTGAATTGAAAAAATATATATTTTTGAAAATTTCTACATCTTGAAACATAGTGTTCTTGTGAAATCTTGTGAATCTTTTCAAAACAGGTACGGACAACTACAATTTACTTTCTACATTACTCCGACAGGTGGAAGCCTTTGAAATGCAAATAAAATTATGCTTTGTAGTATAAATCTGATTTATTTTCCATTTCCAATATGCTGACTATTTGTTGAAATATATTTTGCGCTGTTTCTGTGTCTATCCATTCTATAGCACCATAATTACAAAAAGCTGCAATTAAGCTGCCACGATGTGAGGAGCAGGGACCAGAATTAAGGCACAATTTTTAACTCTAGTGGAATACAATGTCATAAAGTGGGTGTTTCATCCTGGTGCACATGTAGACTAAACTAAACGTATGCACAACCAACGCAGGAAAGTCCTCAATCTAGCACAGATTTAAGAGCATTTAATTATGCAGTTGCACTGCATTTTGTTCAGGTTTTCTTTGGCATTCTAAATCTGCGGCATAAAATTGGGACTAACTTGCTGAAATTGGGACTTTTGTCAAGTATCTCATATCAAAACAACGCAAACAAAAAATCTAGAATAGTCAAATAAATTCCCTTACACTCAAACGAGAACAAACTTGAAAGTAACAGCTTGTTGCAATTTGGAGAAAGGATTACAACAAAGTATTAGTAATGTTTAAGTCAGAAGACAAAAATCTGAGATAACGGCCCCATATGAGAAAAAAAATAAAAAATGAATTAGTCTGAATGCACATCAGCCAAATAACCCGAGCACAACAAAAAATAGCCAATACTCACAAGAGCCAGAGGCTTGATCAAAGCAGACTCAAACATTCAGCTGTCAGATACAATACAGGACCTAATAGAGAGTAGGAAATAAATATATAAAATGTTAATTTAAACATTTACAATTTTAAATCAAATAAAATTATTTAATAAAATGGTAATCCATTAACAATATTTCAATAAATAATATTTTGCTATTGTTTTTAAGCATTTAAACCAGCATTGTTGAAAAGGTAGCTCCCTATATGTAGTAGTACTAAAAATGTCATGATGCTTAGCCAGTCTTTAGAATGGCAAAGCATCATGGGCATTGTAGTTCTCAAATTTCTGAGGATGAGGGACTGAGCCTGATCCTCGCACTGTGCAGACGTGTGGTTCCCTATCATCAAGCTTTTCAGAGAACCATCATACATGTACTGGGTCACAGGCTCCCGGGCGCTCAGATTGATACCCTTCCTGGAACCTTTCAGAACCGGATGCTCGGATAAGCCTGCTGCGGCCTGCTGGGAGCAGAGTTGGGGAGATGCGGCTGACCTCTTGGCTCTTTTGCTCCTGGCTCAGACCCACTGCACTCCCACCCATTGCTCCCTTTGGACCGGTGAAGGTTATCCTGGTCCCCTCTGGACAAGAGCATGCTGTGTCGCCTATACTTACCGCTTGGTTGAAGCGGACACTGAATTGCTCTCTGTCTCACCAAGATGGCGGCTGTCTATCTAACCGACGTACATGGCGTGAGTTCACTACAGATGGCCCACCACGATTCCACTCCACTCTGCTTGAAGTGGCTCGATGAGATCTTCCACCAATTCTGGCAGTCACTGCTTGCACGTAACTCTGCTTACAGACTGCGGCAGCTGCAGGGAGACTGGAGAAGCACAGAACCATTGATGAAGAGGCTTCTTCGGGGCAAAAATATCAAGCGGCAGAAGCTGAAGCAACCTCGCATCAACCAACTCAGGATGAGAGCCATGCGAGGCTTGACCTCACCGCATCACCGATATTGGTGGAAGATTAACCACAGACAGCGGTGACAGTCACCTACACCTCTTGCACAGGCCTGGGGCTGGAGGGGCACTTTGTTTTGATGTGTTGTCTTCCATGGAGGAGAAGTAGCGCTGCCACTTAGAGGAGTTGGCTGGACTGAGCTTCCGGTTTATCACCTGAGTTTATATGTCACCCAACCTTATCTGATACTGTTTTATTTGTTTTTGCAGTCCGGCAACTCGTGTCAGTTTATATTTCCTGTTTATATTATAAGCTTGATGCGACATAGTACCATGATGTGACTGGGTCCAAATGTATTATTAATCCTCATGTTACCTCCTAATATACAGTTGCAAGAAAAAGTATGTGAACCCTTTGGAATGATATGGATTTCTGCACAAATTGGTCATAAAATGTGATCTGATCATCATCTAAGTCACAACAATAGAGAATCACAGCCTGCTTAAACTAATAACACACAAAGAATGAAATGTTGTCATGTTTTTATTGAACACACCATGTAAACATTCACAGTGCAGGTGGAAAAAGTATGTGAACCCCTAGACTAATGACATCTCCAAGAGCTAATTGGAGTGAGATGTCAGCCAACTGGAGTCCAATCAATGAGATGAGATTGTAGGTGTTGGTTACAGCTGCCCTGCCCTATAAAAAACACACACCAGTTCTGGGTTTGCTTTTCTCAAGAAGCATTGCCTGATGTGAATGATGCCTTGCACAAAAGAGCTCTCAGAAGACCTACGATTAAGAATTGTTGACTTGCATAAAGCTGGAAAGGGTTATAAAAGTATCTCCAAAAGCCTTGCTGTTCATCAGTCCATGGTAAGACAAATTGTCTATAAATGGAGAGTTGAGCACTGCTGCTACTCTCCCTAGGAGTGGCCGTCCTGTAAAGATGACTACAAGAGCACAGCGCAGACTGTTCAATGAGGTGAAGAAGAATCCTAGAGTGTCAGGTAAAGACTTACAAAAGTCACTGGCAAATGCTAACATCCCTGTTAGCGAATCTAGAATACGTAAAACACTAAACAAGAATGGATTTCATGGGAGGATACCACAGAGGAAGCCACTGCTGTCCAAACAAAACATTGCTGCACGTTTACAGTTCGCACAAGAGCACCTGGATGTTCCACAGCAGTACTGGCAAAATATTCTGTGGACAGATGAAACTAAAGTTGAGTTGTTTGGAAGAAACACACAACACTATGTGTGGCGAAAAAGAGGCACAGCACACCAACATCAAAACCTCATCCCAACTGTGAAGTATGGTGGTGGGTGCATCATGGTTTGGGGCTGCCTTGCTGCGTCAGGGCCTGGACGGATTGCTATCATAGAATGAAAAATGAATTCCCAAGTTTATCAAGACATTTTACAGGAGAACTTAAGGCCATCTGTCTACCAGCTGAAGCTCAACAGAAGATGGGTTGGGCAACAGGACAATGACTCAAAGCATAGAAGTAAATCAACAACAGAATGGCTTAAACAGAAGAAAATACGCCTTCTAAAGTGGCCCAGTCAGAGTCCTGATCTCAACCCAATTGAGATGCCGTGGCATGACCTCAAGAAAACGATTCACACCAGACATCCCAAGAATATTGCTGAACTGAAACAGTTCTGTAAAGAGGAATGGTCAAGAATTACTCTTGACCGTTGTGCACATCTGATCTGCAACTACAGCAAACATTTGGTTGAAGTTATTGCTGCCAAAGGAGGTTCAACCAGTTATTAAATCCAAGGGTTCACATACTTTTTCCACCTGCACTGTGAATGTTTACATGGTGTGTTCAATAAAAACATGGCAACATTTCATTCTTTGTGTGTTATTAGTCTAAGCAAACTGTGATTGTCTATTGTTGTGACTTAGATGATGATCAGATCACATTTTATGACCAATTTGTGCAGAAATCCATTTCATTCCAAAGGGTTCACATACTTTTTCTTGCAACTGTAGCTTGTCACCAATTGCATATAACTCTAAGGTAGCATACATGCAATACTTGTCATTGTTTAACATTTAAAAATGTGCAGTTTTTCTTGACATTTTGTGCTCTGACTATAAACCTGTACCCACTAGTTGTGTTTGCACCATGTGTCACCGTCAATCTATGTCTGTTTCAATGCGCACCCAAAATAAAGAATGTAAAAAAAAAAACTTCTGATGTTCCACCTTTTGGGCACCCCTGGTTTAAACCATGTTCAGTCGATAAACAGTCCTATTCAGTCAACTCTTTTCCTAGAACCATTCACAATGTTCCTTAAGGGACACAATATCTGTAAAAGACGCCCAGGGTTATTTACTAAACTGTTGGGAATTTAAAGTGAATCTAAATTTAAGTTCATAGTAGCTGAACTGAAACCATAGTTGGCATGAAGAATTTTTCCAGTTCAGCTGCTTTGGCCTTGAGTTGAAAAGTCACTTTTAATTCTTGACAATTTTCACTTGAGTAAATAGCCCTGACAGTGAACAATAGTGAATTTTAATGCCTAAAAGTTGTATTCACACAAAACTAAACACAATAAATACATATGACATTTTAATCAAAACTAAAAATGGTACTGTGAGAGTGCAAAGTCTATAAATAAGATGTAGTGGATATGGTGTACACAACCCTTTTATTTGATGAAGAAGACAGCAAATCCATTAATTTTAATGGAACATCAATTTTGTTTGAGCGGTATCAGTGGAAGCTAAATATGTCTTTTGTTACTATGATGCTGTATTCTTCTACCCACACACGACAGAACTATTAATGGAATGCAGTCAAAGATCTATTGCACTGCGCGTAGCTGTTGCGGTACAGAAATAAAGTTCTCTATCTGCGTTGGATTGGAAGTGTCGGAGATACATTTCAGCATTTCACCAAGTTTTATTTTTTCATGTGGCTTTAAAATTTTAATATTTTTGCTTATACACTGATTAGCTACAACATTAAAAACACTTTTTTGCAGTGTGCATTATCCTGCTGACAGAGGCCACTACCAACAGGAAACACCATTGCTATGAAGGGGTGTACGTGGTCTGCAACAATCTCTAGGTAGGTAGTAGGTGTCAAAGTAACATCCACATGAGTACCAAGACCCAAGGTTTCCGAGCAGAACATTGCCTCTGCTGGCCTGCTTTCATCCCATAGTGCATTCTGCTCTCATCTCTTCCCCAACTAAATGTCTCACATGCACCCGGCCATTCACCTGCTTTAAAAGAAACATAATTCATCAGACCAGACAAATTTCTTCCATTGTTACATGGTCCAATTCTTAGGCTCACATCCCCATGGAAGGAGATTTCAGCGGTGGACAGAGGTCATCATGGGCATTCTGACTGGTCTGCAGCTTTGTAGTCCCATACGCAGCAAACTGCAATGCACTGTGTGTTCTGGCACCTTTCTATGGCCAGCATTAAGTTTATCAGCAATCTGAGCTCCAGTAGGTCTTTAATGTGATCGGACCAGGCAGGCTTGCCTTAACTCCCCACATGCATCAATGGGAGCCCTTGGGAGCCCATGACACTGATGTCAGCTTCCCGGTTGTCCTTCCTTACTCCACTTTTTGTAGGTGGTAAGCACGGCATACCGGGAACACTTCACAAGACTTGCCGCTGTGGAGATGCTCTGACCCAGTTGTCTAGCCATCACTATTTGGCCTTTGTTAAAGTCACTCAGATCATATCGCTTGCCCATTTTTCTGCTTCCAACATATGTAATTCAAGAACTACTTGTTCCCTTCCTGCCTAATATACCCACCCCTTGACAGGTGCCATTGTAACAATATAATCTATGTTATTAACTTCACCTGTCAGTGGTTTTAATGTTGTGGCTAATCAGTATCATAAAAACATACTGTAAAACATTATTTTAATAAATATATATTTGTTGCAAGGAGGGGAAAAGAGAGAGAGGCATAAAGAAAATGCATAACGGTGAACCATGTATTGTGGGACCATATATTCTCCGGGTTCTGGAGATATGTATCATTCATAGTTAATAAATTATACCTAGTCTTCCATGGCTTATTTTCCCATAATACACAGTTCTTTGTAATGTACTCTCTCTGTTCTTCGTGTACATACCTTTTCATTTAATGTATAATTATGACTTGTATATATTCAATCTATTCCGCAGTGCTGTATACCAGAATAATACAGTCCCAGGAAACTGGAAATGTTTAATGTCAAATCCAGTGTAACAATGCTCATTCTTCAAGATCCAGATTAACTTAAACAGTTTGAATATGTCACTCACAATCAGCCTGATGCCTTGAATGCAGAGGCTTCACATTAAATCATGGTAAATTGGTGTCACTAAGAAAAAAAGGTGCTTGCTTCTTTCTCCTTTCATCTGAGATTCCCTTGTATCTTTGCAGCTGTCAAACCGCGTTGGCGTACTCCTGTTTTGTAAGACTGCTATCCATCCACCAAGAAAAAATATATATACTAATGTTTCAATTTCTGTAAATGCTCAATTTCTACATCACTCTTCCAGTGACTGCTAAATGCCTACTGCCATGCATAGGACACAACTTAAATCAAATAATGAAACTAATAATTACACTTAGGGAAAAGGCAACAGTCGTATCTCTATGATGTAAAGAGAACAGATTATATTCATAAAGCCAATCACCAGATTCTCAGTCTTCATGCTCAGCAAGCATTTACATAAATCAAGCAATATGACAGTTAGGGAAAGATTTTCAAAGGCAAAAAGAGGTGCTCTTTGGAGGCAAAGTGCTAATTAAGGAATCATCTCCATGGAAACCAAAGACATGGAGCCCAACTTCTTAACACTTTCGACCAGAAAATCATCTGTTTCACCTTATAAAACCTCCCCTAGTGTCCCGTGGCTCCATCAGCTACTTGCAAGAGATAAGCACCAAATCCCAGGCAGATGGATCTCAAGTAAATACAGAGGTTAAACTGTTACCCAATAATCAGGAACAAGGGTTTCAAAGATCACTCCATCTGGCTCACACCAGTAGAAGCATGTTCCGCCCTTCTCATGTCTGTCTCTCACAATGGTATGTTTTAAAAAATAGACAATGCATGTAAAGATTTAGACATATTTTAATGTAATATAACCATCTTAGCACATACGGAGTGCTGCATCGGAGCACCACTGTAATCCTTCCTATAATTTCCTAGAGGAAAGGTATCTGACATGACCTTGCTTTCACTGAGGAAATTTAAGGACTACATCTCAATGTCCTATGGATATAATATGGCAAGAGATGAGAAATATGGTTAGATAAGCCAGTAAGAAGGAATCTGGAAATTCACTAATCACAGCATTCACACACTGCCTACAGCATTTACATTCACAAAATTGCTTGCATTGCTTATTACGTTTCATATAAGTCCTATTCAATAAATATATACAACTTTGTTTACACAGAGCTCACTTACTGTAAAATGCGTGTAAGTGCATTCCCACAATGCACACAAGATTCACACATTGCACTCACACTAACACACCATTTATATATCACAAACAAAAATAAAACTATACATTCCCACATGTCAAAATTCTAGAAATTCTTTCTAACAGTATTGAATCCTTTGAAAAGCTTATTGAATAGAGGCCTTAGTGTCAAAGTGTCTTCATGACATTGGATAAGTCAGTGTTGCTACAGTAAACAATTTATGGCGGACAGTTGCTTGGCAACAGATGATGAAGATATGTTTGTTACAAAAAATGAGGACCCCCCTAAAATAACCTGGGGGCACAGATTCGGCTCCCACCCGAGAGGTTAAGAACCACAGCACTAAAGGACATATCTTACTTAAACTCTCATGTACATCACTGCAAAAATGTATCTGCAAGCTCTTTAAGAGAAATAAAATGACATATCTCTATATTTATAAAATTGATTTTCCATCTCACACCTTTACAGTCTCTAAGCAGTGCTAATATGCAATCACTCTGTAAATGCCTCCTTAATCTCCACCTTTGCTGGTAGAAGTATGCTTTTTATTCTGGTTTATTCATGAGACGTAGAGCCATGCAAAGGATCAAAGTTCCTCCTTTACCAGCAGTATGCTACACTTAATTATGTTGCTGCCCTACGCCTTGATCTTTCGTCTGTTCCAGGAATCATCTGTTTTCTGATGACCATATTAACACATAGATTTTGTCTCTGTACCTCAAGCACCCGGAACAGTACATTTTTGACAGGGTCACCTAGTGCCACTAATAGGATTTCACACTAGATCTGCCAGTTGGAATAATTGGAAATAGTGACAAAATAACCCTGCATCCAATAATAATTATACAATTTTTTTGTTGTTGTTCGTTTTAAATCAAACAATGTGAGTCACTGTTTTGTAAAGTAATGATAGAAAATGCACTGTTTAATTTTTTTTTAAATAATTGGAAAAGTGCTTAAAAGGCATCGAAATGGGAGAGCTGTAAATCAAATGTGATTAGATTATTAGATTAGATGCACAGTTATCAGCGTGCATCCATTTTATGTCATTATAAACATTCTTCTTCAATGAAATCTAGCCAAAAATTATACTGATAGAATCAGCAATTGAGGATGAGTTTGTTTCTATTTCTATACTGTAATTTTTTTCATAACTAGTGTACCTTCTGACTACTCACTCATCCCCCTCCCCCCATCACATAGTCATTGAATAAACCCAATGAGTCAAATTAGCCATTTTATATCACAGCAAGGTTCAGCACTGACTGTCTTTGACGAGTAACATCTAATCATAAAGGTATTGAAAAATAATTTTTATAGTGATTTTGTGAATATACAGTATTTAAAAAAAAAACAATACTAAAATAAAACTGATGAAGTTTTGATTAATTTATTGGTGTACAAAATATGTTCAATTTCATCACTCCTTTCTAAGGATAATAGAAATGGCAAACTGTAGTTTAAGGTATCTTGAAAACAAAAAAAAAACTATTCTTATGTGTTCAGAATGGAAGTTCACAAACCTGGGGATGTTCTAATTTATAATTACAAGGCTGACTAAACCTTTTTATATTTAATTAACTCTAAAGAAACTGGGGAAACGTCATTTTACAAACTGGCATAGATACTGTCTTGCATTCAGATTTAGAATACAGTGCAATACATATGAGACTTGGCAAATGCAAAAAATGCATTAATCTCATTAACCCCTTTACTACCAAGTGGTTTGCAAAAATGTAACCACAGAATTCTAGAACTTTGGGTGTCCTGGAAAGTTGTGTGTTTAAATGTTGATGTTTAAATGTATGTGCATTATCCTGCTGAAAGAGGCCACAGCCATCAGAGAACTCCATTGCTATGAAGGGATGTTCCTGTGGAACGCACTTCCCTCCTCCGTTAGATGCTCACCCAGTCTCCACTCCTTAAAAAATCATTAAAAAACCACTTCTTCATAAAAGCGTATCAATTAAACTGTTAATAGCTCCCAACGGATTCCTTTCTTTCAACTGTCATTAGTCTAATACTATCCTTACCCTTTGTGTCACTATACCCCACTCTCTCTAGCATGTAAGCTCATTGAGCAGGGCCCTCAACCCCTCTGTTCCTGTGTGTCCAACTTGTCTGGTTACAACTACATGTTTGTTCGTCCACCCATTGTAAAGCACTGCAGAATTTGTTGGCGCTATATAAATAATAACATAATAATAATGTACATGGTCTGCAACAATCACTAGGTAGTTGGTACATGTCAAAGTAACATCAACATGAATGTCAGGACCGAAGGTTTCCAAGCAGAACATTGCTCGGAGCATAACACTACCGACCTGCATTCTTCCCATAGTACTTACAGCTGCCATCTTTTCCTCAGGTAAACGATGCACATGCCCCCGGCCATCCACCTGATCTAAATGAAAACATGATTCATCAGACCAGGCAACCTCCTTCCATTGCTCCATGGTCCAGTTGTGACACTCATATTCCCATCTAAGGTGCTTTAGGTGGTGGATAGGGGTTATCATTGGCACTATGACCGGTTGAAGCTACGCAGCCCCACAAGTAACAAACTGCTATCTGTTTGGACACCTCTCTATCATGGCCAGCATTAAGTTTTTCAGAAGTTTGACATGCTAGCCTTCACTCGCTAAGTGCATCGATGAGTCTTGGGCACCCAAGACACTGTCACAATTTCACCAGTTGTCCTGCCTTGAACCACTGTTGGTAGGTACTAATCAGTGCATACTCGGAACACCCCACAATCCTTGCTGTTTTGGAGGTGCTCTGACCCAGTTGTCTAGCCATCACTATTTGGCCTTTGTTAAAGTCACTCAGATCATATCGCTTGCCCATTTTTCTGCTTCCAACATATGTAATTCAAGAACTACTTGTTCCCTTCCTGCCTAATATACCCACCCCTTGACAGGTGCCATTGTAACAATATAATCTATGTTATTAACTTCACCTGTCAGTGGTTTTAATGTTGTGGCTAATCAGTATCATAAAAACATACTGTAAAACATTATTTTAATAAATATATATTTGTTGCAAGGAGGGGAAAAGAGAGAGAGGCATAAAGAAAATGCATAACGGTGAACCATGTATTGTGGGACCATATATTCTCCGGGTTCTGGAGATATGTATCATTCATAGTTAATAAATTATACCTAGTCTTCCATGGCTTATTTTCCCATAATACACAGTTCTTTGTAATGTACTCTCTCTGTTCTTCGTGTACATACCTTTTCATTTAATGTATAATTATGACTTGTATATATTCAATCTATTCCGCAGTGCTGTATACCAGAATAATACAGTCCCAGGAAACTGGAAATGTTTAATGTCAAATCCAGTGTAACAATGCTCATTCTTCAAGATCCAGATTAACTTAAACAGTTTGAATATGTCACTCACAATCAGCCTGATGCCTTGAATGCAGAGGCTTCACATTAAATCATGGTAAATTGGTGTCACTAAGAAAAAAAGGTGCTTGCTTCTTTCTCCTTTCATCTGAGATTCCCTTGTATCTTTGCAGCTGTCAAACCGCGTTGGCGTACTCCTGTTTTGTAAGACTGCTATCCATCCACCAAGAAAAAATATATATACTAATGTTTCAATTTCTGTAAATGCTCAATTTCTACATCACTCTTCCAGTGACTGCTAAATGCCTACTGCCATGCATAGGACACAACTTAAATCAAATAATGAAACTAATAATTACACTTAGGGAAAAGGCAACAGTCGTATCTCTATGATGTAAAGAGAACAGATTATATTCATAAAGCCAATCACCAGATTCTCAGTCTTCATGCTCAGCAAGCATTTACATAAATCAAGCAACATGACAGTTAGGGAAAGATTTTCAAAGGCAAAAAGAGGTGCTCTTTGGAGGCAAAGTGCTAATTAAGGAATAATCTCCATGGAAACCAAAGACATGGAGCCCAACTTCTTAACACTTTCGACCAGAAAATCATCTGTTTCACCTTATAAAACCTCCCCTAGTGTCCCGTGGCTCCATCAGCTACTTGCAAGAGATAAGCACCAAATCCCAGGCAGATGGATCTCAAGTAAATACAGAGGTTAAACTGTTACCCAATAATCAGGAATGAGGGTTTCAAAGATCACTCCATCTGGCTCACACCAGTAGAAGCATGTTCCGCCCTTCTCATGTCTGTCTCTCACAATGGTATGTTTTAAACAATAGGCAATGCATGTAAAGATTTAGACATATTTTAATGTAATATAACCATCTTAGCACATACGGAGTGCTGCATCGGAGCACCACTGTAATCCTTTCTATAATTTCCTAGAGGAAAGGTGTCTGACATGAGCTTGCTTTCACTGAGGAAATTTAAGGACTACATCTCAATGTCCTATGGATATAATATGGCAAGAGATGAGAAATATGGTTAGATAAGGCAGTAAGAAGGAATCTGGAAATTCACTAATCACAGCATTCACACACTGCCTACAGCATTTACATTCCCAAAATTGCTTGCATTGCTTATTACATTTCATATAAGTCCTATTCAATAAATATATACAACTTTGTTTACACAGAGCTCACTTACTGTAAAATGCGTGTAAGTGCATTCCCACAATGCACACAAAGATTCACACATTGCACTCACACTAACACACCATTTATATATCACAAACAAAAATAAAACTATACATTCCCACATGTCAAAATTCTAGAAATTCTTTCTAACAGTATTGAATCCTTTGGAAAGCTTATTGAATAGAGGCCTTAGTGTCAAAGTGTCTTCATGACATTGGATAAGTCAGTGTTGCTACAGTAAACAATTTATGGCGGACAGTTGCTTGGCAACAGATGATGAAGATATGTTTGTTACAAAAAATGAGGACCCCCCTAAAATAACCTGGGGGCACAGATTCGGCTCCCACCCGAGAGGTTAAGAACCACAGCACTAAAGGACATATCTTACTTAAACTCTCATGTACATCACTGCAAAAATGTATCTGCAAGCTCTTTAAGAGAAATAAAATGACATATCTCTATATTTATAAAATTGATTTTCCATCTCACACCTTTACAGTCTCTAAGCAGTGCTAATATGCAATCACTCTGTAAATGCCTCCTTAATCTCCACCTTTGCTGGTAGAAGTATGCTTTTTATTCTGGTTTATTCATGAGACGTAGAGCCATGCAAAGGATCAAAGTTCCTCCTTTACCAGCAGTATGCTACACTTAATTATGTTGCTGCCCTACGCCTTGATCTTTCGTCTGTTCCAGGAATCATCTGTTTTCTGATGACCATATTAACACATAGATTTTGTCTCTGTACCTCAAGCACCCGGAACAGTACATTTTTGACAGGGTCACCTAGTGCCACTAATAGGATTTCACACTAGATCTGCCAGTTGGAATAATTGGAAATAGTGACAAAATAACCCTGCATCCAATAATAATTATACAATTTTTTTGTTGTTGTTCGTTTTAAATCAAACAATGTGAGTCACTGTTTTGTAAAGTAATGATAGAAAATGCACTGTTTAATTTTTTTTTAAATAATTGGAAAAGTGCTTAAAAGGCATCGAAATGGGAGAGCTGTAAATCAAATGTGATTAGATTATTAGATTAGATGCACAGTTATCAGCGTGCATCCATTTTATGTCATTATAAACATTCTTCTTCAATGAAATCTAGCCAAAAATTATACTGATAGAATCAGCAATTGAGGATGAGTTTGTTTCTATTTCTATACTGTAATTTTTTTCATAACTAGTGTACCTTCTGACTACTCACTCATCCCCCTCCCCCCATCACATAGTCATTGAATAAACCCAATGAGTCAAATTAGCCATTTTATATCACAGCAAGGTTCAGCACTGACTGTCTTTGACGAGTAACGTCTAAACATAAAAGTATTGAAAAATTATTTTTATAGTGATTTTGTGAATATACAGTATTTAAAAAAAAACAATACTAAAATAAAACTGATGAAGTTTTGATTAATTTATTGGTGTACAAAATATGTTCAATTTCATCACTCATTTCTAAGGAAATGGCAAACTGTAGTTTAACCCCTTCAGGACGGAGTCAATAGTGCACGTTCTGATCAAAACAAAACGTAAACAAAAACTGGAATTTGCGCTATATGTCTGTTCACCCGTAGTTCCCCTCTTTCAAATTATATGTACCCACACTTATTATATATCATTTTGTTCAGGAGAAACAGGGCTTTAATCTATCATAAACTATTCATATATGGAACATCATTTATTATGAATAAAAGTAAAAAAAATGTGAGAAAATAAGATTTTTTTTTTAATTTGCATTTCCGTCTGACATTTTAACTGTGAATGTCATAATACTGCACATAAAAATGCACATATTTGTAATCAGCGATGTCTCACGAGTACAACAGTACCCCCCATTAACAGGTTTTATGTTGTTTTGGAAAGTTACAGGGTCAAATATAGAACATTACATTTTCAAATTGAAATTTGCCAGATTGGTAATGTTACCTTTGAGACGGTGTGGTAGCCCAGGAATGAGAATTACCCCCATAATGGCATACCATTTGAAAAAGTAGACAAGCCAAGGTATTGAAAGTGGGGTATGTTTAGTCTTTTTTAGTAGCCACTTAGTCACAAACACTGGCCAAAGTTAGCGTTCATATTTGTTTTTGTGTGAAAAAAGCAAAAAACGAATATTTGGCCAGTGTTTGTGACTAAGTGGCTACTAAGAAAGACTGGACATACCCCACTTGCAATACCTCGGGTTGTCTACTTTTGCAAATGGTATGCCATCATGGGGGTAATTCTCATTCCTGGGCTACCATACGCTCTCAAAGACAACATAACCAATCTGGCAAATTTCAATGTGAAAAAAATGAAATTATATGTGACTCTCTAACTTTCCAAAACACCATAAAACCTGTACATGGGGGTACTGTTATTCTCGGGAGACTTCACTAAACACAAATATTAGTGTTTTAAAACAGTAAAACATATTACAACAATAATATAGACCATAAAAGTGCAGTTCGCTTGTAAAAAATGCAAAAAACGTCACTTTTACTTAAAATATCATCGTTGTAATACAATTTACCAGTTTGAAACATGAATATTTGAGTTCAGCGAAGTCTCCCGAGTAAAACAGTACCCCCTATGTACAGGTTTTATGGTGTCTTGGAGAGTTACAGGGTCAAATATAGTGCTTGCGAATTAAATTCTCTGCACTTTCTCCCTGTGTTGTCATGCATGTCAATCAAATTTTAATTAATCAAATCACATAATTACGTTAAAAGATTATTTAAATATACATGTAGAATTTTAATATATATGCATTTATAGGTATTTAAATTCTACGTGTATACTAATGTAATATTTTATGTAATTATATGTATTTATCTATATATATATATTTGCGGTTATTTGTATTTTATATATATATAGATATATATATAGAATGTCATTCTAAGTGTATTTTGTTACCGATATATATATATATTAATAACAAAATACAGTTAGAATGAAATTACATATGCATATATAATTTATATTAAATTTTGTTTCAATATTTTATTTATTTATTTTATTATTTAATTTATTTATTATTTTAATTATATTGTATTTATATATAATATATATGTACATCTATTATATATATAATATATATACATATTATATATATGTAACGTCATTCTAAGTGTATTTTAATATTAATATATATACTTATATTAATATTAAAATACACTTTGTATGACGTTACATATATATAATATGTATATATATTATATTTGTGCTCGGAATTTAAATACGTAATGGATAGTAACTGTGAGCAAAGTTGGTTGTGGTGTGCCGAAACCAACGTACGAGTGGGCCTGTAAATAAAAGAGGGCCCACCAAGGAGAATGTAATTATAACAGGGTGTAGGTGGGTGGGAACAATCAGCTGAAAGGCAGAGGTGAGTAGGGGCTGGGAGTTTAAGTAGGGGACTTACTCCTCCCACAAATTCAGGCCTCCACAAGTTCAGGCCTTTTAACTTGTGCTCGGAATTTAAATACGTAATGGATAGTAACTGTGAGCAAAGTTGGTTGTGGTGTGCCGAAACCAACGTACGAGTGGGCCTGTAAATAAAAGAGGGCAAAAAGATAAATTCGAGAAATACACACTTTATTGCATTTTTTACAAAACCAAGTTGCTGAAAGCTTGGCGAAGCTCTTTCTCCGGCTGTGGAATATATGCAGTATATATGGAGGATTTCCACCGCCCCAGTCTCTTGATGATATGGACCGGTGTGTTAGTGCTAGAGGCTGCAGAGGCGGCTCCTATACGGAAGGAGTGCCTAGAGAATGCAATCGGGTTGTGTCCGAGCTTAGATAACAGAATTCTGATATGAACCATCAATTTTGCTGTGGTTAACGGGTGCCCTTGTAGTGTTAAGAGCGGAGAGTCCAGTAGGTGACCGTGCAGAGTTGACCGTAGGTGGTCTAGTACTTTTACCGGACACCAGGCATTATCAGTAGGGAAGAGAGGAATTATAGTAGGGTGTAGTGACCGGTTGGTTTTAGTTGTAGGGATCGAAAGTTGGTAGTGATCCTCTATTTTAGTGAGGTGTGATATTTTAAGTCTTAGCTTCGTATCTCCTTGACAAATTACGGTGAACTCTCTAGGTCTGAGAAAACCGTAGAAAGCGAGATATAAAGCAGATTTGATCACCGTATTTGTACCGATGTCGAATGGGTCTGTGTCAAGGAGATTGCTAAGTGACCTGAAGATAGGCCCAGCTATAGGTAATCTAATGGTAGAGAGTGGAGGTGAAACCTTTGATATTCCTTTCAAAACCTTTTTGACGGGGTATGAAGACAGGAAAGGTGTGTTGTTAGGAAAAAAAAAGGTGAGGCTGTGGTGCTGGACCCCCGTGAGATATAGTTTAATGGTGTTGTGAGATAGTTTAAGGTGTAGGTGGAAAAAAAGAGGCAAAAGCCACCATGGTTTGAATAGAGAAGTCACCTTGTAAACCGAACTCTGCTGTGAATTTATTAAATATATTAAGAGCCCTATTGTAAGTGATAGCCGTGTTTGGTGATAATGCTTGGTGAGTGAGTGCTCTAGCGTGGTTCAAGAGTGTGCTTAATCCAGGATTAGATCGTGGAACCGTGGTGTCCTGGATGGTTGTAGGTGAGCCGTTGGGAGTGCCTGAGAAAATGCCTGAAATTGAGAACGAGAAAGAGCGTCAGCGGCCGTGTTGTGAATACCCGGTATGTGAAAACAAACCAAGTGAAACTGGCCGGATGCTGCCAACCAGGTCAGCTTGCGAATCAGCCGCATGATGGTCAGGGAAGATGATCGCCCTTTGTTCACGATTTCGCAAGCTGCCGAGTTATCAGAGTAGCATTTGACTGCCTTGCCAGACCAGAGATGACCCCAGGTGTGTGCGGCCGCCACAATGGGATAAATTTCAAATAGTGCTGAGGTCTCTCTGAATCCTGGCAAGGCATCCGTATCAGTGGGCCAATGGCCCCTGAACCAGTGGTTCCCAAAAATGGCTGCAAAACCGGTATTGGCTGCTGCGTCTGTGTGGATGATGGGTGAAGAGGTGGAGAGAGGGGGAATAAACATGGAGATTCCATTCCAGTCCTTCAAAAACTTCCCCCACATAGCTAAGTCAGCCTTGGCGTGGGGGTCCAAAGAAACTGTGCCAGAGTCCGGAACTCCGTGCAGCAGGCAAAGGAGTCTGGATATGAAAGACCTTCCCTGCGGAATGATGCGCATCGCAAAGTTCAGGGATCCGAGAAGGGACTGAAGTTCTTTTCTAGTGCAAACATCATTCCGCAGAAACAAGTCATCTCCCCTCTCAAACGTGACAGTTTGTCGTGGGGGAGGGTAGCTCTGAGGTTAACCGAGTCCAGTTCTATCCCCAGAAAGGTCAATTTAGTTGTGGGGCCTATAGTTTTGGCTGTGGACAAAGGGACTCCAAGTGTGGAAAATAGTGCAGTAGTGCTTCTGATTGCTGTGGGTGAAGGTGACCCTGGCTCTATTAGTAAAAAGTCGTCGAGGTAGTGGATAACGGAGTGACACCTGGTGACGTTCAGAAGCAGCCAGCATAGTGACTCTGCGAAAATGTCGAACAGTTTGGGGCTGCTTCGAGAACCGAAAGTGAGTCGTGTAGAGAAGTAATATTTCCCTCGCCATTTAACACCGTGTAAGTTCCAGAGTGAGGGGTGCATGGGTAGTAATTTAAACGCGTTTGTGATGTCCGTTTTGCTAAGCCAGGGTCGATTACCAGATGATATGATGGACTGTATGGCGTCGTCGATGGTTACGTACTGAAGTGAGAATTCGTCTGCTGGAATGAGTGCGTTTATGCTTGGAACAAAAGAGGAGTGCGGTGCCGATAAATCAATAATTAGACGTTTGTTTGTTTTTTTAGAATATTTGTGAATAGCAATACCAATGGGGTTAGTGCGCCAGGAGGAGAATGGTGAAGAGGTGAAGGGGCCGATCATGAAACCGTTGGTGATTTCAGAGGCAATGAGAGTGTCTATGGAGACTGGGTCTAAACGTGCTGACTGGAGATTAGGGCATTCTAGTGTACCTGGGGGAATGGCTACAATACCCGTGAGAAACCCTTTAGTGAACCCTGTGGTGAGATAATCCACCAGATGATTAAGCCTGGGATCCCTTGTCTTGAGCACCACAGAGATATCACCGTAATTGAATGCCTTGTTCTCAAGTACATCCTGTGAGGCTATGAGCAAGGACACCAGACACACATCCTTCCCGTCTAGGATATCTTTCCTGATAGAGTCAGGGACGGAGTGTGCTGGTGACTCAAATGGTGTAATGGCTGTGCCCGGTGCTGGAGGGGGGAGTATAGGAGGGCATGCTGGTATAGTAGGTACAGCCGTGAAAGCGACTGGGACTACCGTGGTAGTACCTGGGGAGGAGATGGCGCTTTCCACCTTTGATAGCCTGCTATTGAGGGTCTGTAGATTGGCCAAGATCTCTGCCAGGGTATCCTGGGTGGCCGTGCTGTTGCTTGGTGGTTGTCCTTGAGAGCTAGTCCCTGGCCTGGGCTCGGGGGCTTGGTGAGTAAGTAGCCTATAAAGTTCAGCCTTCCTAGCTGTGGCCGGAAAGGGGATTCCCCTGAGCCTAAGCTCGGCCGTAATTTTGGGAATAGTCCATGCTCTCAAGGACGTGGGGGTTGAAAGAGTGAGTGATTCGCCTGGAGACCCGGGTCTGGTAGGCGTGAATGGAGTTTTTACTGTCAATTCTTTGGTTGGAATAGGTTCTTGGGACATTCTAAAAGGAATGATTATGTGAAAGATATATTAGAAGGGGCGTAAGGTAAGTAGGCGGGGTATGTGGGGTGGTGTATATGGAAGAACCGGACTGTAATGCTAGATGCCAAAGCGAAAAACTTAACTGTTGAATGTTTGGATAGGTGAGGCCCTGCTAATGCCAAGTGGCGGTGAGAGGCTCTACCTATGATTTGGCTTATGACGTAGTTGCCACAGACGTGGTGGCGGGATGTTGGCCTCTCGGTGACAGTAGAGAGAAATCAAAACGTGTGGCCGTGACAGGTGAGGCCCTGACTAGCGCCCTGTAGTAGGGCATGCGAGGCTTGTAACTATGATTTGGGCGTGGGGCCGTACCTCCGTGTTGAGGTGGGGGGGATGGAAGGCCTCACTGGGACGGGTTTTCTGATAGGGTGCGCTAAGGCATTAGCCAAGACCCTGTAGCCAGTTCGATTGTATATTTAAGGATAAGGTGAGAGGACTGGAATGTCGTGTAGATACTAACCTTGACTTCTTGCGAATGGTATCTGGAACCTTCTGGTGGTAATAAGTGTGGTAAGTCTCGTCTTATGCTGTCCTTGAGGAAGAGTCCTGAGGCTTTAAGACAGATGTTGACGTATTTATGCGTATCGTGGTGGCGTATGATTTGAATTGGGAGTAGGTTGTTTGTTAGGGGCGCAACGTGAGATCCTGCATTGAGGGATCTGGAAGGTTTAAGTGTGTGACTGGGCTGAAATAGATATTTGTGAGAAGGCTGGATGAGGCCTTGGGGTGACGATTGGACGTATTTGGGTATAGACGTAAGTACCTGAAGGTATGGCTGAGTACCGGGTCAGGTTTTGGTGTTTTCCGGAGCCTGATGGCTGTATGACCGTATGTCTGAGTAGAAATAATAGTAAAGAATTAACGTACCGTGGGCGTAAGCCTGTGGAAAAGTAGTAATGAACTTGAGACCGTGATAGGTTTTATATGAGGTGTAGTAACAAACGAGTTGTGAACTATACCTTGGTTTGACATAAAGAAATTACGTTATGCGAAACGGTTTAACTGTGTAGAACCGGGGGAAGCCTAGAATAATACTGGAGCTAAGGGTTAACCGAAGAAAAATTCCATAGTTAACGACAGGTGTGGAGGTAAGTAATAAAACCCAATATGTAAACATTTTAGGCCTATGGCTTTATAATGCAAAGTGATAAAATACAATACCTGTTCCTGTAATAAAAGACCTTGAAATAAACAACTTTAGCGCAGAAAAAGCGAGAAACCGATGCAGTCTGTAAAGCCAAAAATATGTGACAGCGTGATTATATGGAAAATGAATAGTACAGACGTTTATGTGCCGGATATTGTGTTTATAAACAGTATTTATTAGTATATGTGACAAAATGAAGTGTTTAATAGGTAAATATGTGTTGTGGCAAGGTCAGAGAGGCTTTCTATGTTAGTAATAGATTGGAGTGCTCTCTATTCCCAGCATGATGGGGTTAATTGGTGGGAGTCACCCCTTGAATGTTATATACCAGGTGAATGTAATTAACCAGCACTAGGGTTTTAAAAGGTTAGCCTCTGAAGACATCAGAGAGTCTAACAGCTGGGAGAGAGGAGGCCAAAACGGCCTGACCAAACGGAAATAAGAGAATGCCCGTAATAATATTACTGTGTATATAAATAATAGATTCGGTAGTTTCCGTATGAATATGTAAAAGCAGTGATAAAGTGCCGAGCGTTCGTCTGTTTTGGCGTGAACACTGAAATCGGTTAAAAAAGCGTGTATTTGTACGAATATGATAGAGGGAGCCTACCCCTACGTTTTTAGGCCCGAACGGCGGGAAATAACAGGGCGCTATTTCCTACGCCTAACTTACGTGAACGTGCCGGTCTCGTGACCGGAAACCGGGTACCTTGACCGGGAACCGAGTGGAAGGCCTCAAACGGACGGAGGACTGGTCAGGACGTCTGACTGCTGGAAACAGGAAAAAATTCTGGAGGGAAGCTGGACAGGAAGTGCTGGTTGCTATGGGGACAAAACAATCAGCTGAAAGGCAGAGGTGAGTAGGGGCTGGGAGTTTAAGTAGGGGACTTACTCCTCCCACAAATTCAGGCCTCCACAAGTTCAGGCCTTTTAACATATAATATATATACATATTATATATATATAAAAATATATTTAATTTATTTTTACACTTGTCTTTTATTTATTTTTTATACTTCCCACCAGCAGGGGGACTGTCTGATATTTCAAACAGTCCCCCTGCTGGCAGATCCACAGCCAGCTATAGGGGGCCATGTGATCGCTCTTTGAGAGCGATCACATGGCCCCCGGGGGCCTGATTTGCCGTGGGGGGGCTGCCTGGGCTGTGAGGCAGTCCTCCCGAAGCGGATCGCGGCGGAGGTAAGTATAACTTACCTCCTGGGGCTGCAAGCCGTTACGGCGTGCTATGCCGTCATAACGGCTTTAAAGCCCACTTAACCCGTGACGGCATAGCACGCCGTAACGGCGTTAAGGGGTTAAGGTATCTTGAAAACAAAAAAATATATATTCTTATGTGTTCAGAATGGAAGTTCACAAACCTGGGCATGTTCTAATTTACAATTACAAGGCTGACTAAACCTTTTTATATTTAATTAACTCTAAAGAAACTGGGGAATCGTCATTTTACAAACTGGCATAGATACTGTCTTGCATTCAGATTTAGAATACAGTGCAATACATATGAGACTTGGCAAATGCAAAAAATGCATTAATCTCATTAACCCCTTTACTACCAAGTGGTTTGCAAAAATGTACCCACAGAATTCTAGAACTTTGGGTGTCCTGGAAAGTAATGTTTAAATGTATGTGCATTATCCTGCTGAAAGAGGCCACAGCCATCAGAGAACACCATTGCTATGAAGGGATGTTCCTGTGGAACTCACTTCCCTCCTCCGTTAGATACTCACCCAGTCTCCACTCCTTAAAAAATCATAAAAAACCCACTTCTTCATAAAAGCGTATCAATTAAACTGTTAATAGCTCCCGACTGATTACTCTCTTGCAACTGTCACTAGTCTAATACTATCCTTACCTTTTTGTGTAATTTTACCCCACTCCCTCTAGCATGTAAGCTCATTGAGCAGGGCCCTCAACCCCTCTGTTCCTGTGTGTCCAACTTGTCTGGTTACAACTACATGTTTGTTCGTCCACCCATTGTAAAGCACTGCGGAATTTGTTGGCGCTTTATAAATAATAACATAATAATAATGTACATGGTCTGGAACAATCACTAGGTAGTTGGTACATGTCAAAGTAACATCAACATGAATGTCAGGACCGAAGGTTTCCAAGCAGAACATTGCTCGGAGCATAACACTACCGGCCTGCATTCTTCCCATAGTACTTACAGCTGCCATCTTTTCCTCAGGTAAACGAATCACATGCCCCCGGCCGTCCACCTGATCTAAATGAAAACATGATTCATCAGACCAGGCAACCTTCTTCCATTGCTCCATGGTCCAGTTGTGACACTCATATTCCCATCTAAGGTGCTTTAGGTGGTGGATAGGGGTTATCATTGGCACTATGACCGGTTGAAGCTACGCAGCCCCACAAGTAACAAACTGCTATCTGTTTGTACACCTCTCTATCATGGCCAGCATTAAGTTTTTCAGAAGTTTGACATGCTAGCCTTCACTCGCTAAGTGCATCGATGAGTCTTGGGCACCCAAGACACTGTCACAATTTCACCAGTTGTCCTGCCTTGAACCACTGTTGGTAGGTACTAACCAGTGCATACTCGGAACACCCCACAAGCCTTGCTGTTTTGGAGGTGCTCTGACCGAGTCATTTAGTAATCACTATTTTGCCTTTGTCAAAGTAACTCACATCTTTTCACTTGCCTTTTTCCCTGCTTCCAACACATGACATTCAAGAACTGTCTGTTCACTTGTTGCCTAATTTATTCCACCCCTTGACAGGTACCATTGTAACAATATAATCAATATTATTCACTTAACCTGCCAGTGCAGCTGATAAGTGTATATTGTATCTGTTGCCATATTACTATGACATTTGCCATACCAAATCGCCCTTACATTGCATTTTGCAGCCATGTTGCCACTATGAACATGCACACTAATATTTGTACACACATACACACACTGATGCACAGATGCAGATATTTTCTGATACAAACACATATATATATATACACACACTCTGATACACGCACACACATAGAAACTGATGTACAGAGACATCCAATGAAACACAGTAATAAATACAGACACACAATCACAAAATGTTTCTGGTTGTAGTGTTGTTAACTGTCTGGACGTGTCTGGGATTTTATATGTGATATTTTTTTTGATATTTTAATTGTTTGAAAAAAAATCATTATAAAAGTTTATCCAAAAATATGAAATCATTTGAAAAACCAAAAATATTAAGTCGTGGCATTCGTGAGCTAATCATGTGCTTGGACTGTCCTTTTAACAATTATCATCTCTTTAATAATGAAAAGAGCATTTGCTAGCACATCGACTACGTGTTTTCACGGCAATAAACTTGTCACTACCATAACAAAAGAGATAACATAATGTTACATCCTTGCTGTACAGTTGTATGTACATCTATTCATCTACACATCTATATGAGATTTCGTGTCGAGCATTTCATGCTGATGCAAATCATCAAACCAGGAGGGGTAAAAGCTGCAACAAAGGGGAGCTGATGTACATAGCACTGTACTGTTGAATGTGTATATGCATATGAATATATATGTTTTATTATTAATCTCAATAGGCCTAGACTTGGGACAATAGAATTAAGAGAGAGGAAGTGTCTTCGTCTGTATTCATTTATTTATTTCAAATAAGACATCTTCTCTCCCCAGAACTTCCCCAGCTCTTCGAAGTGCTTTAGGGTTCCAAATGACACTTTAGGCACCAAACCTTCATTTAGGATTTAAATCAGTATGGTTTTGCAGCCCTAGCCCCACCGCCCCTTTTTCACCCTGACTCCATGAAAACAATATTTAATTTTTACAGCACAGAATGTTTTTATAGATTTTTAAAAAGGTCTTATCTCCTGCCCAGGTAACGGAACTTTAATCAAACACAGTGGGCGGTTGCAGGCTTTAGTAGGTAATTAAAAGAGCACTTGATAGAAATTCTCAATCAATTAATGTGAAAGGATGCTACATGCTTAGAGTTCGCTTTAACAGAGGATACCCTCTTACACGCTTTATAAAAGTAACAATTTCAAGAGAAATCTGCACTTTTATAAGGTATCTGGGTTGTACCCTCCCAGCTGTCAATCATACAGCCAGGACAGGACTCTTCCTTATGCTGTTTGCTCCTCAGCACAAAGCATTAGTGAGTGCCTTCCCATATGAGAGCATTGCTTTCATCTATAACAACATTGCAGGTGCAGTGCAGTACTTGCTGCTCTTTCAACCTGAGTCCTGATGTTTCCCCATATATAACAGACTGGAGAAACATCAGAACTTAGTTTGAAAGAGCCCCAATTACTGCACTGCACCTGCAACACTCTATTAACAGTAGAGTTTTCTTTCAAGTTAAATAAATCTGTAGTGATAACATGCAGTGTGGGTGCAGTTAACTCTCACTACCCCCAATTCCTCTCAGCATCCTTCCCTAGAGTTAATCCTGCTGTCATGTGGAGTGATAACCTACACCAGATATACAGCTTTCAGTTTAAAATGAGACTGTAGTATATGCATGTGTCAGTGAGAGTAGGTGCATGTGTGTATGTCAGTGAGCATGTGTGTGTATGTCAGTGAGCATGTGTGTGTATGTTTAAAGCAAGTGTATGTATGTTTAAGTGAGGGCGTGTGTGCCTGTGTCTGTCTTATAATATAAGATCATTTTTTTATAGAATCAGTGCTTACCAGATGCTAAATAGAGTAAGAGTACCAGCCCTGCCAAGATGTACAAGACCAAAAAAGCTATGTACTTCACATTGACATCTTTCCTTGATGCATGTTTACCCAAGGGGAAGACCAAACAAACACAAACACAAACACAAACACAAACACGCAGAGCATGGAGACACTGAATGGCAGGACTGCTTACTGTGCAGCCCTGAGCCAGGAAGCCCCTCCAGTGGCCATCTAAGGAGTGGCCACGTGGAGGTGTCCCTAGGGGCAATGTAAACACTGCCATTTCTTATATGAAAATGCCTGAAGGGAGCTATTATGCTCACCAGAACAAGTACATTAAGCTGTAGTTGTCCTGGCGACTATAGTGTCCCTTTAAATCAAGTATCCACACATTAGATGTTGTTTGGCATAGCTCAATGTCTG
Source organism: Pelobates fuscus (assembly GCF_036172605.1). Lineage (NCBI taxonomy): Eukaryota > Metazoa > Chordata > Amphibia > Anura > Pelobatidae > Pelobates > Pelobates fuscus. Next base: position 36,579,245 of record NC_086319.1, on the reverse strand, counting down.
AGGAGATATTTTTTGCATTATTCCACCTTGTCCTGTATGGGATTTGATATGTTTTGTTTTTAATTGACTTGTCATTTACTCTTTGTATTTCCCAAAATATTTTTTTTAAAACAATATGGCCAAACTAACTAATATAATGTTAACGTGTCATCCTACATGTGGATTTAAAAATGTTATGGTCCTGTTGTCTTTTTGTCTGAACTGATCATTAACAAGCTGTGTATTTAGGAGTCTGAATTATTTTAGTCAGGTCCATTAATTTTGCATCTACAGCCTCACTTAGATTAAAACTACAACAATCGTACTTAACCATTCCTAGTTTGGAACCAACCTAGAACAGGGTTCTCATGCTAATTTCAGAAAAAAAATTATTATTCCAGGAATAACTACACTTTGTCTCTGAATCTGTTAAGCTCTACCACATGAAATGGGAATCCCTTTAAGGTGAACACTAGAGTACTAAGTCACCCAGAGTACTAAGTCTCAATAAAGTGGCCTTGCAGTACTGTCATTTTAACCCTGCAATGTAAAACATAATATTATTTTTAGAAACAGCAATGATTACATTGCAGGGTTACATCAACCCTTAGTGTTCCTAAAACTCAGTCTGGGACTCAAATGCTGCTGGTTGGAGCATTTGATGGATGGAGTTCAGCGTTTGGCCGCACATGGGCATCTTTATGAGAAGCAATGTATTAAAGGATATTGAGGGTAATGTCAGTTTGGATAATTACATAATCAGAGACAAATCTGGACGCTGCAGTAGATGAATTCCAGCGCTACAGTGAGTATTTTTTTTTTTTTTTTTTTTAGCTTTAATTGTAGCAGCAAAGTTGTGTGGACAAAAGAGGGTCAAACAGAAGGGAATATATAGTTCCACAATAACAATTGCTATTTTAAGCCTGTAGGCTCCCTTTAATACAGGGTATAGAGAAGAACTGCCTGGGGCCCATGGAAATTGGTAAGATGCCAAAAGACAAGACTATACCAAGACCTGAGGGATGCATCCTCAGCACCCACTTATTCTTCTCCATGGAGCAATAAAATTCAAATTACACATTAGGAGCTACAGGCAGCCAAATTGTCTTCCTCCAACACCTCCTCAATTCAATTACTTCCAGAACTAAGCAGGTGACAGTCAATTTTTTCCTTCCCTTTCCACTCCCAGTAGACTAAGTGCCTCAGTCAATTGTCTCTACTAGATCTACTCAGAGAAGAATACGCTGAATAGAATACATAGAAAACTTCAATGCCCATGGGCTCCAAAGGGGAGAGAGAACACAAAACACTGGGGCTAGGGCACAATGTCTAATCATGGCAAGAGGAAGCAGAAGATGGATCAGATAAAGGCAAGGAAAATAATTAACCCATTGCAATGTCATATGGTGGGAAGCACACAACGAGGACCAGCATACTTGGGGCAGAGATCATTAAAGGACGAAGGTAGTAAAAACGTCTTTGTCCCTTTGCTATGAGCAAAAGATGAGAACTCATTTGACTGTTTGACAACAATCGACATTGGAGACATAAATCGAGAAATATTCATAATTCATTTGTTTTTTTAGTGGGGGGAAGGGGTCTTATGGGATTGTATGGGAAGAACACGCACATTAGCCTATATTTTGGACACCACTTAGTTGTATGCAATCATTATAATTATTTATAATGTTTTGGGATAGAGGATTGGAGATCAGCATCCTCTTGCTGACGAGGCCTAATGGAACATTTGGATAGGATTAGTTGTGTCTAGAAGAGGATTACTAGATTTAAAGGGTGGACTGTCTTAATGTAGTCAGATTGATATTTCCCCTCTTTTTGTTGTTGTTGTTAGAAAAATGGGATTGCACCATGAGATTCAACCCCCAACAGCATCTGAAATGGAGTGAGGGAGGAAGGAAGGAAGGAAGGAAAGGAGGAAGGGAGGGAGGAAGGAAGGAACTAACTTGTGGTTTTTAAACTTTAGGCTAAACTATGAGTCCATACGATGTTTATAGCAAAGCTTTTAAACACTTAAAAATAATGGGTTTCTAATTTCTACATAGAGTGCTGTTAAAAGGCTCAGCTATTCCTCCAGCTCAGCTATCCAACCCCCACCTCAGCTATCCCCCCCCACCTCAGCTATCCCCCCAGCTCAGCTATCCCACCCCCACCTCAGCTATCCCCCCCACCTCAACTATCCCCCTGGCTCAGCTATCTCCCCTGGCTGAGCTATCTCCCCAGTTCAGCTACCCCTCCACCCCCCCAGTTCAGCTTTCCCCCAGTCCAGCTATCTCCCCAGCTCAGCTATCTCACCAACTCAAATATCACCCCCGGCTCAGCTATCCCCCCAGCTCAGCTATCCCCCCAGCTCAGCTATTCCCCAATCTCAGCTATCCCCCATCTCAGCTATCCCCCATCTCAGCTATCCCCAAGCTCAGCTATCCCCACGGCTCAGCTATCCCCACGGCTCAGCTATCCCCCCAGCTCAAATAACCCCCAGCTCAGCTATCTTATTCCACATTCTGTGAAAAATTGTTACTTATCCATAGTTCCTGGTTTACTGAATAATCTCAACACTGTTGTTCAACTGTCTAAACTAGATGATTAATATGTTACATATCTTGCCTTTTTCATGTTTTCATGATGCTTGCACTTGGGTTGAAGGTAAATGTTCTAAAAGTGGGAGTAAATGATGAAATCAGTTTCCTGTAGATTAAAAAGGGTGGAAATCTAGGCAGGCACACACACTGGTATTTTGTGACAGACAATTACGGTAATTCTGCTAATCGTCTGAACAAAGAGAGATGTACAATGCGTCAGGACACAAACAATGACCTGGCAGGCCACAAAAGGATTCTTTTGCTGAATCTGAAAAGGCAACTTACAAACAAAATCCCAAATAAAATGCCTATAGTCAGCACTGTCTGTATGCAGAACTAGCTGCACATCAAGAAACATCATGTTACAGCAAATAACTGTATCGTCCAGCTTAATCGACAGAAACAGAGTTATATCATCCACACAGGAAGCCTCATTCATACCGAACTTTGGCACCTTAGATGTTTCTAAACTACATTTCCGATAATGCTCATCGAGCATTAACTAAAGGTACCCAGACCAATTGAACTCAATGAAGTGGTCTGGGTGTGGCAAAACTAGCCACTAAAAGACTATGTTCGGGACTTTTAAAATGTCCGTATCAATATTGTGTAGATATATGCACCAGGGAATTGTTTCCCGAACCCTAACCCCGTCCTGTTCGGGAAACGATTCAACTACCGAATGAGAGACCACCCTGGTGTGGTTGTGTGTCTCCCATTAACGAAATGAAACAATGTTGCAAATGCTAAATAGGGTTCGTGTGTGGCCGCCTTTCGTATGCCGAACACGTGGCGGCGGCCATCTTAAATGCACGAATAGCGGTGTTTGGTCGTCGAGTGTCTGGAACTCAAATCGGACACTTGACTAACCAAACACCGCTAAGACCTCCAGGGATACAGAAAAGACCGATTAAACCCCACGAACAGCCCGCCGTTCGGTAAGATTAATCCCACGAACCAGGGGATTCATCCGAATGCTAAATTAACACTGGATGGCATAGACTTTCGGGACTTTTGATGTGTGAACTGTTTTCGACTACTTTGCCCGTGCGGTCGGTCAAATCTTTACCTCTCCATAACTCCCGAACCCCTGGTCCGATCTGGGTGATTTTTGAGTATGTATCTCACCCAGATCAGGGCTACCAGGGGCTACCTCATTTAAGGGTGTACCTATCCTATTTGGGGTACATCCAAGACTTAAATGATGTTAAATGATGTTAACTGTTAAGCTAAGGGGAGGAGATATGGGGGAAGTACCGTCTATGTGATTGGGCAATGTAATAATTGTGGTAGTTGCCTCCCTTGCATGGGAGAATCACATAAAAGCAGAGATGGTGTTATAAAGCCCTCTAGCATGTAAGCTCATTGAGCAGGGCCCTCAACCCCCTCTGTTCCTGTACGTCCAGTGGTCTGATCTCAATTATGTGTCTGTTAGTCCACCCATTGTACAGCGCTACGGAATTTGTTGGCGCTATATAAATAATAAAATAATAATAATAATAATAATAATTAAAAATCAGTTGACTCCCAGACTATGTGTCGTCTAGTCCTTGGGAATGAGAATTATGCTGTGTTTTCTGCCTTCTGTATGCTGAATCTTGGTTACCAGCGGAGGACTCTTGGATTAACCCCTGCTACTCCGCTACACTGGGTGCAGTGGCCCTTTAGTTTAAAACATGCTATCTAAAACATTGCCATAAGATACAGCAACTTTATGATAGCTGGGTTAAATATGCCTCTAGTCGCTGTCTTCCTGACGGCCACTGGAGAACCAATCAAACTTGGCTCTCACAGCAAAGCTTTTCTTAAAGAGCATTAGATTGGCGCAGTGTGGCGATTTTTTTTACACAATGATTGCCTGTTGGGAACATTGAATTGGCTGAGATCATCAATCTTGAGATCATCAGGACAGAGATTGGCATGGAGATGGAGAAACAAATGATAAATATTTTACATATTTGTATTGAAAAATACGTATAGCAAACCCTCACAGACACACTCTGAGTATGACTGTCTAAATCATACAAGTCTTTTTAAATATTTAAAATGTATAAATATTTTAAATTCAATATTAAATGCTAAAAAGCAATAACAGGTGGGTAAACATCAGGGCCGATCCTGGGCGGGTGCACGGGGTGTATGGAGCACAGGTGCCAGAGGATGGCGGGGCTTATTCAGTAACATGGTGCTCCGGAAGTGGAGCTTATTCATTAAAGCAGAGCAGGCACCTGCATACCTGGATGGCAGACACCTACTCAGCCGAAATACACCGGGAGAGAAGAAAAAGTAGGCAGGTGGTGGCGAGGGGGCACTTATGTTCTTCAGTTTCCTCACTGTTCCCTCAGACTGTCAGGGGAGCTGGAATATGACATCACTGACATCACTCTGGCCCCGGCATCACTAAACAGCTCGCAAGGGAGCAGTGAAGAACTGGAAGAACCTCAGCGCTGAGGTACTGAAGAAGATTGCAGGAACCACTGGACCCCAGGGAGAAGATCTCCAATGGATCCCATGGAAAGGATGACAACATGAATGCCTGGACTGGACATATGCAAAAGGGAGGAGTTAGTAAGATGAAGATGTCCACTTGAGGGTGCCAAACAAAAATTCTGCACCCATGCGTCTGTAACCCAAAGGTCGGCCTGGTAAACACTCACTATTTCACAAACAGATACTCTCAGGCACATTTATACAGGCACCTCATAAACTCTCATATATACATATAGACATATTTATAGTCATACACACAGGCACTCTCTTAGATACTAATGCATTCAGAGGCACCCATACAGTCTCACTGGGACTCTTAGACACACTTACATCATGTACAATGAAAATCAATCACCACATGGTTAGGTATGTGCAGGGATAATTCTTACATGTGCTAGGTGGGCATTTGTTCAGGTAGAATTTTTGGAGCGGTGTCTCAAACAAGCAAGAATGTAACACAGAAGAATGTCCCCAGTGTAACACAGAAAATATCAGCACAACGGCCTAAATATATCTCTTGTACAACTGAAAATTTTCCTTGTAAGAAAACTTGGGCAGATAGGGGGTATACGAGTAAAACTCTATGTTACATACAGACTGCATGAGCACAGACATAACTTAATCTCCTATATATGCACATTTAAAAAAAATCTGATATATTAATTTTACTCTATAAAACAGCGCTCAAGATAACACCATCAAGGTTCATGAATTTATTGAAATGCCGGCTCAGTGCTCGTTTAAAGGTGTATATACATTACACTGAATTGCAGTGTCAACCAACTTAAAAACATTAGGTCAAATAGCACAGTTATAAAAGGGAAAGAGATCTCCAAATACTGTGCATCATTTTTCAACTTCTATTCTGTCAGAATTGTACGAGTCAGTTTTCATTACAATTAACTCTTAGGTGAGCAATCCCTATAGTGATTATGGTAAGTAATATTTATCTATAGTTGCTAATTATACGTTTTGAGAAGTGGTTAACATTTAAAAAGTTATCTAAAGTGTTCCAAAAAAGGAGGTGTCTAATAATAAATAGATTTCAAACCACTTTCAAAGAGTGTAATGCACTGGACTGAAGGGATTCTAATTATACTTAAAAGAAGTGTTGAATACAAAGTTATTTCATTTTGTGATTAATACCGCATAAATGAAAAGAAAATAAAACAATTCACAGACCTCAGTTTTCCCGGAGAGTAGTGTTACTTCAAAACAAGGATGTTAAGAGCTCCAGTTTCCTTGCTAGGGAGTGGTAGGCATAGTGCATTCAACAAAGACAGAGCTAATGAAATAACATGGTCATACGAACCAACATCACATACTCACCTGCAATTGTCCTTTTAAATACAGGGTCTATACATTCAGACAATAGACGCAGGTAATCACGATTACAAAGTAGTTAACATAAAGAGGAAGAACTGAGAGCACCAAAGTCCTTAGCTATTGTGGCTACACATCCCAAGTTCTTTAGGGCTGTGCCTAATTTTAAACCTTTGATTCAAGCCAAAATTTATGGGCTCGTTTCCATGCTTATTGGTAAAAAGGAGCTAGTAGAATTTTTTAACAGCAGGCAGATGTTTCTGGTTGAAAAAATAGAATCAGGTTTCTGTTTCTGCCTTTATCGTCTGTCTCCACATATACCGACCACCTCTTAGCAATACATTTTTGCAAACTGGAGGTAGATTAAGAAAAAAAGTGCATTTTCCAAACAATTGCAATAGCAATTCCACTAGGACACAATAAAAGGTTAGCTAAGTACATGCGCAATGCTTATGTAAACATCGGAGTATTTTGTCCTTAAAGGAGCACTTTAACCCCTTAAGGACACATGACATGTGTGACATGTCATGATTCCCTTTTATTCCAGAAGTTTGGTCCTTAAGGGGTTAAGCAACATGACTACTACTGCACTCTTTAGTGATTATACTGCCTAGCCTCCCTAGGATAATCCCCTCGGATTAATATCAAACCATTTCAGAATAGTTTGATGTAAACTGACGGTCTTCCCTGCACCATGGCCATCTTGGTCACATTGAGAATATGAAATTAATACTTCAACATTATCGGTGTCAGTGTCACAGAGCCCTCCGTCATCAGGAAGAGATGCTCCAGTCTGGTCTATGAGGTCCATTTTATGCTATAAACCTTACAGGAATGCAGGAATTAATGAGATAATTGGTTTATCCATCAAAAGCAGTTCCAACAATACAGTGGACAGGATTAGTTTTAACACTCTGCAAATTTATAGCATCCATACCACAGCTGGTATCAGTTTACAACCGGGCTTTTTACACCAATCAAAAGAAAAGGCGTTCGGCAGAAGTTGTACATGTGGAATGTTGGACAAAATTAATATCAGGATGCTGGAACCACCTTATTGACAGCTCTGAGGGGCTGTCTTATAGCTGTATGGTTTTTACAAATTGCTGCAGTTCTAAAACAGGCTCTGAGCTGAGTACAAGTGCCGAGTGCTCATAGCACATTCGACTTTGTAATTATTCAAAGCTGTGTTGGTGCTTAGAGGGAGCCATTAAATATGGAATAAATATATATTTTTTAACACAGGTGTACAAGTGTAATTTTAGTCATATAGCAACAAGTAGTATTTTTTTCAGGCTAAAATATAAGCAGGTGTTATTAGCATTCATCATCTTCTATTAATCTCTAGGGAGATGTTACATTTTACAGCAGTCGCTAATTAGCAGTTATTAACAGTTATGGAAACAGACGGTAATCACTAACATTAACAAAATAAATGTGACTGACTTGTTGGAAAATTATTGTGAAGAATAGAAAAAAGTTCAAAATGTGCTTAAACAATTATCTGAGAATTCAATAAAGTGAAAAATAAAATAGTCATATGAAGCTCAAATGGAAAGTGTTAAAATACTACACATACCAGGGATGTTTAGCAGATAGCTCCCTAAGTTAGTATCAGTAGCAGAATGGATTTGTGAAATAAACTGTTTTGTCTTTTGTTCGGCTGTCTATACACTCTCCGTTCGTTTAGCGAACCAAATCTGTGTGGTCCCCTTGTTCGCACTTCATAATCACCAACCACCCCTGGCTGTTAACCACAAATAAACAATTAGTTCAAGTGCTTTCCCTGTGTGGCTGCCGTTCGTATAACTGCACACGTGCTCCAAGAATTGGTGGCCATTTTATCTCCCGACTGCATGTATAACCTACCTAACAGGGGGAGCATTCGCTTCCTAATAGCCAGGGGGAGCATTCAGCGGTATTCATATGGGAACCCACTGAAAGATAACTGGTCGTTGCCTTGTTTTCTGTGGAACTATTTTGGGACATCACCTTGTGGCCGACCGGTCAAAACTTAATTTGAATGGCGACTCCAAACTACCAAAGGGACCTGAGCACTATTTCGACAAAGTGGGCACTCAGACTCGAGCAATTCAATGATATGACTTTTATGGGGTTCCTGTGTTATTATGGTGTATTTTTGGGTGATTTGTGATATTTTGTATTAGTTTCTGAGAGATAATTAAGTTATCTTAAAGGAACACTATAGTTACCTAAATTACTTTAGCTAAATAAAGCAGTTTTAGTGTATAGATCATTCCCCTGCAATTTCACTGCTCAATTCACTGTCATTTAGGAGTTAAATCACTTTGTTTCTGTTTATGCAGCCCTAGCCACACCTCCCCTGGCTATGATTGACAGAGCCTGCATGAATAAAAAACCTGGTTTTACTTTCAAACACAGGGCTCGAGTCCTGCAGGAACGCGTGGGAACGGCGTTCCTGCACTTTTTCCACAGCAGGAACGCCGTTCCCATTACTAGTCCTGCAGGACCCAGGGCTGGCACAAGCGGCTGCCAGAGCAGGGGGGAGGACAAATCCGAATCCCCTGCCTCTGACTGGGGACTCGGATTTCTAAACTCACCTCTCCCCCTGCAGTCAGTGGAGTCGGCCTCTCCTGATGATGTCAGTAGGAGGGGGCGTGATTTCTCTGCTCTTCTCACAGGACCGCTGGGGAGCAGAGGAAGCCACGCCCCCTCCTCCTGACATCATCAGGAGAGGCCGGACGACTCCACTGACTGCAGGCTGCAGGCTGCAGGCTGCAGGCTGCAGGTTCCAGATTCCAGATCCTGTCCTACCCCTCCTGGCCCAAGGTAAGCCTCAGGGAGGGGGGAAGGCACTTTAGGGGTTTTTTTGTGTGTTTTTTTTATCCCTTTCCTCAGTCCCTGTCCCTGTCCCCCTAGTTAAGGCCCTGCCCCCCTATTTAAGGCCCTGTCCCCCCTCCTCAGTCCCTGTCCCCCTATTTAAGGCCCTGTCCCCCCTCCTCAGTCCCTGTCTCCCTCCTTAGTCCTTTTCCCCAGTCCATGCCCCCCTCCTCAAGCCCTATCCCCTTACTCAGTCCATGTCCCCCTCCCCAGTCCCTGTCCCCCTATTTAAGGCCCTGTCCCCCCTCCTCAGTCCCTGTCCCCCTATTTAAGGCCCTGTCCCCCCTCCTCAGTTCCTGCCCCCCTCCTCAGTCCCTGTCCCCCTATTTAAGGCCCTGTCCCCCTCCTCAGTCCCTGTCCCCCTATTTAAGGCCCTGTCCCCCTATTTAAGGCCCTGTCCCCCTCCTCAGTTCCTGCCCCCCTCCTCAGTCCCTGTCCCCCTATTTAAGGCCCTGTCCCCCTATTTAAGGCCCTGTCCCCCTCCTCAGTTCCTGCCCCCCTACTCAGTCCCTGTCCCCCTATGTAAGGCCCTGTCCCCCTCCTCAGTCCCTGTCCCCCTATTTAAGGCCCTGTCCCCCCTCCTCAGTTCCTGCCCCCCTCCTCAGTCCCTGCCCTTCTATTTAAGGCCCTGTCCCCCCTCCTCAGTCCCTGTCCCCCTATTTAAGGCCCTGTCCCCCCTCCTCAGTCCCTGTCCCCCTATTTGAGGCCCTGTCCCCCCTCCTCAGTCCCTGTCTCCCTCCTTAGTCCTTTTCCCCAGTCCATGCCCCCTCCTCAAGCCCTATCCCCTTACTCAGTCCCTGTCCCCCTCCTCAGTCCCTGCCCCCATCCTCAGGCCTGTCTCCCTCCTCAGGCTCTGTCTCCCTCCTCAGGCTCTGTCCCCCTTCCTCAGGCCCTGTCCCCCTTCCTCAGGCCCTGTCCCCCTTCCTCAGGCCCTTATCCCCCTTCCTCAGGCCCTTATCCCCCTTCCTCAGGCCCTTATCCCCCTTCCTCAGGCCCTGTCCCCCTTCCTCAGGTCCTGTCCCCCTTCCTGAGTCCCTGTCCCTTTCCTGAGTCCCTGTCCCTTTCCTCAGTCCCTGTCCCTTTCCTCAGTCCCTGTCCCTTTCCTTAGTCCCTGTCCCCCTCCTCAGTCCCTGTCCCCCTCCTCAGTCCCTGTCCCCCTCCTCAGTCCCTGTCCCCCTCCTCAGTCCCTGTCCCCCTCCTCAGTCCCTGTCTCCCTCAGTCCCTGTCCCCCTCCTAAGTCCCTTTCCCGAGTCCCCCTATTTAAGGCCCTGTCCCGTTACTCAGTCCCTGTCTCCCTCCTCAGTCCCTGTCTCCCTCCTCAGTCCCTGTCCCTTTCCTCAGCCCCTGCCCCCCTCCTCAAGCCCTGTCCCCTTACTCAGTCCCTGTCTCCCTCCTCAGTCCCTGCCCCCCTCCTCAAGCCCTGTCTCCCTCCTCAGTCCTTGCCCCCCTCCTCAGTCCCTGTCCCTTTCCTCAGTCTCTGTCCCCCTTCCTCAACCCCTGTCCCCTTACTCAGTCCCTGTCTCCCTCCTCAGTCCCTGTCTCCCTCCTCAGTCCCTGTCTCCCTCCTCAGTCCCTGTCTTCTTACTCAGTCCCTGTCTTCTTACTCAGGCCCTGTCCCCCTCCTCAGCCCCTGCTCCCTTCATCAGCCTCTGTCCCCCTCCTCAGCCTCTGTCCCCCTCCTCAGCCTCTGTCCCCCTCCTCAGCCTCTGTCCCCCTCCTCAGCCCATGCCCCCCCTCCTCCTAAGCTCCTGTCCCTCTTCCTCAGCCCTGCCACCTTCCTCAGCCCATGGCCCCTTCCTCAACCCATGTCCCCCCCCTCCTCCTAAGCTCCTGTCCCTTTTCCACAGCACTGTCTTACTTAGCCCCTGTCCCCCTCCTCAGCCCCTGTCCCCCTCCTCAGCCCCTGTCCACCTTACTCAGCCCCTGTCCACCTTACTCAGCCCCTGTCCACCTTACTCAGCCCAGTGCTCTTACTCAGCCCCTGCATACGAGCATCAGCCCCTGTCCCCCTCCTCAGTCCCTGCCCCTCTTCCTCAGCCCCTGCCCCTCTTCCTCAGCCCCTGCCCCTCTTCCTCAGCCCCTGCCCCTCTTCCTCAGCCCCTGCCCCTCTTCCTCAGCCCCTGTCCCTCTTCCTCAGCCCCTGTCCCTCTTCCTCAGCCCCTGTCCCTTTCCTCAGCCCCTGTCCCCCTCCTCAGCCCTTCAGTTCCTGTCCCTTTCCTCAGCCCCTCAGTTCCTGTCCCTTTCCTCAGCCCCTCAGTTCCTGTCCCTTTCCTCAGCCCCTCAGTTCCTGTCCCTTTCCTCAGCCCCTCAGTTCCTGTCCCTTTCCTCAGCCCATGTCCCCTTCCTCAGCCCGTGCCCCCCCCCCACCCTCCTAAGCTTCTGTCCCTCTTCCTCAGCTCCTGTCCCCCTCCTCAGCCCCGTGCCCTTACTCAGCCCCTGCATACAAGCGTATAATTTTTTTGGGGGGAGGGGGCGGGGAGTGGATCTGGGGTGAGTTCCTGCACTTTTTTACCCAGGACTTGACCACTGTTCAAACAGATGTAATTTACCTTAAATAATTGTATCTCAATCTCTAAATTGAACTTTAATCACATACAGGAGGCTCTTGCAGGGTCTAGCAAGCTATTAACATAGCAGGGGATAAGAAAATCTTAATTAAACAGAACTTGCAATAAAGAAAGTCTAAATAGGGCTCTCTTTACAGAGTGTTTATGGAAGGCTGTGCAAGTCACATGTAGGGAGGTGTGACTAGGGTTCATAAACAAAGGGATTTAACTCCTAAATGGCAGAGGATTAAGCCGTGAGGCTGCAGGGGCATGTTCTATACACCAAAACTGCTTCATTAAGCTAAAGTTGTTTAGGTGACTATAGTGTCCCTTTAATTTGAACAAAAGAAAAGAATAAAACCAAACACAAGGAACTACCTTGAACGAAAAGCTGCCTCCCTACAGGCACACTCCAAAAGCCTGTGAAGACAAAATATACACACAAAAAAGGTGGAAATAAATCACACCTAATGGGGGCGCTAATCGCAAGGAATAAAAAGTACCCTTGTAAAAAATAGTGAAGCAATAAAACTCTATATACAATAGAGTAATCTCTTAGAAAAAATTAGCTTTATTCTGCATCACAGTGCAGTAAAACCATATAAAAAACATAAAAACAAGATATAATAATCTCTAATGCACAAATAATACACAGTGAACAGTCCTATTATGAGACCTGGGAAAAACAAGCCCTGCATAAACCACTATATAACCAGAGTGAAGTATAAGATAGACTAATCAGCTCCTGGTCGCGACCTCCAGGGCTGAAAATACTTGCAACTCGGTCAGTGGTAATGATGTTAAGGTCTCTGGACGTCGGCTGGATGATAGATGTGGCTCAACGCGTTTCGTCCCGCTGTATTCGGGACTTCCTCAGGAGCTGTGGATGGCCTCTGTTCTTTCCGGGGTCTCTTCTTATCTTCTGAAATTCGCGCGCAAATTAGCCCTATACGCATGCGCAAAACGGACATCAGCTTCCGTCTGAAATGTTGCCGGAACACAACATAGATGTGTCCGCCCCCAGTATCTGTCGGGAATGGCCGATGCGCATGCGTGGCTAAAATTGTGCGTCTGAAAACTTTATTAGCATCCGAAGTAGAGACACATTATAACATTAGGCTCCATTCAAAGCCGTTATATGTGTCAAAACTGTTCGTTACAATTGATGCTCACAATTACTATATGCAGCCTACAGTTTGCCACAAATAAAAGTTATATATGTAGAAAAAATAAATAAATAATAAAAAAATATTGGAAATGATTGTATTTAATAGATAGAAAAATGATCAATTAAATGTGGTGTGTACCAGTAAATTTATGGCAAACCTTACAATCTAAAATCAGAGGTTCTAGGGGCAAAATCTTACAATCTAAGGTCAAAGAAAAAAAACCTTCTCACTAGCAGGGTGTATATCATATGTTAAACTTCCATAACCATCTAGATATAATGATCGACATAGATACAAAATATATACATGCTTTCCAATAGACATATTGTGATGCAAAATGATACCTAATTTTTAAATTTTTAAAAAATATTATTATTAATGCCTAAGTAATCTATAGCACTAAAGCATAGTAAATAGAACACAGAAAAAACATACCCATGTGTGATATCTAGCATCGGGGACATTGCACATACATCAAAATAGACATGCTAAAAAAACTACGGAAAAAATACATTTCAACCCATATTACATAAAAGCTAAAATATCTAGGTCTGTGTTCAGACCTCGTGGAGTGGAAGATTTCATCTTATATATCCATTCTGTTTCTTTTTTGGCTAATGCTTTCGTAGTATCGCCCCCACGCCAGTGTGGAACCACTTTATCGATACCTATACATACAAAATTATTAAAGACAAAAACAGGACATTGATTACAGTGTCGAGGAACATTATGTTTGTCACTTTTTTTATTTATACCATAAAAGTGTTCTCTTAATCTCTCGTGAAGTTTACGTATAGTGCGGCCTATATACTGCATACCGCATACGCATTCCAGCAAATATACTATATTTTTACTACTACACGTTATAAAGTGCTTAATTTCAAAAAGTTCTCCTGTAACAGAACTTTTAAAGCTGGTGGTGGATCTTTTTTGATATTTACAGGTGCTACAATTACCGCATTTGAAAAAACCATTAGGTTTATTTGGTAGAAAATCTTTTTTTGAACCTTCAATTTTTAGGTCCATTTTTGGGAGGACACTTGGAGCTAGAATTGTCTTAAGACTATCGGTTTTTTTATACACAATCCTCGGTTTTTTTGGCAATATTTTTTGTAGATATGTATCATGCAATAGAATCGGCCAATGTTTCTTAAAAACTTTCTCGACTTTATTTGCCTTGTTGCTATATTTTGTTATAAAGGCTAAATTATATGAACTAGTATCTAGATTAACCTTCGTCTGTTTTTTCTGAAGGATTTCTTCCCTTTTGGTGCCCTCTACTTCTTGTAAACTTTTAACAAGTAACCTTTCTGGATAATTTCTATCTATGAATCTTTTGTTCAAAACTTTGACCTGACTGTTAAAGTCCACCTTATTTGTACAGTTTTTAAAAAAAGTCAGCAGATGAGGCTATTTAAAAACTGTACAAATAAGGTGGACTTTAACAGTCAGGTCAAAGTTTTGAACAAAAGATTCATAGATAGAAATTATCCAGAAAGGTTACTTGTTAAAAGTTTACAAGAAGTAGAGGGCACCAAAAGGGAAGAAATCCTTCAGAAAAAACAGACGAAGGTTAATCTAGATACTAGTTCATATAATTTAGCCTTTATAACAAAATATAGCAACAAGGCAAATAAAGTCGAGAAAGTTTTTAAGAAACATTGGCCGATTCTATTGCATGATACATATCTACAAAAAATATTGCCAAAAAAACCGAGGATTGTGTATAAAAAAACCGATAGTCTTAAGACAATTCTAGCTCCAAGTGTCCTCCCAAAAATGGACCTAAAAATTGAAGGTTCAAAAAAAGATTTTCTACCAAATAAACCTAATGGTTTTTTCAAATGCGGTAATTGTAGCACCTGTAAATATCAAAAAAGATCCACCACCAGCTTTAAAAGTTCTGTTACAGGAGAACTTTTTGAAATTAAGCACTTTATAACGTGTAGTAGTAAAAATATAGTATATTTGCTGGAATGCGTATGCGGTATGCAGTATATAGGCCGCACTATACGTAAACTTCACGAGAGATTAAGAGAACACTTTTATGGTATAAATAAAAAAAGTGACAAACATAATGTTCCTCGACACTGTAATCAATGTCCTGTTTTTGTCTTTAATAATTTTGTATGTATAGGTATCGATAAAGTGGTTCCACACTGGCGTGGGGGCGATACTACGAAAGCATTAGCCAAAAAAGAAACAGAATGGATATATAAGATGAAATCTTCCACTCCACGAGGTCTGAACACAGACCTAGATATTTTAGCTTTTATGTAATATGGGTTGAAATGTATTTTTTCCGTAGTTTTTTTAGCATGTCTATTTTGATGTATGTGCAATGTCCCCGATGCTAGATATCACACATGGGTATGTTTTTTCTGTGTTCTATTTACTATGCTTTAGTGCTATAGATTACTTAGGCATTAATAATAATATTTTTTAAAAATTTAAAAATTAGGTATCATTTTGCATCACAATATGTCTATTGGAAAGCATGTATATATTTTGTATCTATGTCGATCATTATATCTAGATGGTTATGGAAGTTTAACATATGATATACACCCTGCTAGTGAGAAGGTTTTTTTTCTTTGACCTTAGATTGTAAGATTTTGCCCCTAGAACCTCTGATTTTAGATTGTAAGGTTTGCCATAAATTTACTGGTACACACCACATTTAATTGATCATTTTTCTATCTATTAAATACAATCATTTCCAATATTTTTTTATTATTTATTTATTTTTTCTACATATATAACTTTTATTTGTGGCAAACTGTAGGCTGCATATAGTAATTGTGAGCATCAATTGTAACGAACAGTTTTGACACATATAACGGCTTTGAATGGAGCCTAATGTTATAATGTGTCTCTACTTCGGATGCTAATAAAGTTTTCAGACGCACAATTTTAGCCACGCATGCGCATCGGCCATTCCCGACAGATACTGGGGGCGGACACATCTATGTTGTGTTCCGGCAACATTTCAGACGGAAGCTGATGTCCGTTTTGCGCATGCGTATAGGGCTAATTTGCGCGCGAATTTCAGAAGATAAGAAGAGACCCCGGAAAGAACAGAGGCCATCCACAGCTCCTGAGGAAGTCCCGAATACAGCGGGACGAAACGCGTTGAGCCACATCTATCATCCAGCCGACGTCCAGAGACCTTAACATCATTACCACTGACCGAGTTGCAAGTATTTTCAGCCCTGGAGGTCGCGACCAGGAGCTGATTAGTCTATCTTATACTTCACTCTGGTTATATAGTGGTTTATGCAGGGCTTGTTTTTCCCAGGTCTCATAATAGGACTGTTCACTGTGTATTATTTGTGCATTAGAGATTATTATATCTTGTTTTTATGTTTTTTATATGGTTTTACTGCACTGTGATGCAGAATAAAGCTAATTTTTTCTAAGAGATTACTCTATTGTATATAGAGTTTTATTGCTTCACTATTTTTTACAAGGGTACTTTTTATTCCTTGCGATTAGCGCCCCCATTAGGTGTGATTTATTTCCACCTTTTTTGTGTGTCCCTTTAATTTGAGCTCAATTATCTCTCAGAAACAGAGACTCTTGGGAAGAAATGTACGGGGTCAATGCATAAAAGCCATGTGTTCAAAAATATAGCTCAGTTGACTCCCAGAACTATGTGTCATCTAGTTGCTGGGGGAGGGGGAAAGGTCTTGGATTATTACAGCGCTTCGTTCAGCTTCGAGGAAAGAATAGTGGAGATACATAACCGTGGTATTTGAGCTCCACTACAGAATCCTTAAATGAACACTCTGGAACCATAAAAAACTCAATGAAATGAAGTTGTCATAATGCCAGGAGATCCATGGGTGCTTTCTTACCTGAAGGTTGGCTCCAGTGCAAGATCTCAAATTGGATCAGAAATCTGGGTTCCCGTAACAATCAATCCTAGAACCAATAACATGGCTTCACATTTTTTGGGGAGTAAATGTTAAACCACAAGTAGTAGATAAGCAAGGTTAAGTATCTTATCTGTACACATTTATACACTTTTTTGTTATTGCAATCATGTAGGGTACATATTTACAGACACAAATTAAAGGGGCACTGTGATCACCATAAATATCACACGTGTGTTTGGTTATTTTACTAATTGTGAGTGAGCATATATATTAATGCAAATCATATAGTCTTTACTCATTAATTAGCTATGCCGTGATTTTGATATGTATCCTATTGTAATGTGATTCTATGAATTCAGAACAAAAACTTGTTCCAGTGGCCTAGCCTGGCGATCTCCCAGAAAATACAGAACACCTGCAAAACTCCCTCATTCAAATTGCTTTCAACCTCATTCAACACAAACACATTCAAAGCAAAGTATAGAGTCCTGAATACAGAACAAAGTTTAGTATTGTTGAGGGTGGAGGCTTAAGAAAGATAAAGCAAAGGGGAAAAAGAGGGAGGGACAATATTAAGTTTCACCAAAACAACTACAGTAAAGGTATCACTACTGAAATGTGGAGTATGATGGATCAAACGACAAGCCTCACTATAACCTAAGAAATAAATATCCCACAATAAACTTCACATTCAGATTAGTACGTCCCCATCCCTGATTTTCTATAAAAACAAAATATATCTTCAACAGGATATTTCCGCATAATGTACTCATTATTTGTGGGGTGACATTATTTATTTATTTAATCTAGATGTGTTTTTGTTTTATGATATATTACTTCCCTTTACATATCTAGCTCTGGATCTGTGATGTTGCTAAAACAGTAACATGATGTTCCTGAAAAGGGTGTAGGGTTAAATAACATCACTCAATGACCCTGCCCATAATACTATGCAACTATGTGATTTGCCATCTGTTATAATCCTGGGTAACTTCACTAGTCTTCCTATCCATAAATACAATGCATTTTCTATTGAATAATGAGCACAGTATAAACATCATTTCCTTTATTGAGTCAAACTGAATAAAATTGGGATTTTGGCCAGTAAGACATTGGGATACTTGAAATTGAGTGGAACTGCTGGATTTCTCCACAAAGAAATGAAAAACTCCACGAAAACAAGGAAAAAAGAGACCTTTATTAAATTAACGTTACACGCTGGCTCGGGCGTACAGGGGCAAGAACAATAATTTTTGACGCGTTTTGTGCCTATTTCTGGACTTCCTCAAAGTCCCTTTACTTGTGTTCATGGATTGAAGCGTTTTTCTTCTCCTTGTGGAGAATTAAGGAAATTTCACTCAATTTCAGGTCTCACGCAGTCACAAAGCCTGCATACATTTCTCTGTAATATTTTTTTTAGTTTATGAAGACATCAGGGAACCCTTCCTCCATTTATATCTTCAGATAAAACCATAGTTTGATGGCAGATAAATGCATATGGCCATTAAGTTCACCTATTTCCTATTCAAAAGCACAGGCTTATTAGTTATTAGTTTCATGCTCAAGACAACAGTGAGTCTATCGCAAACTTTCTTGAATTCTTCAACTGTATTAGTCTCCACCATCTTTGCTATGCAGCTATTTTATCTACAACTCTTTCAATTAAAAAAAAAACAGTATTTCAGTGGTCTTACCTCTAAATATAATTTTTTCCAACTTTATCTGTTTCGAGCTATCCTGTTTCTTTTTTTTTTTCTGTTTTAGGCAGACATTTTTATTATATCTTTTTATTAACCCCTTTACATTGCCTTATCTGGTATTCTGAAATTAAAATCTTTAGTATTCGACACAAAATCTTTTGTGTGGTCTTAAAAGAGATATATAAAGTAGTCACTTTTCATATTACTAATCCTTATTTTTTTGTTTACCTAGGTATTCAGCTATCATTTCATGCTGCTTTATCACATTATTTGCCTATGAGTAATTGAGTAATTTGAGATCATAACCAACGCAGACCTATAATTTTGGTAACTCAGTAAAGGGATTTTTTTTTTTTTTTACATGATTTTCCAAAAGTAAAAATATATATGGTGCATGATTTTATAATTTTTAGTTCTTAAAAATGTGATAATTATGGTTTCAAGTAATAACTAATTTTGTCTCTGGGAATGTGAGACTCATCTAACTACCTGACTAGTCTTTGTAACCAGGCTGGGCAACATAAACAAATCCTAAATTACACAGAATAACTCTTTATTTGAGCTGTATATATATCAGCCTGTGCTTCCAATAAACTATATACAGTTAATTATTTTGACTTTTTCTTTAGCAAAGTTAAGTTTCAAACATATTTTTGATTATGCTTGAGGAGGAAGTGAGAATGGGACCATTAACATCCTTGGATGCAGGAGTATAAAACAACACAAAATAGGACCATAAAAGGAATAACTAGTGTACTATGTCCATAGAAACAGGTGGAGGTAGATAAAGAAGTGCTCTTAAACTTTAAGGATCCTGCTCAAGCATATGTTCTTGAGTGGTATAATCCACACTTGCGGATAACAGTGTGCTTCTTATTTCATATAGGACGCTCCGTAAGATATGTAACAGACCAGAAACAAAGAACCAATATGGTGTAGTATGTTTTTGAATAATAGGTGCAAAATAAGTAAATAAATTGATGTACACTCCCATGTTAGTGAGCCCTCACACCAGAAGAAGCCATTTTGGGACTTACCAACATGTGAGTGTATATCTATATATTTAATTTAATTTATATTTTGCACTTATTATCCAGTAGTCTACTACACCATATTAGTCCTCTGTTACATATCTCCCAGAGCATCCTATCTGAAACAAGAAGTACACATTTATACACAAGCAGGAATTATACTGCTCCAGTGCATTTGTCGGATCCAGATCATGGTTCCTAATAGTGTAAGTACACTTCTTCCATCTGTTTCTATGAACATACTACACAATTATTTTATTTTATTTTATTGTCCTATTTTGTGTCATTCCATACTCCAGCATTCAAGGACTTCAAAGCCGCCATTTCCTCCTCAAGCATACTACTATTAGCCAGAGAAGAGATATGAATGTTCAGGTTATGTTGCTGCCCACTTCATCTTCCCAGTCTATCCTTCATCACTTAACAATTTGAGAAAACTAAGTGATTCAAAATTACAATTCCCTTTATATGAGTGAGCTCACGCTATGGTGTATAGAGTGTTCCTTTAATATAAACTCCTATAACTAGTATCTTACCCATATTTTTTATTTTATTTTAAATCCACAGTTGCTTCTACTGTTTTATTTCCTGCTGGTCTATATATGTTGTCATACCCAAATTAATTAATTCAGCAAGAAAAATTTATAGAAATCTATAGTTTTAAACCATTCAATCCACTATCAATACTGGGATGCTGAAGGAGGAAGAACTGGAGTTGAGTAAACCCTGCCATCCCAGGCACCACGATTAAGTAGACTGACACCTGGAGTATTATACCTCCTCCAAGTGACCCAGGTCCTCGTTAATGCAATGCACTATTAAAAAATAGGCCAGGGAAGTGTTAATGGGAATCTCTTAAACATGTTGAGATACTTTTCTGCCTTTAAAATGCAAGATTACTTATTTAAATCCTATTTTGACTGTTGTTTTCTTGTAATCATATATAGCGCTCATCTCCTTGAAAACAGTAGATGATCCTATAGACTGTAAGCTTGTTTGAGCAGGGTCCTCTTCAACCTATTGTTCCTGTAAGTTTTCTTGTAATTGTCCTATTTATAGCTAAATCCCCTCTCATAATATTGTAAAGCGCTATGGAATCTGTTGGCGCTATATAAATGGCAATAATAGTAATAATAATAATAATGATAATTAGACATCACAACATCACAAGGGATAAGAGGCCAAATATGAAGCAGGTGTTATTTGCATTCAACATCTTCTTTTAATCACAAAGTCAAAATATATATATGTAATATGTATGTGTAATGTAATATAATAAGTGTGTCAATGCAGACTTAGAAAATATAGGGGGGGATATATAAAGTCATATTTAGAAAACATTATCTTTATGGTTTTTTGGGTTTTTTTTTTTATTGTATCACAGGGACATAAAACATGCAATGCACCAGACCTAGACATGCTTGGGCTGCACAATGAGGAATTTCTAAAACGATCATAATTAACCATGAAATTAAGAGTTTTATAAACCCCTCAGAGGTCTGCTTTGTGTGTACTGCAGCTCATTTTTGACAATGCAGCTGAATTGAACACGGGCTTTCTTGTTGTTTGTTTACTTTACAACGAGATTACTTCCAGAGCTTTTGTTTTTCTTTTCTTCTTTTAAATTTTTTTTCTTTTTTGGGGGGAAACAAGTCAACTTGCATGTTTACCATCTAAGTTTATGAAAAGTATAAACTCGGTTCAAATTAGAAGATCAAGCACTGCATTTATTGTACATTGTCGCAACACCATCTGTCACCTCAAATTCTCAAAGGCTGGGGGAAAAAAAAACCTCCTGTGAACACGCTCGTCCTCAAATCGTATAATTCAGATTTTAACAGTCAGGCTTGAATGTCTTTTCAGTGTTGTTCAACTTTGACCCTGTACTACCCTTCCTCCAGTGAAAAGGGAAAAAGACAACAGCCCAGCAAGTGGGACAGAAAAAAACAGAAAGCCTTTGTTCAGATTTTTTTTCTCTTTATTTTTTGTTTCTGGTCCTTTTCGTTTGCGGTAAAATATCTTAAAAGACTTCTACACAACCTTTAAGAAACTCGGATAAACCCGGACACTCACTTTTATTTACCTTACAGGAGATTGTGACAAATGTTACTTATGGTCACTTAAAGTTTAGGATAGTTCGGATGCTTATTTTTACATACGTTTTGAAGTATCACTTACTTAAGCAACAAATTCCTCAAACTAAGGTCACTAGGATGGCAATAGTATAGTATTAATTCACTAAATAAGAAAGAGGACATTTTTATTAGCAATATGCATTTAACACGCACCAACATAATCAGAGTGTGCATAATATCAGTTCGGAATCTATCTACTAAGACAATAAAATACTAACGTAAGTCGGAATACTTCCTGAGAGCCTAACCATTACCTAATCATACTTTACAACATTTCTGAAGGCTAATGAGGGTCACTTTTTGGGGAACAATGAAAAGTGTGGTCAGGAGGTGGAGCCATCTGGAATATGTTAGTTGACTTCATGATCTCATAATAGCAATCTAGTAACTAACTCCCTATACATCCTAGAGGAAAAATACATGATGTAAATTATTCGTTGGGGGCTGAAGAGTGTAAGAAGTGGGAAAAGTGGGAGGTGTACAGAATTAGAAGAGTGGGGGTTGGCACAATGCATCTTCCTCTGTGCAACCAATAAAGCTGACACCAGCCCTATTACCGTGTCTTTAGTACCAGTTGACATTTCAGTTTGATTCAATTCAATCTGTTTTCATCTCAGAGGTCAATAAATTGAGGACCAACAAGGTGGGCAGCCATAGCATAAAAAACACTTGATTTCCTGAAAGCTTACTTAAATATAAACATACTCTGCCTGGTTAAAGATTGAAGTTATTATTACTTTTATTAATAACACTATGTAAAAAATAACATGAGTTAGGTCAATGTACCTAACTGTAAGCAGAGGCAACCAATCTGTAGTTGCCCGGCTGCTATATTACAACTTAAATAAGGCTCTCTATTGTTCACGTTGCTATTTATTAATAGGTGAATATGCAATATACACACTGCTCCGAAGATGTTTAATGCTTAAAGGACCACTATAGCGCAGGGAAAACAAACTCGTTTTCCTGGCACTATAGGGTCTTTAAGTCCCCCCCACCCTTAGGGTCCCACTCCCGCTGGGCTGAAGGGGGCTGAAGGCATTAAACGCTTACCTTTCTCCAGCGCCGGGCTCCCTCGGTGCTGGGGAACTCTCCTCCCTCTGCTGACGTCAGCGCTGAATGCGCATGCGCGGCAAGAGCCGCGCGCACATTCAAATAGTCCATAGGAAAGCATTTCTCAATGCTTTCCTAAGGACGTCCAGCGTCTTCTCACTGTAATTTTCACAGTGAGAAGTGCGGAAGCCCCTCTAGCGGCTGTCAATGAGACAGCCACTAGAGGCTGGATTAATCCTAGTGTAAACATAGCAGTTTCTCAGAAACTGCTATGTTTACAGCTGCAGGGTTAGCACTAGATAGACCTGGCACCCAGACCACTTCGTATAGTGGTTCTTTAACGAGGATTCTTATTTCAGGTATAAAGGAAATAAGTAGAGGAGCCTTGTGACTTTTACTAGCTTAGAATATCTCCAGTTATCATGACATTCAACAGAATGTTTAAAGGGACAATCCAGAAACCTTGACCTAGAGCAGGGGTAGGCAACCTTTTAGCAGCACTGTGCCGATATAGGAATGTGATGTCCCGTAGCGTGCCAGTCCTATTTTTTTAAATTGAGGTGAGTATGCTGCCGTATTCTGCTTTTGTTATTTGCATCGTTGTATTTGTGCGTATATAAGCTATTATATTGTATATTTACATTTGTACCGTATATACTCGAGTATAACTGACCCGAATATAAGCCGAGGCCCCTAATTTTACCCAAAAAAACTGGGAAAACTTATTGACTCGAGTATAAGACTAGGGTGGGAAATGCAGCAGCTACTGGTAAATTTCTAAATAAAATTAGATCCTAAAAAATTATATTAATTGAATATTTATTTACAGTGTGTGTGTATAAGTGCAGTGTGTGTGTATGAGTGCAGTGTGTGTGTATGAGTGCAGTGTGTGTGTATGAGTGCAGTGTGTGTGTATGAGTGCAGTGTGTATGAGTGCAGTGTGTGTGTATGAGTGCAGTGTGTATGAATGCAGTGTGTATGAGTGCAGTGTGTGTGTTTGTGTTGCAGAGACTTGGTGGGGGGTGGGCATTTTTATTATTATTATTTTAATTATTATTAATTTTTTTGTTATATTATTATTTTTTTGTTATTATTATTATTATTATTATTATTATTTATATTTGTATTATTTTTTTCGTCCCCCCTTCCTGCTTGATACATGGCAGGGAGTGGGGCTCTCAGTCCCTGGTGGTCCAGTGGCATTGGCAGTTCAGTGGAGGGGGGCTGGCAGAGAGCGCTTACCTCTCCTGCAGCTCCTGTCAGCTCCCTTCTCCTCCGCGCCAGTCCGGTCAGCTCCCTCTGCAAGTCCCAGTGTAAGTCTCGCGGCTGCACTATGACCCCGCGGCTCTCGCAAGACTTACACTGGGAGCTGACAGAGGTGCTAAACGGACCAGCGCGGAGGAGGAGGGAGCTGACAGGAGCTGCAGGAGAGGTAAGAGCTTCCTGCCAGCCCCGACAGCCCCATTGTCTGTATTATGGCAATGTAAATTGCCATAATACAGACATTGACTAGAGTATAAGTCGAGTTGGGGTTTTTCAGCACAAAAAATGTGATGAAAAACTCGGCTTATACTCGAGTATATACGGTAGTTTATGGTATTGTGTATGATACATATGAATGTGGGCTGTGTATGAGGGCTGCTTGTGGAATTGTGTCCGGATGGATATGTCACATTGTGTGTTTGGTAGTGTGTGTGGGCTGTTTGGGGTATTGCATGTGAGAGGCTGCATGTGGGGTTGTGTGCATGTATGTGGATTGTTAGCGGGTTACGTTTGTGCAGATTGTGTGTATGTTTGTGTGTGGGCTGTTTGTATTATTTGTATAAGGGGAGGGTTATTCTTCATTTCTGTGTTATGAATGTAAATTAGTGATAGTAAAATGTCTATTTACTGTGTATACCGGTATTCAATATCTATTCGAAATGGCTGCTAGAGCACCCCCTCCCACCGACTAACTACCTCGTGTAACAAGATGGCGCCTACATCCAGAGGAAAATCCCGGGATGATGGTGACATCACGCCTCATAGGATGTGCATTAGATAAGACACTTAACACCTAACCAATTAAAGATGCATTCTCTCTGTTATCTACATTTTTGCATATTATGTTTTTTTGCCTTTATAAGGGGCTTGCCGCCCCCTGAGTAAACATTCCGAAGTTTTTCATTAACCTGATACCGGTGTCTCAGTGTAATTTACTTCAGAGCGTGCACGCATTTATTTTAACAATTTGGAAAGGAGCAGATACTCCGATAAACACTTGGTTTGATCCACAATATCTGTGTATATCTAGCAGTATGGTTGGCTTCCCTGGGTTCCAGTGGGGACCAGGCTAGCCTGGTACAGGTCAAAGACAGGAGCTGCAACAGCAGCTGCAGGCTGCTCTACTACGTTGTGGATTCCCATTCACAAGTGCTTGGAGGAAGTGATCTGAGATCATTTCCTCTATGTGCTGCATTGCTTTCCTCTATGTGCTGCAGTCCTTCACCATCTTTTCATATTAGCAGATATTTGAAGTTTTACTGAGACTCCTGATAGGCCAGAGCCTGTTTGGCTCTAGCAGCCTTGAGTGCCGTGCAAAGACACCTCGAGTGCCGTGTGAGCAATGTTGCTGCTGAAGTGCCTTATGTGTGAAGAGTGTGTCCTTTTTGTTTCATTTTACTAAAAGGGCAGATTTCAAAAGAAATTTACACTTTTTTATCATATGGTTTTATTTAAATTTACACATTAAAATAATTGTACATATCGATAGTAACAAGTAGTACAAGAAGTGTAGAATGTAACAATTACAATATTAATAATACAATGAAAATGAAAAACAAAAACTAACTAACAAAGAAAACAAACAAACAGGGGTATAATAATAGTTTATATCCATGTAGATAGTAATATATATTTTAAAAGGGGGGGGGGGGACAGGGGGAGTACAAATATGTCATATATGTTTTGTATAATTATGTTTTTAAATTATATTGTACATGGTAATTATTATAAGAAAATAAAATATGTTGTTTTGTCAGTTGGGAAACATGGTCAAAGTTTGTACTGAAGCCTAACTTTATCTTCCCAAGTTATCCATTCTTGTTTTAGAGTAGATGTTTTTTCACACGAAATGCGAAGTGCTAGCTAGTTCATAAATTTCCACTTTTATAAATTAACCTTGTTACATCCACCTGGCTTTCAATCAGACAACCGGCTCTGTTACTTCCTTTTTTGGTTAGCTCAGAGGAGCTAAACACAAGAGGCAGAAATTGCCCAGTGCACCTGCTTAAAAAAAAAGACTTCTCATTGAGCTGTATTGGGAAGTCTGTGATTGGACAGCCAAAGAAAGTCTGGGCGGGGTTAGAACATAGAAACATAGAAACATAGAATGTGACAGCAAATAAGGACCATTTGGCCCATCTAGTCTGCCCAATTTTCAAAATACCTTCATTAGTCCCTGTCTTATTTTAAGTCAAGGATAGCCTTATACAAAAAAACAAGTCCGGCACTACTCTTGGGCGGCAGCAACGGCCATAGTACACATCAGCCCAGATTTGCCCTGACATGGCAGGTGGGCTAAGCTCTCTCATGGCCATTGGAGAAACGAAATAACCTCCATTTGTTTTAATATGCATAGGGATTTGGGAAGAGCGCACTTAACTTTTTTCTTTGATTTTTACTGTATGTGTACTATGGTCGTTGCTGCTGCCCAAGAGTAGTGGGATTTTGAGGGCAGGATTTGTTTTTTTTGTATTTGTATTATCTATTGGATCACACAGCTATGTTGCAATGTTGCCGGCCATCCCATGTGTTCCTTATTAGGGTTAATAAGCATGTAGGGGGTGTTTATAAAAAATACCCCTCTCTATCTCATTGGAGATATATTTGCCAGAAGCTCAAGGAAGCAGGGTGAAAGGTTAGTCTAGGACCCACCTGAGAGGTTTGCCTTGACGTGGCAGGTGAGCTAAACTCTCTCATGGCCATTACAGAAACTAAATAACCTCCATTTGTTTAAATATGCATAGGGATTTGGGAAGAGCGCAGGTAACTTTTTCCTTTGGAGGACAGCCTTTTGCCTAACCCACGCATTCTTAAACTCCCTCACTGTGTTAACCTCTACCACTTCAGCTGGAAGGCTATTCAATGTATCCACTACCCTCTCAGTAAAGTAATACTTCCGGATATTATTTTTAAACCTTTTCCCTTCTAATTTAAGACTATATACTCTTGTGGTAGTTTTTTCTTATTTTAAATATAGTCTCCTCCTTTACTGTGTTGATTCCCTTTATGTATTTAAATGTTTCTATCATATCCCCCCTGTCTCTTCTTTCCTCCAAGCTATACATGTTAAGATCCTTTAACCTTTCCTGGTAAGTTTTATCCTGCAATCCATGAAGCAGTTTAGTAGCCCTTCTCTGAACTCTCTCTAAGGTATCAATATCCTTCTGAAGATACGGTCTCCAGTACTGCGTACAATTCTCCAAGTGAGGTCTCACCAGTGTTCTGTACAATGGCATGAGCACTTCCCTCTTTCTACTGCCAATACCTCTCCCCATACAACCAAGCATTCTGCTAGCATTTCCTAGAATGGAAGGGTTTGCAAAGACTGCAGACAAGAGATCTGGAGCTTTGGCAAGCTGTTTTTAGATATACACGCACCCATAGAAAAAATGCATAATTAAAAGAACGCATGTTTTCGTTGAGGGTATATCTACTAAACAGTGTTTTTTTTATTTATTTTTGTATTCTGACATTAGAATGTCCCTCTAACTTCTATTAAATTATCTGTGCTTGGAATTAAAATTGTAGTATTCTTAAAATCAAAATGAAAGAAGATAATTAAAGTAAATTGTTTGCCTTTTCTCATGAAAAAAAAAACTCTTTGTGTGACTAATGATATGAAAAACAATATGTGAATCTAAGAAGAAAAATGATGTATGCTACATAGCTTGAATGCCGAGCCCACTGAAAGGGATTTTAGATTCATGACATCTTTCATTGCTCTTGATCTCCCACATTATTCCTCCAGCAGCCTTCAATCCCTGAAATTTATAGATCTTTCACTTTCCGTGACTGTTCATGCAGCTTAAAAAGGCATTCGTGTAAATGTATTAAGTAATGCAAAACAGAGCTGAATATATGTGTTTAATCAGGCTGATGGCATTTTTCGTACCATATTTAAAGTAAGAAAGGTTTGCTAATAAATAGAACACGTTATTGTTACTATTCAACTTGTTTTTATCTTTTATCTTTTCCTGACGTTTGGACACCACTTTCCTTGGTGGGGGGATTGATCAAAACTTATTTTTCTCTACTTTTACAGTTCATTTTACACTTTTTTTATACAACACTGAGCACTATATATTATTTCTGGTCACGTATCATGTTCAAAAGTAAGAATAATACCACATTGCGCTGTTTACTGGGAGCCAGTAGAAGGCTCCATAAAATGTGAGTGCATTTTTACATATATATTTACCCTTCTTATAACACCAAATATACTACACTACATTAGTGTATATTGTGCTTATTTTGCATACCTTCCAGACCACGTACCACCGGACCCAGGGATACACCGAATATCCTAACTGATAGCTCTAGCTTACAAGGTGATGCTCCCTCTTCTAACGGTATACAAATAAAACATCTACTGAAATGCAAATACTACTAGACTACTAGCTTATTATTACCTTTTTAAAACATATCTTTTAAAAAGAACTTTAAATATTGGCTGGCTTCTCTATTATTTAAAAAAATATATATATATATTTGAAATCTGCTAGCAAAGACAGCTCTCATTCTATCCTTTGAAATGTATGAGATTGAATGGTTTAATTATAGTGACATCAAGAAGCACTACAAAAAAAATATGATTTGGTAATTATAATTTAAAAGCTTGATGTTATTCGGCTAAGATAAGCCGTCAAAGGCTGCTGGGAATAGCCTAGATCAGGAATGGGGCACTCAGCTAACGTAATGATAAAAAATGTGTGTGGTTTTATTTTATGAAATCCTCAACACTGATGGAAAATATGGAGAGTTTACAAAAAAAAAATCTAACAAAACGTGTTATTTTTCCTGGCAAAAACTTTTGCACTCTTTTCTCTGCAAATTGGAACACAGAGGGCTCATTTATATGCAAATCCCTTCATTATTGTATCAACCAATTAGCTGCTTAGTCATTAATCTGACATCAAATGGTTTAAATGTTAATGAGAAGGTTGGTAAAGGTCCTGTTTTTGGACTATGAAATTCATATCTGGATTTGATCTAAAAAATACTATTTCAATGCAATCTTTGTATAATAAACAAAAGGATAACCCGGGATAGAAGCTTTATAAATCTTTACCACAGGGAAGCATTAGGCTAATTAATGCAGCATGCTATCCTCATGTATATTTAGATTGTTCTCGAGAAACTTGCAGGGACTGACAAAAAAAAAACAGACAATGGCACTTGCTTTAAATGCTGGTGTCAGCGCCTTATAAGTCCCAGTGCTTGACATAACAAAATACATGATGCTTGTCAGAGAAAGGACTCTCACCATAATATTTTCTAAACTTGTGTATAACTCAGTGAGTCCAACAATAGAAAATATAAGTTGCTAGTCAAGATTAGAATGGCTATACAATGTAATTTATTTAATAGTGAATTGTGTAAAAATAAAAATAGTGTTTGCCAAAGTTAAAGGGACATTCTAGATTCTAAAAAAAAAAATATTTGCTGCACTGTATAAATTGTATCTTATACACTTTGCAAAAAAAAAATCACATCATCGTCTACCTTTCTCTTACAAATAAATGTAACTTTGTCTCTGTATTTCTCCTCCGCTTGACACTTCCTGACACAAGGTGGAGCCTAAGTGTCAATCCCTGCAGCCATCACCAGTGACAGCTGTAGGGACGTGGCTGTGTCTTAGAAAGGTTCCCGTGGTCTTGATGGATCCCCCATAGACTTTAATGCTGTACTCTTGCGCATGTGCAAGAGCACAGCAGTAACATCAGTGCCAAGGAGGACCGTGCTGAACCAAGATGGCGGAGCCCACAAGGGAGAGGTTCAGATAAGTAAACTCACTTTTACAGTAATACATTTGTTGTAGTAAATATTTAAATCATGTTAAAATAATTATTTGCAATAGTATTGAGATGTAGTAGTATTTTATTAACTATATAATACATACATAGTTGAATGATGATGAATGTAACAAGCACTGCACCATTAAAATCCACATGTTGCATTAAAAGTTACGTGCATTTTAATTCTGTACATACACTGATCACAACATTTAACCCATCTACCTAATAGAAAGGAAGTGTAGGTCCCCCTCGTGTTGCCAAAACAGCTCTGATGTATACAGGCATGGACTCCACAAGACCTCTGAATGTGTTGTTTGGTATCTGGCACCAAGATATTAGCAGGGGGAGCCTTTAACTTTTTCGAGTTGCGAGATGGGGCCTCCATGGATCGGATTTGTTTTTATGGCACATCCCACAGATGCTCAATCGGAATGAGATCTGGAGAATTTGGAGGTCAAGGTAACATCATGAACTCTTTGTCAAATTCCTCAAATCACTCCTTAACAAGTTTTGCAGTGTGGCAGGGTGCATTATCCCACTGAAAGAGGCCACTGACATCAGGGAACACTATTACCATGAAGGGGTATATGTGTTTGCAACGATCTCTAGGTAGGTGGTATGTTTTAAAGTAGCATCCACATGTATACCCAAGGTTGCTCAGAGCATAAAACTGCCTCCGCCAATCTCCCTTTTTCCTATAATGCATTCTGCAGCCATCTCTTCCCCAAGTAAATTACGCACCTCGCCATCCGTCTGTTCAAAACAAAAATGTGACTCATCAGACCAGGTAACCTTCTTCCATTACTCTATGGTCCAGTTCTGAAACCCATGTCGGCTTTCAGCAGTGGAAATGAGTCATCATGAGAACTCTAAACAGTCTGTGTCTATACAGGTGCATATGCAGAAAACTGCAATGCACTGTGTGCTCTGAAACCTTTCTATCCATGGCCAACAATAAGTTTTTCAGCAGTTTGAACTACAGTAGTTCTTCTGTGTGATCGGACCAGACAACCTGACTGTTCACTTTTTGCTTAATGTATCCCAATTCTTCACAGTTACCATTGTAACAATATAATCAATGTTATTCACTTCACCTGTCTGTGGTCTTAATGTTGTGGTTGATCAGTGTATGTAGCATGAAGGGCAGGAAAAGTTAATTTAAAGTTTGAGAGCAGGACATTGACTGCACATGTTAGAGCCATGTGATTGTGTTACACACGTGTACTGTTTAAACTAACCAAATTGGTACAGACTTTTAGTTTTACTATGAATCTCCCAATCATGTGACTTTTAGAGTTCACTCAGGAAATGCTTTTTCACTCTGCATGTATTTAAGGGTCAGTGTAACACCACTTACCACTCTTCAATAAAGCTCCAACAAAGTAGCAAAATCCACTAATGTGAGACTATTATGCTTTGGTTACATTTTGGATGATTTTATTCTGCATTTCTGCCTCCTGCATGCGTTCTTAGTTGTCCAAGACAATATGTGCTACACAGATCCTTGGTGGGGATGATACATCCTATAATAATTAATATGAGCATGCTGACGCTCTCTACATTGTAAGCAGAGTATTTGTTTAGTTCGGTCTCTTTCATATACAATCTGCACTATTAGTCTTTCTGTTTATTTTACATAACCACCTTGCTCTATTCAATATTATATTCTAAAGCAGGATTGGCTCCACTCAATACCTTTTACTTTGAGCTTTGAGGTAGCTCAATTATATGTGAGTGGATTTTTATATGCTTACATGTATCTTGTTTTTTGTGTGTTTTTTATAATTCATATGTATTAGAGAATCCAAAACATATTGAGGTCACCTGGATATATTTTGTCTTTTCTCTACTCTCTGCATTCACTCCCATCACATACACTCAGTCACAAAATGGAAAATGAATCTTAAGCAGCAAAATTTTTCTATATGTTCATGAAAGCAACAATAAAATAAATAGAAGACATCAGAACTGTGTTTTTAATTACACATGCCTGTGTTTGCCATTGACAGGAAGCTCAAAGCTTCAATCTTAGGTATGCGGGCTGTCCATGATGTCTAAGACACTCCCAGTTGACCACGGTGAGAAATGTGGGCTATTTCAGACTGAAATCGTAGTGTAAAATGTAACAAGCTAACTGCAGTTGCCATTAGCCAATGATGTGTTCTATGATTATATGGATACATTTGTTGATAGAGAAGAACTGATAAAATGACTCAGTTACACTAATTATTTTGTGCAGTCATCAACTCTGAATCATCCTAATTTTAGGTGTAAAATTTCAATTCCCAGCTCTGTAAGTAATACAAATCCCACAATGCTTTGCTGGCCTTTAGGCTTGTGCAGCATCATGAGAGTTGTATTTCTTCAACATCTAAGGATCTAACTTTTTGACTATCCCCTACCCTAACGCATTGTGTTTCCAGAATACGTAGTCTCTCTGGAAATCTCATCTGTACATTATCCAACAGCTTTCTGTTTATGGGAAAGTGACTCGTATAAACATTTCTAGAATTTTTGATCTTTTCAATGTGATGACAGATCTGAATGCAGAACAAACAGACATATTATACTACAAACTGCATTACACGGACCTTTTGAAGTTATCTTGTAGTATAACAAAGCATCATCAGGAAAATCAGGTGATCGTATTAAAAACTTTTTGATATTTCAGATTAATGCTAAATTTAATATCAATGAGTATTTGGTTTATTTATGAAACTATCATGCAAGATAACAAAACATGCTTTGTGAACAGCATTTCACAGTCCTACTTTGCATCTACTGACCTTTAGATCAAATGCGAGAGCAGCAAGACATAGCAAAAGTGTTCTACAGTAAAGTCTGTATTTCTCTGTCATTTACAGCATTTTCCACTCATTTTGGAGGAACACTAACTATCTTTTACAGTAAATGATGACCATAACATAGAATATTTACAGGTATTCTAACACCTACTACCAGAATCTGACTCTGCCCATTTATTTCCAGGTATTCTAAAACCTACTACCAGAATCTGACTCTGCCCATTTATTTCCAGGTATTCTAAAACCTACTACCAGAATCTAACTCTGCCCATTTATTTACAGGTATTCTAACACCTACTACCAGAATCTGACTCTTTCCATTTATTTACAGGTATTCTAAAACCTACTACCAGAATCTGACTCTGCCCATTTATTTCCATGTATTCTAAAACCTACTACCAGAATCTGACTCTGCCCATTTATTTACAGGTATTCTAAAACCTACTACCAGAATCTAACTCTGCCCATTTATTTCCAGGTATTCTAAAACCTACTACCAGAATCTAACTCTGCCCATTTATTTCCAGGTATTCTAAAACCCACTACCAGAATCTGACTCTGTCCATTTATTTACAGGTATTCTAAAACCTACTACCAGAATCTAACTCTGCCCATTTATTTCCAGGTATTCTAAAACCTACTACCAGAATCTAACTCTGCCCATTTATTTCCAGGTATTCTAAAACCTACTACCAGAATCTAACTCTGCCCATTTATTTACAGGTATTCTAACACCTACTACCAGAATCTGACTCTTTCCATTTATTTACAGGTATTCTAAAACCTACTACCAGAATCTGACTCTGCCCATTTATTTCCATGTATTCTAAAACCTACTACCAGAATCTGACTCTGCCCATTTATTTACAGGTATTCTAAAACCTACTACCAGAATCTAACTCTGCCCATTTATTTCCAGGTATTCTAAAACCTACTACCAGAATCTAACTCTGCCCATTTATTTCCAGGTATTCTAAAACCCACTACCAGAATCTGACTCTGTCCATTTATTTACAGGTATTCTAAAACCTACTACCAGAATCTAACTCTGCCCATTTATTTCCAGGTATTCTAAAACCTACTACCAGAATCTAACTCTGTCCATTTATTTACAGGTATTCTAAAACCCACTACCAGAATCTGACTCTGTCCATTTATTTCCAGGTATTCTAAAACCTACTACCAGAATCTGACTCTGTCCATTTATTTCCAGGTATTCTAACACCTACTACCAGAATCTAACTCTGCCCATTTATTTCCATTTCCAGGTATTCTAACACCTACTACCAGAATCTGACTCTGTCCATTTATTTCCAGGTATTCTAAAACCTACTACCAGAATCTGACTCTGTCCATTTATTTACAGGTATTCTAAAACCCACTACCAGAATCTGACTCTGTCCATTTATTTCCAGGTATTCTAAATCCTACTACCAGAATCTGACTCTGTCCATTTATTTCCAAGTATTCTAAAACCTACTACCAGAATCTGACTCTGACCATTTATTTACAGGTATTCTAAAACCCACTACCAGAATCTGACTCTGTCCATTTATTTCCAGGTATTCTAAATCCTACTACCAGAATCTGACTCTGTCCATTTATTTCCAAGTATTCTAAAACCTACTACCAGAATCTGACTCTGTCCATTTATTTCCAGGTATTCTAAAACCTACTACCAGAATCTGACTCTGTCCATTTATTTCCAGGTATTCTAACACCTACTACCAGAATCTGACTCTGCCCATTTATTTCCAGGTATTCTAAAACCTACTACCAGAATCTGACTCTGCCCATTTCATCCCATGTATTCATCCAATGATTAAATTAACAATTGCATACAGGGTTGGCTGTATTTGTATTACTGTGGATGTTTTTAAGCTCACTCTGCTATAGCTTCAACACCATGTGACCAGATTTTTTTGTTTGGTTTTGCCGTAAACAACAGTCTTGGTTTCATTCCCGGATGTGAGGTAATCTGAAATCGGTGTGTAGGACTTAGGGTCCGATTTTTACCTTTTTTTCCAGCCTGGAGTGGCCACGGTACCTCACATTTAGAAACTCATGAGCTTTGCAGCATTTTGATATATGTTTCTGGTGGCATCCTGACGTATTTCAGCAACAATGTGGATATGAAGGTGACTTCATCACGTTTGGTATCATTTCTGCTTCCTCTATCAGAGCAGGCCCAAATGAACAAAATTACTTACTAATGTGAGAATTCAAAGCGAATTGCAAATTTAAGACCAGAATAGTCAAACTCAAAGCCTGGCTGTTTCAGAGAATTGTATTATTTCAACTATTTTAATCATAAATTTGAATTTCACTTTGATTTCTTAATTTTGGAAATAATTGTGCATATTGTAGTGAATTGAAAGGTGACACACAAAATTTAGGCCGATGTGGAAAGATTCTCCCATTTAGCCATAGATACAGTTATTTTAGCCTCAGCATTTCAATATAATTCATGCAGACTGCTTTAGTCACTGACATGCACCGTTTGCCATAGTGACAGCATCTCCCGTATGTAACGCAATCGCCAGAGTAAATCTTAACTACACTTTCTCCCCTGTACTGATTATAAACAACAAGCAGCTGTCTGCTGGAAACCATTGGATATCTAACACACACATAAAATTAGCAATTATTATGAGCAAGATCACACCATGCCTTGTACATAACTCTAAACAATAAATATAAAACAAATAAATTGCTGTAAATGTCATTTTCTGTGCCTCAGATCCTCTAACTCATGACAGACAGATCCCTGGATGAATATTCAAGAATGGCATGGGGGTGGAATAAATTTCCTTTATGAAGACCCCCATGCTATTTTTCTGTGGTGTGGCCTGGTAACATCACAAGATAGATTCTAAGGAGATCCAAGGAACTATGTGGTCCCATCTGAGCTTCCAGTCTCCATGGTGATGTAACAATCAGATGAGGGACCTCCACCGAGCACTGCCTATCACACAGCAGGGATATCCCCATGAGATATAAATACACAGACCAAAACATTAGTGCAAGAATCTTAGGGAGCAAAAAATAATGACTTTTTTTCCAAAGCAGGAGCTTTGATACTATAGAGATGTTATAATGCTGCCAATATTCGCAGATACTACCTTTCTACCAGTGCCGATGGTAATAACTTGGATTTATGTCACCAATATCCAGGAATTGTGCCCAGACTTTAATCATGTAGCAGGATGCAATGTTCTAAGAAGAGTAACACAATTCCGATCATAAATTGAACGCTGAATACTTTAACAGCATACCATCACAATGTCTCCTCAGTTTCATATTTTATTTTCTACTCTGACGTAAAATGCAATCATTTCCCAGGTACACACCGCAGAGTACTATTTCACCAGTACTTTGAAGCTTTGACTATGAACAGTACATTCCATTAAAATAGTGCAAATACAAACAATATACTATATTATCTAATAATTCATCAAGTGGCGCTCTAATGGCTATTGTAAGAAAGAAAAAAGTCCTGACTAGCTGGGAGATAAAATATAGACTATTTCCCGTCATGTCTCTGTGACATAAACTAAGACATCGCCTTTGAAAATAATATCTGATTATTAGACCAACAAATTGAGATCACCACAGGCCAAAAACATATCTAAGACTCACCCAGTTTTTCATTAAACCAGGATTTGTGGGGAATTGTCAAGGAAACTGCAAATTGTTGTCCAAACTAACTAAATTTGGAAATGTCTACAATACGGCTGTTTAGCTACATATTACTTGTGCATTCCTTTTTCACAGTCCTCCACAAGTCTCAGTTTCTTGAATAGCCTAAACCGTGAAAAAGTAACAATTGTAAGGATGCTAATGAAATAGATACAACATTTCTGTATTGTGTCAAGTCTCAGGCAATATTGTGTCCCCTGGCTACCATTCTAGACAGACATTGATATATTTTAGTGTTTTTATAGGCCACACACATTTGCATCCTGTTTTAATTCCCCAGTGTCCAATTGGTTGTCACTGCGTGCAATGTCCTCGGCAAGCCATCAATTTAAGTTTAGATTGGGCAATATGTGGCAATTCAACAATGACTGCAATTCTTACAATCCTATAGCGTCCTGTTTGATTCATAGTTTAACAGCTACATGACGGAGAACTGCATGTTTCCTGTCTGTTCTAAGCAACAACAAAAAAATATCAAATCCAAAAAGTACATACCATCCGAGGTAACATAATTTTCTTAGTTATGGAAAGAAAAAAAAACAATAGCTCTCAGGTTGATAATTTTATGGCAATAAAATCCCATACTTCAACAAACAGCTGATAGGAAGAAGTTTATTAAAAATATCACGACTGGGAACACTATTATAAATTAGCAGTCAGTAGTGTGCACTCAGTAACCTTTAGGAAGCCATAAATGAAAGGTCAGATTTAAATGAACAGTTAATAGATCATGTAAAAATGACAGTAGGAATGCAAAAACTGATTAAGCAGTAACAATGTATTTTTTTGCTTGTCACCATTTTCCTTAAATTCAATGCTAACATAAACAATGAATCAATGAAATACCGCCATACAGGTATATGCATATTTACAGACCTGATTGAATAATGGCTTTATGAATTCAGTAATACATAAGAAAAGCCTGAGATGATGTGCCATGGATGCCACTTCCTGCACGTATGATACAGATACTCTGTGCTTACTGTTTCATCCCATGATACAAGCAGGGGTGGCCTAAATGTTGACAGAGATCATGGTAGTAGAAGTTCTATATCACATGGGATCTACCTTCTGGCTCCCCACATACAGGGGGATCATGATTTAGGCTATTACTGGCTGTTCCCTGTCAGTGGAAAGGTATGGGAAATCCAATGCACCTGCTAAGGGCCTTCTGTTTGGCTGAGAGCTGTGTGGAATAGCCCACTTATCCCCTGTAGTGTGGGGACATCAGGATGGCTGACCCAGTAAGACAATGGATAATGCCAGTAAATATCTCCAGGGAAATAAGGCATCAGAAGCTACATTGCTAATCGATTGCCCAGTATTAATATTCAGAGAGCAGCCAATAGCTGCATGGTTGGTACCACATATACAGGGGATTACTGGCATATACCCAACAGCAGGGAGACCAGCTATTAACCCCTTCAGGGGGTGTGAGCATGCATTGGGCATTCCAGGGGCCACAGGGAGCAATGCAGGTGGGAGGGAGATGATGAAAGTTCTGTAGAGGATGGGATGAAGGATGGATGGATTGGGTGGAGATGGCATGGGATTCTGATAAGGTTAAAGTGCCCAGCACAGGGATAACCCGATTAGCCATGTCTGCAGAGTGCATCTGTTGCCTTGCAGTATGTGGAATAATAAACCCAGGGGATAATAAGCCTGGGCTGTGCTGACAGGCTGGGTGCAGGGAGCTGGTCTTACCTGGCAGTGAGTGCCCTCTCTCTGGGTGCCTGGATGGGTACTGGGGGTGAGATGCTGTTCTGTCTGCACACAGAGCCGTCTCTGCAGCCTCAGCTCAGACCAGCAGCATCCTCCGCACGAAGCGCGCTCCCGTCTCCTTTTCGCTAGGGGGGCGCGCGTAGTAAGTCCCCGGGATCCAGCCGCCCTCGTGCCCGCGCGTCCAGTCCAGGAGCAGCGCGCGCTCCCGAGAGTGGCTTTAGCCTAGCTCGTGCCTCCTCCACCTGGACAGGAGCGGGAACTGCGCGCGACACCTGCTACAGCCTGCAGTATAGAATGATATCATATATACATTGTATCAAATAATCAACGGTATAGAATAATATACAATGTATCAAATAATCAACAATGTACAATGTATCAATAAATCAACTGTATAATAATATACAATGTATCAAATAATCAACGGCATATAATAATATACAATGTATTAATAAATCAACGGTATAGAATAGTATACAATGTATCAAATAATCAACGGCATATAATAATATACAATGTATCAATAAATCAACGGTATAGAATAATATACAATGTATCAAATAATCAACGGCATATAATAATATACAATGTATCAATAAATCAACTGTATAATAATATACAATGTATCAAATAATCAACGGCATATAATAATATACAATGTATTAATAAATCAACGGTATAGAATAGTATACAATGTATCAAATAATCAACGGCATATAATAATATACAATGTATCAATAAATCAACGGTATAGAATAATATACAATGTATCAAATAATCAACGGCATATAATAATATACAATGTATCAATAAATCAACTGTATAATAATATACAATGTATCAAATAATCAACGGCATATAATAA
Organism: Pelobates fuscus; assembly: GCF_036172605.1. Lineage (NCBI taxonomy): Eukaryota > Metazoa > Chordata > Amphibia > Anura > Pelobatidae > Pelobates > Pelobates fuscus. Next base: position 36,540,331 of record NC_086319.1, on the reverse strand, counting down.
TATACAATGTATCAATAAATCAACTGTATAATAATATACAATGTATCAAATAATCAACGGCATATAATAATATACAATGTATTAATAAATCAACGGTATAGAATAGTATACAATGTATCAAATAATCAACGGCATATAATAATATACAATGTATCAATAAATCAACTGTGTATATAATAATATACAATGTATCAAATAACGATATTATAATATATATAATGTATCAATAAATCAACTGTATATAATAATATACAATATATCAAATAACGTTATATAATATATAATGTATCAATAAATCAACTGTACATAATAATATACAATGTATCAAATAATCAACGTTACATAATATATACAATGTATTAACTAATCAACTGCATATAGTAAATACAGTGTATCAATATAAGTCCCAGTATATCATAATGTACAACATATCAATATAACTACAATGTATCAATAAATCAACATTATATAATGTATACAAATGTATTACTATAACTCCCAGTATATAATATATACAATGTATCAATATAACTCACAGTATATAATATATACAATGTATCAATATAATTCCCAGTATATAATATATACAATGAATCAATATAACTCCCAGTATATAATATATACAATGTAGCAATATAACTCCCAGTATATATTATATACAATGTGTCAATCTAACAACCAGTATACAATATATACAATGTAGAAATATAACTCCCAGTATATAATATATACAATGTGGCAATCTAACTTCCATTATATGATATATACAATGTATCAATAAAACTATTCCTACAGGACTTATGTAGATCTACACTGAACTGGAGAAGGTCCCTTCAAAGAGTAACCCAAACCTTACGCTCAGCAGGCATCACCTATAAATGGGGTCCCTCACGTACTCTGCAAGCCACCAAAGAAGGTCGCACCTATCCACTCACCTCCGGAAGACTCTGCAACGTTCCTTCAGAAACTGGGCCTCACTTCATCCACGGTTCCTAGAAGTGGGCCAAGAAGTTCATGGGACGTGACCAAGGTGGTGCCATTCAAGAGCCGCTGCTGATACCAGCTGAGGTCGGGACGGACACCTAGCTGTGGGCTCTATATGGGTCTATGGTTTAATCTTATTTAATAATAGCATAGCATAAAATACCTCACCTGCGATGGCAATATAGGTGCCTACTCCCCCTACCCCCCCACTGCTCAGGGGTTAATGAGCGACACTTCCCTCCACGTGCACTAGAGAATCCATCCTACTACTACACTTTCACTTCATGGAACATAGGGTCCTGTCTTGTTTCTGCAGTATACACTTGATCACAACAGTGAATTCTCATTTCTCCTATTTTTATTTTATTTTTCCTATATTAAGTCTAGATAGTTAAACCCAGGGTACCAATATGCCATGCTGCCAACCTAGACATGAATCATTATGTATCTATGTATCTGTGTGTGTGTGTGTATCTATGTTTCAAAGTGTGTGTATCTGTGTTTGTATGTGCCGGTGCGTGTCAAGGCATGTATGTCTGTGTTTGTATGCGCCAGTGTGTATCTCTCTGTGTGTGTGTATATGTATGTGGCACACAGATACACACACACTGGCACATAGATACACACTGACACACACATCTTGACTAACAAATACACACAGTCTCAGATACACAGTGACATATACACACACTTTCACCCACAGATATACACCGGCACATACACACTTAGATACACACAGTGACACGTACACAAATTTGGACACACATACACTGTCACTGACAAACACACATACTCTTTGACAGACACACATACAAACACATACACATACACTCTTTGACAGACACACAAACACATACAAACTCCCTAACAGAAACACATACAATTATATATTTTTTTTATATTTTACCTTTAGGAGTGCTGACATGGAGTCCCTGGGGTCTAGTGGGGCAGCTGTCATGGAGTCCTTGGGGTCCAGTGGGGCTGCTGAGTGGCTGGCATGGAGTCCCTGGTGGGGACTACAGTGGGGCTGCTGGGCAGCTGGCATGGGGTCCCTGGGAACCAGTGGGGCTGCTGGGCAGCTGGCATGGAGTCCCTGGGGTCCAGTGGGGTGGCTGGCAAGGAGTCCCTGGGGTCCAGTGGGACTGCTGAGCAGCTGGCATAGAGTCCCTGGGGTTCAGTGGAGCTGCTGGGCGGCTGGCATGGAGTCTCTGGGGTCCAGTGGAGCTGCTGGGCGGCTGGCATGGAGTTCCTGGGGTCAAGTGGAGCTGTTGAGCGGCTGGTGTGCGGGCAGCTCCCTAGCCTGCCTCTTAGTGATGCCGGAGCCTGAGTGACGTAATATTCCGGCTCCAGCTTCACTGCTGTGCGCGCAAGGGAGCTGAGCAGGGAGATTACTGCTCCCTGCTCCCTCGCCGCCTGTGGCCATTTTATTTTTAAACATTTTGGTGGAACTCCAATTAGTGTTCCGCGGAACACCAATTCGGAAATGCTGCTCTAGTTATAATGTAAGCTACAACTGGATATCTGGTATGTACCCACCTGCTTGCTATAACCCACTTCCTTTATTCTGTAACGGTATACTTTGCCACAATAAAAGAAAAATCGACAACAAAACTGTGTTGTTGCAGAAATCCAAAAATGATGTTAGTTTGTTAAAAGGTGTTCTCCTCTTATTTAAAGGGACACTGTAGTCACTGCAAGTGCTTCATATCACTGTGGTTATGGTGCCTGGAGTCACCTGGCACCATCTTTCCAATCAGTGTTAAAGCTTTTTTTAATGGCAGCTTATCCCCTCTGTGCTGAGCAGACTAATGAGGGAGCTTTAGTTTGAGAATCAATGGGTGGAGGAGATTAAGAGTGTATACTGACTGTTATCAGTCTATCCCAGATATAGTCACATATTGTAGGTATGAATTGGTATGGATAAGGAAGAGTATAATTTTTGCCCTATCCATACCTTCAGTGGGGGGCTGGGCAGTGGGTGGCCAGGAATCCTCACTCAGTATTAAACAGCTTGAAACTGATTTAACACTGATTGGAGGGACAGTGCCAGGGGATTAGAGCCACAATAACCAACTCAATGAAATTAAATGGTCATTGTGCATATAGTGTCCCTTTAACTATTGGATTCCATGGCTCGGAGTCATGAGCTTTGGAAATTTTACCCCATTATTAATTAGAATCAATTCTTCTAAAACATTTCTTCTCTCTGAATCATCCATCCCGCTTTGTTCATATTTAATTCAATTCTCATTAATAGTAGGAACAGTCAGACAGATTATAATTCCACTTCCTGTATAGTATCTCCCAATTGTTTTCGCTGTTTGGTTATTAATGTTCCCAATGCATATTCAACTAGTAAGATTCCTCAATAAGCAAACCTTCTCTTGGAGTGCCTCTCCATTCTATGTATACACTGTATCCATTACCCATCCATATACGTATATACGGAGATCCATTTGTTACTTTACAGATAGTGTATTGGCTCTCCCCAATTAGACTTCATATTCATCTCTATTTGCGTTCTAATAAAATAAGGCTGCAGCAACTATACTGTATATCTTTCCTGTTACTTGAAATTATTCATAGTGTTACCACTTCATAAGGAATGCTGTACAATGATTTAGCTGCTAATGGTTTCAGTAATTTAGTGGTACCCCACAAATATTTAAAATGGTAATAATAGTGCACTTAATCTCTTCATTACCAAGTTCTTTACATTAATAGCACACATCTCTTCTAAACGGTAAGATTGTCCTAACTAATCTCTTTTACCATGATTAATATTTTGTCTTCTTTGCTGTTATATAACTTTTATAAAATTGAAAAGTGCTGGGGCATATATTGCCTATATATAAATGATAAGTATTAAGGCTTTTGTCTGTAATTGTGGGAGGGGCATGATTTCCCTACTTAAAGGGACTCCTTACCTTCCTACACACCGTTCTTGGTCTAGCAATATGCATGTGGCTACTTCCGAGTCACATGCAGGTCGCCATCTTGCAAATTTACCTGTTTCTCCACCGTGATTTACCTGTACCTGCTGTCTTCCCCCGGCAGTGACACTCTGCTTACAGAATCGTACACTGCCCTCCAGGCTGCAGCTCCGAGGACGGACCCGGAAACAAGCCAAAAAATGTTAAGATACTGACCTAAACGTCGCGCCACAGTCGCAGTCCCACGGCATCATCACAATTTAGATAAGTAAAAAATAATAAAAAGGCTGCGCTTACGATAAAAACAGACACAGTGTAAAGTCCAAAGGGAGGAAAAGTCCAACTGGTGTGTCCTTACAGGAGGTCTTTGCTGGTGGTGTCCTCTACCAATGTAGTAGTTCCTCTCATATGAAAGACAGAAGGGAAGAGATGGACAACCAATAGTGTAGTTTGCACAATACTGATGTGGATAGAAATAATAATAATAGCTGAGAACATTTACCAGAGCTACTGTCCTAGCTCTGGAATAAAGCGCATACAGCGGTATAATCCCCGCTTATGGGATTTAAATGGGTTCCTCTCTGTGTTCTTGGTGTCCAATTCTCAAAAAGATAAAAGAAACATCCGATAGTGCTCACTGTTTGGCAAAGTGGATAAAATAATAAAAGGGTATACTCCAAGAGCAGACCGACTGCTCTGTGTAGACAGCTTTGGTGGATTGATCCCCACCTAGGATTTCTTTAAAATGCAGGAAACTTCCAGGGGTAATAAAACCAATAAAGATTAAAAAGCCAGGGTAAAATAATTAAGTTTCTATAAAAAAAGATATTTTGGCACAAACAAATGTCCAAAAAATACTTTAATATATTATAAAAACACAAATATAAATATCCATAACGCGTTTCGTCAGAGACTTTTTCAAATGGCTTGCCAGGTAATTTCTGTTAATCCATTTGAAAAAGTCTCTGACGAAACGCGTTATGGATATTTATATTTGTGTTTTTATAATATATTAAAGTATTTTTTGGACATTTGTTTGTGCCAAAATATCTTTTTTTATAGAAACTTAATTATTTTACCCTGGCTTTTTAATCTTTATTGGTTTTATTACCCCTGGAAGTTTCCTGCATTTTAAAGAAATCCTAGGTGGGGATCAATCCACCAAAGCTGTCTACACAGAGCAGTCGGTCTGCTCTTGGTTTGTGAGTATACCCTTTTATTATTTTATCCACTTTGCCAAACAGTGAGCACTATCGGATGTTTCTTTTATCTTTTTGAGAATTGGACACCAAGAACACAGAGAGGAACCCATTTAAATCCCATAAGCGGGGATTATACCGCTGTATGCGCTTTATTCCAGAGCTAGGACAGTAGCTCTGGTAAATGTGAGTTCTCAACTATTATTATTATTTCTATCCACATCAGTATTGTGCAAACTACACTATTGGTTGTCCATCTCTTCCCTTCTGTCTTTCATATGAGAGGAACTACTACATTGGTAGAGGACACCACCAGCATAGACCTCCTGTAAGGACACACCAGTTGGACTTTTCCTCCCTTTGGACTTTACACTGTGTCTGTTTTTATCGTAAGCGCAGCCTTTTTATTATTTTTTACTTATCTAGCTCTAAAGGGTTTGAGGGATCCCCTTTTAATAGGTTGCTGCTTTTTAGTTACCTAGCGCTGTCTCATTTTCATTTATTTTTGTTATCATCACGATTTAGGTCTATCTCAATTGCTTGTACAATTTCACATATTTCCTTTCGTATACTTTTTTTTATGTCAAACTCCCGAATGATTCGTGTAAGTTTGTTCGCAAAGTTTTAAAGGAACACTATAGTCACCTAAATTACTTTAGCTAAATAAAGCAGTTTTAGTGTATAGATCATTCTCTTGCAATTTCATTGCTCAATTCACTCTCATTTAGGAGTTAAATCACTTTGTTTCTGTTTATGCAGCCCTAGCCACACCTCCCCTGGCTATGATTGCCAGAGCCTGCATGAAACAAAAACTGGTTTCACTTTCAAACAGATGTAATTTACCTTAAATAATTGTATCTCAATCTCAAAATTGAACTTTAATCACATACAAGAGGCTCTTGCAGGGTCTAGCAAGCTATTAACAAACAGAACTTGCAATAAAGAAAGCCTAAATAGGGCTCTCTTTACAGGAAGTGTTTATGGAAGGCTGTGCAAGTCACATGCAGGGAGGTGTGACTAGGATTCATAAACAAAGGGATTTAACTCCTAAATGGCAGAGGATTGAGCAGTGAGGCTGGAGGGGCATGTTCTATACACCAAAACTGCTTCATTAAGCTAAAGTTGTTCAGGTGACTATAGTGTCCCTTTAATATTGGCACACCTCAACTGACTTATCCCAATCTGTATTACGCTATTCCTATATTTCTCTCTATCACTCTATATGTTTTTGTTTGCCCCTAACACAATAATAATTATATAGAGTGATGTTCAAAGATACTCAAAAAGTAAATTATCTAAATGAACAATGCTTTACTAATTTGTTCATTTTTTAGCTAAAACCCGCAAAAAAGGGTTTACAGTGAATTAAAAGGTCAAAATAGTCAAATTGTAAAAATTAGTTCTGGTATTATGCTTAAAATTTTGAATTTAAATTAAAGGAGGAGAAAACTGAACATTGGAGGATATAGGCCTTGCTTTTTATATTGTTGTATATGCTTTTCAAATGATTTAATACACTTTTGGATAAACGTTTAACATAATCTATTTCAAAATATTAAAATATCAAAAATATACCATATACAAAAAGTATATCAATATATAAGAAAATTTCAAAATATTAAAATATTTTAAAAAATATTAAATCAATTCAAAAGTTTACCCAAAAATATTAAATAATTTGAAAAGCTAATCCGAAATTTTTTAATCAAGGCCATAATCTAGAGAACACATACAGAGATAATGGTAGGCCCACACAATAATTTGGGGGGATATTTATCGAAAGCTTAGAGTTCAAAAAAATGGTACCAATATTGAAAAGGGGTGCAGTCATCGATGCAACGTCTGTGCTGGTTCTACTGGTTTCCATTGTGACAGTCCATTTATAGTACTTTAGACAAGTTTTCACAACACAATTTTGTATATTTACATAACCCTGTTGTGTCTGTGTCTGTTAGGTTAGTGGCAATGTAGGTGCTGTTGCTGAGTAGGGCTAAGGAATGATAGACAGTAGTTGGTGCCTGTAATTTGTCCACATCAATGCCAGGATCCAAGCTTTCCCGGGAGAATATTGCCCAGAGCATAACACTGCCGCAGTTTGCCTGTCTTCTTCTCAAAGTGTATCCTGCTGCCATGTCTTCTTCAGGTAAACACAGCACATGCTCCTGATTATCCATCTGATCTAAAAGAAAGTGTGATTCATCAGACCAAGCAAGTTTCTTCCATTGCTCCTTGGGGCTACGCAGCCAAATATGTGAAAACTGCGATGCATTGGGTGTTCTAACACCTTTCTATCATGGTCAGCATTAAGTTTCTCAGCAATTACAGTAACTCTTTGGTGTGATCAGACCTGACGGGATAGTCTTTGTCCCTACATGCATCAATGAGGCTTGGTACCCATGACCCTGACACAGGCTCACCGGTTTTCCTTCCATGCACCACTTTTGTCAGGTATTAACCATTGCATACAAGGAATTGCTCACAAGACTTGCCATTTTAGAGATGCCATCACTATTTGGCCCTTGTCGTAGTTACTCAGCTCTTTTTGCATGCCCCTTTTCCCTGCTTCCAACACATACAATTCACAAACTGACTGGTCACTGCCTTATATATCCCACCACTTGACGGGTGCCATATAATAAATGTTCTTCACTTCACCTTTAAGTGGCTCTAATGTTGTGGATGACTAGTGTACATTAAAAAACAATTGCAATGTATAATGAGTTGCTAAAAAAAAAAATGGTAGCTTAGTGCTGCTTTCATCAAATCAAATGGTTCATTTATAATATGGGCAATAATTATTGTTTTGCCTAAATGAAAATAATCTGAGAATTCCCATGGTAGGGAAGAGCTAGAAGAACATTTGGCATATGACGTCCCAAGTTTGGTGCCAAATAAATAATTACTGCAAAACTAAAAAGACTTGGAGTATTTCGTAGAGATGGATAAACGGGAGTGAGTGGAATTGTTACGAAGGATACAAAACAAATATAGACCAAAAAATCTTCACTTTTATTAAATTGCTAAAAATATCTGCATACTGACAAATATAGAAATTACACAAGTGAGATATCTTATAAATAGTGCAAAGACTAACAAAATCCACTATAGTCCATCTGAAAAAAGTATGCTACCAATTATCAGTACAAATTGTTGTTGGTCTCATGCACTTAACAGATGGCAAACAGGAATTAATTATGGCGAATCTATAGATAAGGCTAAGTATTGATACACAAAGAACTTGATAACTTGACGGGGAGAGGAGGAGGAGATGCTGGGGGGAGAGAAGAGGAGAATCTGGGGGAGAGGAGGAGGAGAAGCTGGGAAGAGGAGGAGGAGATGTTGGGGGAGAGGAGGAGGAGATGCTGGGGGAGAAGGGGAGAGGAAGAGGAGAATCTGGGAGGAGAAGGGGAGAGGAGGAGGAGAATATTGGGGAGAGGAGGAGGAGATGCTGGGGGAGAGGAGATTCTGGGGGGGAGTAGGAGGAGGAGATGATGGGGGAGAAGGGGAAAGGAAGAAGAGAATCTGGGGGAGAGGAGGAGGAGAATCTGGGGGAGAGGAGGAGGAGGAGATGCTGGGGGGAGAAAAGAGGAGGAGGAGGAGATGCTGGGGGGAGCGGAGGAGGAGATGCTGGGGGAGAAGGAGAGAAGAGGAGGAGGAGGTTGCTGGGGGAGAAGGGGAGAGGAGGAGGAGATTCTGGGGGAAGAAGGGGAGAGGAGAGGAGAAGGAGATGCTGGGGGAAGAAGGGGAGAGGAAGAGGAGATGCTGGGGGGAGAGGGGGATATGCTGTGGGTAGAGAAGGGAAAGATGCTGGGGGGAGAGAAGAGGTAAATTAGTTTGGAAAACTGTACAAGTTGTTTTTTCTAAACTTAAACCTCAGTATTCAGGTTTAATTGCTGTGTTGGCACTTTGAGGAAAAAAAGTTGGCATGTATTGCAGTTTGGGCACTCTGGCTCAAAAAGGTTTTGCCATCACTGCCCTAAATGGTGCATGTTGACTTCTTTATTGACTTATGGTTAGTATAGGCTTGAATCCCATTAGCGAGAACACCCCAGAATGGTTTTATTTACATTGAAATTGGCTATAGTTAAAAAGTTTAAATAAATGCAGATAATAATCTGACATAATCTGTTCCTGAGACAGTAAGTAGCAGTGGATCATGCAATTAAAATGATTCGCTATGTGTGTAGATACTTTCCCCAGCAATAAGCAAACCCTCCTGGAATTTTGCAGGGAAATATTAGCTTAATGGGGGACTGCTGACCTGTGATAGATGATACAATGTAGAAATAATAGACACAAGGTACAGCAGAAACTAGTTTGAGGAATAAATACCAGTAATAGGAAAAGGGTGAGAGAAATACACTGTATCCTAGAATGGTAATAGTTAGTGTAGCAATAACAAACTGGGCTAAAAAGATTTTCTACCTTATATCAGAATTTCCAGAAACCGGTGATTTGCTTTGCAGGAGTGCAGCCAAATTCTCTGTTCTACGTATGAGTTAAACATGTGTTTCATGTGGTTTAAACTAATTTCTTCTGCCATTGGTCGAAACATTCTTTTCAAAATACACATCCAGATGACAGATTGTGCACAATCATATATACATTTATGACTTCATATAATTCCGGCAAGAAAAAAAGTATTTAAAGATGAAAAATAGGTTTTACAGAGAATTTCCATATTAATATATTACTGTGTATGCACAAGCTTAAATAAATGGAAAACATTACTAAATGCTTTGGCTGCGTGCACTAGTGTTGTAAATCCATTCATAGTCATGGCGTAGGGATACATCTAGCCTATTTTTTCAGTTAGATTCGCATTAAATAGATAATGAAAAGCATTTCATAATAGTTTTCTATTTGAACTAAAAACGCGTTGCTTTACTATTATACTAATAATAATGTAACAAAGCAAATAATAATAGATAGTTTTGTTAAAAGAACTGCATTTAGGCCACAATTAAATATTCCCTACATGCGTTCCATATGAGTTGACTTACTTTCTTCTTAACTACTCTTTGCTGTCTCTCAGTAGGCTCTTTCAATCAAGCCGAAGTCTAACTAGTTCTGAATTATTCCTGAATTATACTTCCCATCTAACTTCAAGGACATGTACGCTTTCATTTTGCACTGTAAACCCCTTTAATAGCAGAATTTAGCCCACATTATCCCACCCAGCTTCTTCATTGCTCCACCACTGATCTTCACCCTGCACAGAAACAAATTTCTCTGCCAGGCACCATTCTATCACTCCGCATTTATGCAGAGAGTCTGTAAATAGCATACACAAAAATGTGTTGTTTTTTTCTGGATATTTGCTAATATTCCAAAATCTGCCTTAAATATTGCAATATAAAGGGATACATTACAGTCTCTAAAATTTCTCAATCTAATATGTCTGTATTGAATTAATTAATTAATTAATTAATTAATGAACGTGATTGTATACATTTAGATGTCCATGAGCAATCTGTACCTAAAACTGCTGTTTTATCCTAAGTGTATGTATCCTAATGTATCCTAATCCTAATCTAGCTATATATATCAAGTTTCAAATACTATACTAGATATAAAAGATTAATGAAAGTATTTAGAATTGGGCAGACTAGATGGGCCGAGCAGTTCTTATCTGCTGTCACATTCTATGTTTCTATATTTCTAAATACAGTAAAAAAAATTGATCGAAAAAAACCAGAGTGAACATAATTTGTACCTAGACCTTTATTAAAAAAATCCATGTAATTATAGAACTCTATTATTTCTCCATACAAACCATATATTCTAAAGAGCATACATAAGACCAAATTGTTTTGTAAATCTTTATTATAGTATATAAACACAATATACCTCCAATGCTTGGTTTGTAATAAAAGAGTTCATTTTATTAACTGAAAGACACGATAAATACAACATCCTACAGTGACAACACAGAAACACAAAGAAAACACATTAACAAATCAAGGTGCACGCCAACACTCCTAAAATCTAAAGTGCAGAGTAGAAATTGAAAACGAAAGCTATGGTCACAAGTATAATAGAATATAATCACATATAGAGTAATTAATGAACTTAATAAAGAGTGCAGATGGAATATTATTCTACTCCATATTTCTATCAATAGTTAATTCTCCTTCTGAGCAGCAGTACTCAAAGTGATATCATATCACTTCCTCCGTGTGTGTGTGAAAAGGCAGGAGACAGCAAAGTTTGCAGTTGGATCCCATCTCGACCCCATGGAAGCCATCCTCTTGCTACAAGAGGTGGGAAACCAAGATGATGACTTAACTCATTTTAAGTGTATGTGTCTTGCAGTGTGAGTTTGTGTGCGTGTGTTAGTGCGTACATCTGTGTAGTGTGGTATTGTATATGGTAATGTGTGTGTGGTGTGGCATTGTGTATCTTTGTGTGTGTGTGTGTGGACCTGACATTGAATGTGTTGCATTCATTATCTTTGCGAGTGTCTGTCTGACACTGTATATCAATATTTTTGTGTGTGTGCATGTGTTTATCTGTGTGTGACTGTGAGTATGATATCTGAGTTTAGGAGTGTGTTTGAGTGTGTTGAGTAGCAGAGCCTATGGGGTTATAATGGCAGCCGTGATCGGCTACCTCTATCTTCAACAGTGCACCAGGCCGCACAGATGAAGTTCGGAATTCTGTAATCACCTTCTAGAATAGTCAGAAATCACTTAAAGAGAGTCCAGCTCAGTGTAAAAGCCATGTAATTGGCTAAAAATAAATACAAATTTATCAGCCAAAATGTAGAGATTAGCGAGGAGCTCTCCAAACAACGTCGGTCAGACATGACAGTCAGGCCCTTAAATAAACATGGAGCATATTAGGTAACAGAAAAAGATATTATGACAGGAGTTAGGCATGTCCTTTTATATCATGACTACCCTGGCTCATTATCTATTTTGAGAGGATAAGCAAAACTGCCTGAGAAGTACCCGTGCAATTCAAGGCTTTTGGTAGTTATGCATATTTCATTTGAGACTCTGGCTGAATAATGTATATTTTCTGTACATGAAATGAAGAGACATAAATATGGTGAAGATTTTGTAACAATTATTCCCCCCAAAAAACAACCCACACATAGCTTCTTACTTTGTGAAATTGATGATAACTATAATCGTGTCACCTCGGGGATTCTAACGTAATCATGGGAAGGCCTGAGAAGGCTCAGAGAAAATCCAAGTCGTTTTTTTTTCCTGCAAGGTATTGTCATTTATCCTGTTTTCTAACCGTTCATATCTTCTCTAGACTACATGATTCAGCACAAAGGCTAGCTCCCCATTTTCTACCTTGCAGCAGTCAATCATAGCTTTGCTGTGCCTGTCATTTTTAATAGCTTCTTCAGAAACCTGTTATTGGTCCTCTTTAAATTCTCGGTATGCTTCTCGCCACGGGAGACTGATGTCTAGATACCGCAGGAGACAGCTGTAATGGGTACATATGCCAAGTGCATGACAGTAATATTGGAAAGAAAGCTCGCAAAACATACAGAGTCAAAGAAAATAAATAAATTATAGCATGATGCTTCTGAAAGTTAGGAATTTTCCCTCACTGTCATATGTATTTACATTTAACAGACACTGGGAAAAAAAAAGTTTATTAGAAACAAAGATTTTAAAAATGCATTTGGGTTCATATTAATTAAGGTGAAAAGTAAAAAGCTAAATGTCTTCCACATTCTTCTTCCATCGGATTTGTGTTCTTCTATTTATACCTGTGCCTTGTCTGATGTTTGACTCTATCTGAGATTGAAGACTTCAATGGGGTAACCTGGAATGCTATATTAGATGGACTCCATCGCTTACCTTAAAGGGAGACACTTTCAATACATAAAGGGAATAAACACAGTAAAGGAGGAGACTATATTTAAAAGAAGAAAAACTACCACAACAAGAGGACATAGTCTTAAATTAGAGGGACAAAGGTTTAAAATAATATCAGGAAATATTACTTTACTGAGAGGGTAGTGGATTCATGGAATAGCCTTCCAGCTGAAGTGGTAGCGGTTAACACAGTGAGGGAGTTTAAGCATGCGTGGGATAGGCATAAGGCTATCCTAACTATAAGATAAGGCCAGGGACTAATAAAAGTATTTAGAAAATTGGGCAGACTAGATGGGCCGAATGGTTCTTATCTGCCGTCACAGTTTATGTTTCTATGTTTGACTGGCTGTTGTAACTGGCACCAGAGTAAGAAGCTGGTGATTTTGAAACATTTTAGAAATGCTTATGTCGGGATTGATAAACACATTAAACATATCCCTCCAAATTCCTTAAGGTTCCATATGAAGGTACCTACTAACCTTTCTGCCAATAGCAAATGCAACATGTCTATACAGCTGCGTATGTCAACATTCTAGGTCTCCAGAATCAGAGGCAATGCCATCAGCAGGTGTGCACCTTGTCAAATGTCAGTTCTCATTAGTAACCACATAAATATTGAATTAGTGATCTTGTTAAAAATAGGCCACCAGCAAAGTGTAATTTCTTTCTCAATAGACACATGCAGGCTCTTGTCAAATGTGTTACATATATACAATGCATGTTTTTTATTGTTCTAATTTTAAACAATGCACTTGGATTTTCACAACGAAGGTAATAACTAAGTCGTGCACCTCCTACCCCAAATGTTCATAGAAATATATAAATGTATGATAATTATATATTATGCACTTCTGTTTCATACTGTGCATCTGTATTGGTCATAGCCTTAATTTATGTTTGTGTCGGATATCTTTACTAAACACGTAGCTAAAATAATATATATATAAAGCATGGAAAATCCAGCACAATAACTCAACTAAGCACCAGTTTCAATGTTGACAAAATGTCATAGCATTTAAAAACACATGACTAAACAATCGTGCATTATAAGGGTGAGAGGCGGGGGCCAATTAATACAACATACAGAATCCAACGTACTAACTCGCTAAACATCAACTTCAAAGCTCACATAATTGAATACTTTTTAGAACACCTGATTGAGAAATAATGGGGGTTTAGTTATAGTATATGATCATAATACATAAGCCTGCCACAATGTCAATGTACCCCATTCTTGGCAGGTCCTATCACAGCCACATAATGCCTGCTCTTATGAGATTAACCCACTTACATGGGAAATACTTCCTCCTGGGACTCTCTGCAGGTCAAGGTTAAACAGCACCCTGGAATGAGGCACCTGAGACAGGGAGAGTGCAAAGCCGGGGAGTTGGCCTGGGACTCCCAAATATATATAGGAAAACAAGATGGCTGCACTCACCTGAACATGCCTACATTATAGGGTGCTGCTAGAACCAACACACTCACTCACTAAACATCAGTTTCAAAGCACACAGGGTTGAATACTTTTTTAAAAACACCTAACTGAAAAATAATGGGGTTTAGTTGCAGTATGTGATCAAACATTACATAATATATACATACATACATACATACATTTTGCATTATGTTTCATTATACTGTTATGGTCTATGTTTGATGCTGCTACAACATCATTTTCCATAGACATCATGCGCCTTATTACTGCATCTGGCAAATATATATTTTCCTAACACTTCAGTAAGGGATGAAATTATTAATATTTCTTCTCTGTTGCTAGTTATGTGATTTGCCAGCTTCAAGAAGTCTTATTTCTTATTTTTTTTTTTGGCTGCAATGTATTGACGTGAATCGAAAAATAACTATCATTATAACAGCAGTTTGCGGTATTGACACAAGGTCTATGATGTTAATAGGTAAAACATAAAACATTTTCGTTTAGCTTACACAGCATACATTTGTGCTTAATATATGTCAGTTAAAAGGTTCAGGATGTGTCCTTGATGCTAGTGAGCTACTGAAAATGCAAACTGGAAGTTCTAAAGCAATCTTAGTGTAATACACTTAGAATGCTGAATGATAAATCATTTGCTTTCAGTGTCATAAATATTTCCTGTGTATATGGATATTTTAAAGTCTAGAAGAGCAAAAGACATCGATGACAGCTACTCAATGGCTCAAATCTTTAATGAACCTTGATTGTCCATTATATTTATATTGCTGTGGAATCCCACCAGAGCTAATATTGGCACCACAGACTTTACAAACAGTTTTTCGACAGATACTCAGCCAAAGTTCGGTCATTGGTTATTGGTCTAGGTCAGGGGTTGGCAACCTTTGACGCGTCAGATGTTTTGGACTACATTTCCCATAGTGCTTGGCCAGTATTATGGCTGTAAGACCATTATGGGAGATGCAGTCCACAACATCTGCCAATGGTTACCTACCCAGGGCCGGCCTTAGGGGTGTGCGAGCTGTGCGGCCGCACAGGGCTCCATGGAGCAGGGGGCTCCATGTGGCCGACACAGCTCACACATGGCTGGTGTCAGGGGAGCTAAAACAGGTACCCAGGTGGAGGATTTCATTATTCTCCACCCGGGTCTATTTTAAAAAAATAAAAAAATTGCCGCAAGGCGGAGGCGGGGCTAATACCTTCCCACTGTTGCACAGGAAGAAGGAAGTAGCCCCTGCTTCTCCAACAACCAACTGCATCCACTGGAAAGAGGTAAGTGTGTGTGTGTGTGTGTGTGTCTGCCTCTTTGTGAGACTGCCTGTGTGTGTGACTGTCTGACTGACTGTGTGTGTGTGTGTGTGTGTGTCTGCCTGCCTGTGTGTGTGTGTGTGTGTATGTGTGTGACTGTTTGCCTGCCTGTGTGTGTGTCTCTCTGTGTGACTGCCTGCCTGTGTGTTACTGTCTGTTTGTGTGTGTGACTGCCTGCCAGTGTGTGACTGTCTGTCTGTGTGTGACTGTCTGTCTGTCTGTGTGTATGACTGTGACTGTCTGCCTGTTTGTGACTGTCTGCCTGTGTGTGTGACTGTCTGCCTGTATGTGTGACTGCCTGTATGTGTGACTGTCTGTCTGTGTGACTGCCTGCCTGTGTGTGACTGTCTGTCTGTGTGTGTGACTGTCTGTCTGTCTGTCTGTGTGTGTGGCTGTGACTGTCTGCCTGTGTGTGACTGTCTGTCTGTGTGTGTGACTGTGACTGTCTGCCTGTGTGTGACTGTCTGCATGTGTGTGTGACTGTATGTGTGTGTGACTGTGACTGTCTGCCTGTGTGTGACTGTCTGCATGTGTGTGTGACTGTATGTGTGTGTGTGTCTGCCTGCCTGTGTGTGTGTGACTGCCTGTGTGCCTGTGTGTGTGACTGTCTGTGTGACTGCCTGCCTGCCTGTGTGTGTGACTGCCTGCCTGTGTGTGTCTGTCTGTCTGTCTGTGTGACTGTGACTGCCTGCCTGTGTTACAGTCTGTGTGTGTGTGTGTGCGTGACTGTCTGCCTGTGTGTGTGACTGTGTGACTGCCTTTGTGTGTGTGTGACTGTCTGTTTGTGGGACTGTCTTCC
This sequence comes from Pelobates fuscus, assembly GCF_036172605.1. Taxonomy (NCBI): domain Eukaryota; kingdom Metazoa; phylum Chordata; class Amphibia; order Anura; family Pelobatidae; genus Pelobates; species Pelobates fuscus. The sequence continues at coordinate 36,523,817 of NC_086319.1, read as the reverse complement.
TGCCTGTGTGCGTGACTGTCTGTCTGTGTGACTTCCTGCCTGTGTGTGACTGTCTGTCTGTGTGACTGTGACTGCCTACCTGTGTGTTACTGTCTGTGTGTGACTGCCTGTGTGTGTGTGTGTGTGTGAATGTCTGCCTGCCTGCCTGTGTGTGTGTGACTGTCTGACTGACTGCCTGCCTTTGTGTGTGTCTACCTGCCTGCCTGCGTGTGACTGTCTGTCTGTGGGATTGTCTTCCTGCCTGTGTGTGTGACTGTCTGTCTGTGTGACTGCCTGCCTGTTTGTGACTGTCTGTTTGTGAGACTGCCTGTGTGTGTGTGTGTGAGAGACTGTCTGACTGCCTGTGTGTGTCTCTCTGTGTGACTGCCTGCCTGTGTGTTACTGTCTGTCTGTGTGTGTGTGTGTGTGTGACTGCCTGACTGTGTGTGTGTGTGACTGTCTGTCTGTGTGACTGTAACTGCCTGCCTGTATGTGTGACTGTCTGTCTGTGTGACTGTGACTGACTGTATGTGTGACGGTCGGTCTGTGTGACTTCCTGCCTGTGTGTGACTGTCTGTCTCTGTGTGTGACTGTCTGTCTGTGTGTGTGACTGTGACTGTCTGCCTGTGTGTGACTGTCTGCCTATGTGTGTGACTGTCTGTCTGTGTGACTGTGACTGCCTGCCTGTATGTGTGACTGTCTGTCTGTGTGACTGCCTGCCTGTGTGTGTGTGACTGTCTGTCTGTGTGTGTGTGTAACTGTGACTGTCTGCCTATGTGTGACTGTCTGCCTGTGTGTGTGACTGTCTGTGAGTGTGTGTCTACCTGCCTGTGTGTGTGTGACTGCCTGTGTGCCTGTGTGTGTGACTGTCTGTGTGACTGCCTGCCTGTGTGTGTGACTGCCTGCCTGTGTGTGTGTGTCTGTCTGTGTGACTGTGACTGCCTGCATGTGTGTGTTACAGTCTGTGTGTGTGTGTGTGACTGTCTGTATGTGTGACTGCCTGCCTGTGTGTGTGACTGTGTGACTGCCTGTGTGTGTGACTGTCTGTCTGTGGGACTGTCTTCCTGCCTGTGTGTGTGACTGTCTGTCTGTGTGACTTCCTGCCTGTGTGTGACTGTCTGTGTGTGTGTGTGTGTGTGTGTGACTGTCTGTTTGTGTGACTGCCTGCTTGTGTGTGTGACTGTGTGACTGCCTGTGTGTGTGTCTGCCTGCCTGTGTGTGTGTGTGACTTTCTGTGTGACTGCCTGCCTGTATGTGTGACTGCCTGTGTGTGTGTGTGACTGCCTGTGTGTGTGTGTGTGTGTGTGACTGTCTGACTGTGTGTGACTCCAATTGTGTGTGTCGCTGTAGATGTCCAGTTGTGTGTGCCTGTGCCTGTATGTGTGACTGCCTTTAACTGAGTGTGTGTGTGTGTGCATGCCTGTAACCGAGTGTGAATGACTGTCTGCTTGTAATGGAGTATGTGTGACTGTCTGTTTGTGACTGTGTGCCTGTAACTGTTTGTGATTGTGTGCCTGTAACTGTGTGTGACTGTCTGCCTGTAACTGTGTGTTTGGCTCTGTGACTGTCTACCTGTAACTGAGCATGTGTGATTGTCTGCCTGTAACTGTGGGTGTGTGTGTGACTGTCTGCCTGTAACTAAGCGTGTCTGACTGTCTGCTTGTAACTGTTTGTGTGACTGTCTGCCTGTGCCTGTGTGTGTGACTGTATACAGGCAACTTGGTGGAGGGAGGGAGGGGGCGGGCGCCGTGAAGACTTTACGCACAGGGCGCCTAATTGCCTAAGGCCGGCCCTGGCTACTGAAGACTACCTTTAAGGTACCTTTAATGATAGCCACAACCTCGTACTCCTCAGTACCCTCAACAGAAGCAGGAGGCAGAGGAGCACGAGGCAGAGTATAACGTTTGCACACAAGAGGTTTCAACAGGAAGGTAGGTATGAAAGATATTACACATACGCATGGAACGAAGCAAGTCTAAAGCATATGAAACAGGGTTCACCTTAAGCAGGATGTGGTAAGGACCAATAAAACGAGGAGCAAATTTCAAGGAAAGTATTTAGAGACTGACATTATGGGTAGAAAGCAGACCCTGTCCCCCACCATATAGAAAGGAGCTGCACGACGATGCCTACTTGCCTGAGCCTTCTGTCTCTGAGCAGAATCAACCAAGAGCTGATGTACCTTCTTCCAAGTACCAGCCATGTACTCATCCAGTGTTGGCATTTCCTGTGAGGAGAATATAGTCGGAAAACAACACGATGCCTGCCATAGACAAAGTAGAAAGGGCTAGTTCCTGAGGATTTCTGATTCATGTTATTCCAAGCAAATTGCACCCAGATAGGCTGGTCAACCCAATAATCTTGGTGATTTGAAACAAAGCAAGACAGATACTGCTCAAGAAACTGATTAGCACGTTGGCAGCTCCATTAGTCTGGGGATGGTAGGTAGAGGAAAAAGACAACCCACTACCCATCTCAGTGCAGAAAGACATCCAGAAACAGGAAACAAATTGACTATCTCTGTCAAATATGATTTGCTTCGCTATGCTATGGAGATGGAATACCTTCCTGGAGAAAATACCAGCAAGCTCAACAGAGGAGGGAAGTTTCATAAGAGGTTTGTTATCAGAGGCTCCAGATTGAGAAGAGAAAATGCAGTTCAACAGTGAAGAGGATATGGAAAGAACCGTTGTGGCTATGATTATTTTCCGGAGGAATGATAAAACTCTCCTCAGGCCTTTACTCTTCACGTGCATCAAACTGGCCTGGACAAAGCATTGGCAGGGGAGCAGGGGAGCTAAACCAGGTACCCAGGTGGAGGATTGGCATTGAGTAGTCCAGTTGTCTATAAGTTATTATAAAATTGAACCTGGACAAGAAGAAAAACCATCTCGTCTTTGTTAAATTTAGTCTCTCCAAGGTACCAGAGGTTCTCATGATTGGTTAATACAATGATAGGATCTTGAAAACCCTCTAGGAGATGTCTCTATTCTTTCAAGGCTATGATAATTCCCAATAGTTCTCTATTCACAATATCGTGAAGGCAAGTGGATTACCTGAAACCACAAACTCTCATTGTGTGACAAACCCAAAAACGTCCACAACTGTTCTGTCTCATGAGTAATCTGAGGAGAATATAAAGATCTACCATCTATGGCTTCTCTCTTGAAGTGAAGTTGAAAGGATTTTGACAAAACCACTGTCTATGAAATTATCAGCAGCTCTGGAATCTATGCGCGCTAGAGTGTTTATATGTTTTTCTCCCTAAGCCAAGGTGATAGGGAGTAGCAATCACTTTTTTTTTATGCAAGAAAGGGGAGTCAGATGTCACACCCAAGGCTGGTCCCCTGAGCAACCTTAGGTGTTGCTGTTTTCCATATGCACCAGAAATCAATCTTAGATGCTGTGACGGAGCTCCAGTGCACCGACCGAGTACCTCCGCCAAGTCTGCTTCCTCTTAGTTATCAGGGACCCTGGAGCACTTCATATCCGGTGGCCGAGGCGTGACTGGGATCACTGAGGGCTTTTTCCACCTTGGACCAGGCTAATGTGTTACAGCCCTGGACACCCTTTTAATCAGCAGATTATATCCCTTTCAGCAAACACCAGACAACACTTGGTGAAGGTTAAAACAACAACTAACTAGACATAGCACACAGATTTTAAGCCCTCAACAGTCTCATTTACATACAATGGTGCATAAAGTACTATAGTACAAGGAAGGGTGGGGTCAGACAATAGCAAGGGCTGATGAGAGATTGAGGAGGGACAAAGCAGCTAGTTTAAACTGGTCTGGCAGTGTCCCTGGGACAATGCCCTGCTGGGGAAATAGGACAGGAAAAAAGGGGAGGTTGAGAGGCACAGACAAGCAATATATTCAACATACCCTGCACCAATAATGGGCACAGGGTGACCAAAACACTAAAGGAGTCTGGGAACCCACACATAGTTGGTTCGGTAAAAAATGGGGGGTGTACAGACAGCTGAACAAAAGGGAATAAAAGTGTAGTTAGGGCTACAGCTACATTCAGCTACAGATGCCCTTTCTTTCAATATAAGCAGAGCTTTTCGTCTAGATTGTTTTTCTGCCTCAGACAGTCTAATTGCATGTTTTCAGAATCCAATGCAGATGAGATGTCAGGAACTGAATTTCTAGGGGTAGTGGCTACGGCAAGAAGTCTGACTCTTGTACTGTACAGGTGCCTTTCCCTTAACCGATTGCCTATATCAATCAGGTAATCGATTACATCTTCCAAGAGTGCTGAAAGATCTTGGCTTATGGTCATAGTATTCTGACCAGACAACTCTATCTCCACGGGTACAGCCTGGGGAGGCATAGGTGAAGGATTGTCAGGAGAGAGGTGGGCGTTTCTGGCTAACAAGGTCTGGAAAGCTTGAACGAACTGATCCATCTTATGATCCATCTCCTCAAGTTTTGCCTCACAAATACCCTTCCTGCAGGGTATATGGCGCTATCGTAAGGTCATGATTGCCGTTACCCCTACATACAGGAGAAAGGATACCTACAAAGTGAGTGTCTAAAAACCATATTACTGGGTCTTAGAGTGACTGGATTTAATGTATTACAAGAGAGAATCAAAGTCAGGAATAGTCGAGGTCAGGAATACAGAGATATGGATACACGAAAAAAAAGCCAAGTCAGGAAAATAGAAATACACAGGTCATTATACATGTCAGGTCAGGATACCAGAAATTCACTGGTCAATGTACAAGCAGGGTCAGGATACCCGAGTCAAAATGAAGCCAAGTTCGATAACAGGAAATCAGCAAAAAGTTGCAGGGGCACTAAACATGTTACTAAACAGAAACCATGATAGGACAAAGAGTAAGGACCTGATCAGGCTTTAGATACGTTCACGTGTTCTTATTGGTTCATCTCTGCGACTCCAAACTGAATGGGTTCACGTAGATGATGTGGTCCTTTAAGGGTGTGACGTCATAGTTTTGACATTTATTTAAGGACGTTCCCTTAGAGCGGGCAGCATCCTAACTTCTTTGCTGGGGCCTATAGTTTGGCCCACACGGAGCGTTCGGGCTGCATATCCTGAGGACAGGAGTGGTGCGGGCATCGGGTGCAGATAAGTCTTTGACAGCGGCAGCCAACTCTCCAGGTGCTGCCCCTCTTTAGGAAGGATACTAATTATTCCCATAGCCGGCTTGGCCTCCCTAACTGAAGCCAAGTTAGACCTCGGCAAAAAGTCTATGCCAATAACCTGTCTGACAGGAGGAGTGGGAGGGGACAATTTTTTTATTTTTTCACTGATTTTGTGGTTTGTTACAAAAAACATACATTGGCTAGCACTTGTGCTAGAATGAGTATAGACAGATTAAGGAGAAGATTTAATTCCTACAGACCACAAAATGCCATGACAGGTACTTTAACAAAAACAAAAGGCACTATTTCTTTCAAACAAACTTTTGCATTTGTATTTATTAAACATAGATTTTTTTACCTCATTTTTTTTATCAGTATTGGTCACTTCTGACTTCATCTGTGAAAAAAAGTCCAACATTCAGTGGCTGACCATTGGTCATCAATTATCTTTTTTTCTCATCGATCATCTCTTTTGTTGGTGCCATGGCGAATCAAACATGTTTGTCCATTGCTTGAGACGTTTGTTTGGTTATACGTCCACATGGCGTTTTTGAGTTACAGAATTCGGATGACCCACTGATTCACCTTTGTATTGAACGAAAACTAATTCACAAGGTCGTGATTCCCTATGTGTCCTTTATTTTTATTTGCACTATTTATTTCACTCTTTGTTTATTACTGACTATGATCTGACTATCGTTTTTTTCTTTCGCACTTTTACTGATATAAGTTACTGGATGCATTATGAAAAGAGAATGATACGATTTGCATAGGTCCATCCAGAATGAAAATAGATGAAAAGTTAAAGAAATGTTTGTTGCATGAGAATCAGGTGATCTAAATGCGGTGAGCGAATGTAGTTAATTCCCAGTAGAGTGTTAATCTCATTCTCCTAGACAGAAGATGTCTCTGATCAAGACAAACGAGATTGTCAGTAACAGCAGGGTATTGCTGACAAAGAAAAACACTTCATCTGATAATTATATTTTGTACCAAATTGTGTTTTGTTGGGACAAAAATGGTTAAACAGAGATTTTTCCTTTGTTATGGTATTTTTTTATATAATATGGGAATCTGAAAACTTCACGAGGACCTGGGATATATTTTAAAAGGTAAGTGATATTTTATCTTCATTCAACACTAAGGGTAGTGTTACAAATTCCTGATGTACATCTATATTTTGCCAGACATTAACTCAATGCCTGCACCCCTGTATTTTGTATCAGTAACACTAAGGACTTGATGGCAACCTCTCCCATATAAAACCAACATATGTTCAAATGTTTTATTGCAGCTAGATTGACTGTAGTTTTATTAGATGAACATAACATTAGTGTATCGTGAATATTACTTCAAACTAAAATAAGGGAAAAAAAATAAGTGACAGCTAGTGATGTCCCGAACAGTTCGCTGGCGAATAGTTCCTGGCGAACATAGCTTGTTCGCGTTCGCCACGGATGGCGAACATATGTGATGTTCGGTCCGCCCCCTATTCGTCATCATTGAGTAAACTTTGACCCTGTACCTCACAGTCAGCAGACACATTCCAGCCAATCAGCAGCAGACTCTCCCTCCCAGACCCTCCCACCTCCTAGACAGAATACAATTTAGATTAATTCTGAAGCTGCATTCTTTTTTTTTTTTTTAGACAGAAGTGTGTTATATTTGAGCATGCTAGGCTGAACGTGCGTATGGCTAGTTGCACTGATGGTATGAGTATATAGCAGTACATTGTTGTTAAAGATGGCTGTCATGTTTATGGTGTAGCTTGCACGTTATCAACTGTGTATTTATATCAGCAGCTCCACCACTAGTTATAAATCAAGTGTGAGTCGCCCCATGAGATGAGACTAGTGAATAACATAATACATGAACGGTTAAGGTAAAGACATGTAAGGAACTACGACAATAAACTCTTTAGGAGGTGAAATAATGACATGTTTAAACGCTTGCTACTTTATGATTAGTTAATGTGCAGAGAGCAGTTCATGTGATCAAAGGCATGGTGTGGAGGATCGGCTATAGTGGGACACGCTTGGCAGGCTGCTGTATACTGCTTGTGCTCATCCGATCCCTTCTGGGCGCCAGGTGCAGACCCTGGGAGTCCCTGATACCTGGAACAACAAAGGCAAGTCTCTGGTTGAGTGCCGAGTTCGCGGCTTGAGGTGGTGGAAGCTTGTTTTGTCGGGTGGTCGGATCTGTCCCGGTGGTGCTTCACGTCCGGTGCGGGATTGTGGTGGCTTAAGGTGGAGGCAAGTGCTTGACGTGGGGAAGGCTCTGCATTTCTGTTTGTGCCACCGGTCCCGTCTTCGACGCCTTTTGCGTTGGTGGATTTTAATGGGGACTGCTTCGCTTAGCTGTGGTGGAGCTTGTTGGGGCTGTGGTGGAGCTTGTTGGGGCTTCCTGCTTGTTATTTGCTTCCAAAATTGATTAAAGAGTCTGTCCAGCTTAGACTCAATATCCTGCCATGCTTTGCTGGTACCAGGAGGACACGCGGCTGCCGCCATATTGGGAGAGTCGCAGATGAGTATGTCAGCCTGGGTGGCTGTGCTCTGTGCGTCCATTAGCTCCAGACAGCCTCTCAGGGGTGGACCGGGATAACCCCCACCGGTCCGAGGGGGGGGGTAACGGAGCTCCTGCCAGGAAGTAGCTGCTGCTGGGCATCCCAGGATCGGGAGATCAGCCGAAGATCAGCACCAGGCCACACTTGCCACGCGGAGGTAAGTAATACTCTGTCGAGTTGCTGACCGCTATTAAGCATGTCGGGTCGGTCAGGTAGGAGCAACATTGCTGGGTCATCCCCTTCTGGGGTGAAATTCGCTTGTTGATAGCTGCTTAAAGTGAGATATTGAGGGAGCTCACACGAAGTGCGTCTTTCCTCCATGACAGCTAGGCCCCGCCCCCCGGAAGCTGCATTCTTAGTGAGAGGAGGGACAGTGTAGCTGTTGCTGATTTAATAGGGAAATCGACAGCTAGGCTAGTGTATTCAGTGTCCACTACAGTCCTGAAGGACTCATCTGATCTCTGCTGTAAGGACAGCACCCCAAAAAGCCCTTTTTAGGGCTAGAACATCAGTTTGCTTTTTTTTTTTTCTGTGTAATCTAATTGCAGTTGCCTGCCTGCCAGCGTGTGTGTCAGGCTCACAGCGTATACTGTGCCCACTTGCCCAGTGCCACCACTCATATCTGGTGTCACAATAGCTTGCATTTAAAAAAAACAAAACTTTTTTGACTGTAATATAATAGCAGTCAGTTTCCTTGACACGTGTGTGTTTCAGGGCCTGGCAGGGCACAGTGTCACACCAGTGCAACTCATATCTGGTGTAACAGTATTGTACATTTAAAAAAAAAATACAGCGGGCTTGTTGTCACCTTTCGGGGACCCTTGGTGTTGTACGTGGCTGGGTGAACATCAGTCTGCTTTTTTTTTCTGTGTAATCTAATTGCAGTTGCCTGCCTGCCAGCGTGTGTGTCAGGCTCACAGTGTATACTGTGCCCACTTGCCCAGTGCCACCACTCATATCTGGTGTCACAATAGCTTGCATTTAAAAAAAAAAAAACTTTTTTGACTGTCATATAATAGCAGTCAGTTTCCTTCACACGTGTGCGTTTCAGGGCCTGCCAGGGCACAGTGTCACACCAGTGCAACTCATATCTGGTGTAACAGTAGTGTACATTTAAAAAAAAAATACAGGGGGCTTTTTGTCACCTTTCGGGGACCCCTGGTGTTGTACATGGCTGGGTGGAGGAAGAGACCTTCAATGACATCAGTGAGGACAAGGAACGGGACATGGCTAGCTTGGTATCGAGCCTTGTGCAAATGGGGAGTTTGCGGTTGTGCAAATGGACTGTTTGCGGTTGTTTGTGGTGCGTTAAACGGGGAGTTTGGTCTGTCACTGTGAAGTGGGCGTAACCCTTACACTACCTGATCGATACAACATCATACCTGATGTTTTAAAGCACGTTATTCCAAACAATTTAGGAATGTTAGGTGATTTATGCCCTTTATGGATTAAAACCAGACTCTGCATCAACTATGTAATTTTCCATGGGAGTTTTGCCATGGATCCCCCTCCGGCATGCCACAGTCCAGGTGTTAGTCTCCTTGAAACAACTTTTCCATCACATCGCCTGCCTATTGAAATCTATGGCGGTTCGCCCGGTTCGCCCTTTCGCGACATCTCTAGTGACAGCTAATTGAATAGTTTATGGCAAAGACTGTCCACATAGGAGGATAGAGTAACCCGCAGATGGAGTGGACAGTTTTGTCTGAAGCTTTGTTCCAATTACCTCTTCACACCGCAATATTTCCTTACCTATCAACGTAAAGCAGACAAAATTAAATTAGTAACAGCAGCATTCTGTAAAAAAAACTTTCACAATACCAAGGACCTTCTCCTGAATGCTCACTGCCCCAAGATAGTGTTGTCGTACGATGTACCCTTACCAACAAAAACAGTGCAGTTCCTGGCTTTAGGTCTTTCTCATTAAATGCCCATTTCAGCTGGTCACAATCTAAGCATTGGTGGGACAATAAAGGATTACTCCAAGCAAAATGGCCACATCATTGATTTGAAGTGATCATGGTTCCTTGAGTCTGTTTGTCCAGCATTTCACTTTGTACCATTTTAGCATCTCCACCTCCACCAGTGTCATTAGCCAGCCTGGAACAAAGTTCCAAAGTTCCACGATGACTGTTACATTTGTCAAAAAAAAGGAATCAGAAAGCAGAAAAGCATTTTACACAGTCAAGCTGGATTTTGCAATACAAATATATCAAATTCTTAATTTGGTAACTCTTATCTCCCAGCCCTATAGTCTTTGCTTTTTAGCTTACTGATGTGTACTGAAAAAATGAACAAAGGTCACAGACAGGTCAGTTGAAAATGCAAGAATAGATTCATTTACCTTGGAAAAGAGCACATTTGTATTTGCAGATTCTTGGCTTTAGCAAATACCGGGGCTTTATACGTGTGATGTGTTTGTCTATGACTACTATCATCAAACAGTTTCTCCCATTGCTTTGCAAAAGATTCTAAATTATCAGTGTCTTCTAACTAATGGATAGTTCTACAGGACCATACAAATACCTATGGTGAGAATTCTTCAATGTAGGACAGGCAAATATTTAACAAGAGTTTCATCCTCTTAGAACCAGATTGCAACAGAACTAGTTAAAATTTACCATATTCACCATTCGGATAAGTTGGCTTGTCTATGGCCTGGATTCTCAACCTGTGGTACGCGTACCCCAGTGAGTATATGAACCAAAAGCAGGGGGTATGTCACATGGAGATCCAACTCAAAATAGTCCCAGACTGACACTGCCACCCATCAGTCACCCTGTGTGCAGAGATGGGTGTCTAATTAAATTGGGTGTCTAATTGTTTTAACAATTCCTTCTGCACATAATCACCATCTTCTTTAAAGTTCTTAGTCACTCTACAGCTAAGGAACTTGTGCTATGACTAGTTGAAAAGTGGTGAATGTTCAAACTGCAAGACTGGGACTGTGACTCTAAGAACTAACTTGATTCTGATTTCAATTTTAATCTGTAATGATTGTTAATTTTGTCAACCATGTCAGCTACTTCTTGCTCATATTACCTCTGCAGATTAATTATATTGCCAGCTGCAAAGGTAATAAGAATTCCAACTGCTGGAATGTCTGTCTCCTTTAACAAAATAATTTACAGGGTTATTCCTAAAAGTATGGATTGTTGGGAATTCAAAGAGCATTCAAAATGAATAAAATGTTTTAGGTTGCAATAGCTGAATTTCTATGGGTTTTCAGTTCTATGATTCTGTTCTACATTTTCATATTCCTATTCTTATTAGGAAATTCGGGATTTCGGCAATTCGGAACTTCAGGACTTTGGCACTTCGACACTTTGCAACTTCGGCGCGTCGGAATTTCGGAACTTCAGCATTTCGGAATTTCGGAACTTCAGCATTTCGGAATTTCGGAACTTCAGCATTTCGGAATTTCGGGACTTCAGCACTTCGGGACTTCTCTTGCAGCCGCTTAGTAGAGAACTCTCTAATTTCCACGGTAAATTGGTCTTTCAGCCAAATTTACTAATACTAAGTAAAAAAACAAGAGTGCAGATTTATTTTAAGCAGACGTGCCTTTGCATATAACCAATGTTTCAGTCCAACTACCTTGACATATTAAGAAAAGCTTGGTAATGGGACTGAAATGGTGAATGTATGTAGGGCACAACTGTAAAAAATCTTGTTTATTTTGAAGTCCTGTGGGTGCGCTCTTCACTTTAACCCCTTAAGGACCAAAGTTCTGGAATAAAAGGGAATCATGACATGTCACACATGTCATGTGTCCTTAAGGGGTTAAATATGTTATTGTGCTGGAGTATGCACCAAGCAACAAGACGGGGCCAATATCTGCTCATTACATATGGTACCTATCAATTACATTTCTCTGTGTATTACGCATATATAAATGTACATTAATATATGTGTAAATATAATAGGCATAATTATATTTATATTACTAATACACACATTAATATACATTATATATATATATATATATATATATATATATATATATATACACACACCAGTGGCGGATCCAGAGCCTGATCTCGGGAGGGGCACTTATAGATTATTTAAAGAAATAATCCATGCACAATAACCACTACTGCTCTGTGTAGTGGTTATGGTGCCAGGAGTGCCGGGACCCGCTCCCAGAGTAAGTAGTCAAACCGTTTAAGAACAGTTTGACAACTTACCTGGGATCTGCTGGGATATGGGGCTGTAGTAGGGTATAGGAGCAGTGGTGCAATGTGTGAGGGGTGCAGTTTGTGTGAAAGGTTCAGTGTGTAGTGTGTGTGGGGCAATGTGTGTTTAGGTGGCTGTGTGTGTGGGGGGCAATGTGTGTATGGGGGGTCTGTGTGTGTGTATGTGGGGGCAGTGTGTGTATGGGGCTAGAGGTCGCAGTGGTGAGAGTGAACTCTAGACCGTAGCTCCAGCGCTAGAGTTAACTCTCACGAGAGCTGGAGCGTTGCCACTGTAACCATGGCAACGCTCTGTACTCGCGCAAGAAGGACCCGGAGGAGCTGCAGGCTGAGCTCCCGGGTCCTCTCTTCCTCCATCCCCTGCCGGCTGCCTGCATGGTGCCTCCAGAACGGGGAGGGAGATCTCTGATCTCCCCTCCGGTCCGTGAAGGTACATGGTGCTTGGACAGTGCAAGCCCTGCATTGGCCAGCAGGGGAGAGCATCTTGGGGGGAAATGGCAATTGCCCGTTGCCCCCCTGGATCCACCAGTCATATATACAGCCCCTCTGTGTGCCTTTTTGCCTCCCCCAGTCTCTCTGTATGTTTCTTTCTCCCCCTCACTGCTCCTCTGTGTCCATGTCTCCCCTCTCCTTCCCAGTCTCTCTCTTCCCCCTCTGTCTCTTTCTCCCCCTCCCCTTGTGTATCTCTCACTTCCCCTCTGTCTCTTTTTCCCCCTTTTCCCTGTCTCTCTCTCCCTCTCTACCATCTCTCTATTCCCCCTCTTTCTCCCCTTGTGTCTCACTCTCCCCCCTCTGTCTCTTTCTCCCTCCTTTCCCTGTGGCACTCTCCCTCCCCCTCTGTCTCTCTCTATTCTCCCACTGTCTCTTCCTTCCCTATCTATTCACCCTCTCTCTGTTTTATTTTTACCCCTCCCCTTGTGTCTCTATATTACACCCCCCCCATCCCCTCCATTTACCTGAGAGGAGTCAGAGGGGGGCCGGCCGCGTTCCACGCTGGTGCCCGGGCCAGGTGGCAGTCTCGCCGGTCCGGCGGCACTTCTAATGCTGAGGATGGAAGGAGGAGGGAGGAGCATGAAGGAGGAGGGAGGAGCATGTCTCTCTACCATGCTCCCTCGCGGTTCCCACAATTCACAGCATATGCTCCTCCCTCCTCCTTCCGTCCTCAGCATTAGAAGTGCCGCCGGACCGGCGAGGCTGCCACCCGGCCCGGCGGCACCAGCGTGGAACGCGGCCGGTCCCCTCTGTGTGTGCCACCGGACCGGCCACCCGGTGGCACATACCTGTGCAGCCCCCAGATGCCTCGGCCCACCGGTAAATTTCCCGGTATCCCGGTGGGCCAGTTTGACCCTGCCCTGAGCGGTGGATGGGGGCTCTAAATACCAATAAGGGGGGGACCTATTGTCCTCCCCCCTGGCCTCCACCCCTGAGTGGCGGGTGGGGGCCCTAAATAAAAATTTAACCCCCCCAGGTGACTAGGGGTCCCAAAACCCCTAGTCACCCCCTTCCCATAAAATTAATTAACCCCTACCTACCCCCCTCATCCTAAAAATAACGAGGGGGGACCAACAACTTGGTACCTGTAAAAAAAAAAAACTTACCATTTGATGTCTTCTTTTCTCAGCCCCAAAAAAGGCCAAATAAAAATCCATAATAACCGTCGCACTTAAAAAAAAAACAAAAAAAAAAAACAGAGCGCCAAAAAAAAAATCCATCTTCACCCATGGAGGGCTCCGCGTAGACTGATGATCTGCAGGGCTGGGGAAGGCTTATAAAGCCTTGCCCCGCCCTGCTATTAGGCTCGGAGCACTCTGGTTGGTTGGTTTAAGCTAACCAATCAGAGTGCCGTGACAGGTAAATGTAGAGACTTACCTGTCAGTCTCTTCATTTACCTGTCAGAGCACTCTGATAGGTAAATCAGAGTGCTCTGTGTCATTTTACACAACTCTGTGTCGTTTTACACAGCGTGGGAAAGTTCTTTGGAATTTTCCCACGCTGTGTAATTTGACTCATAACTCTCTAATTGTTTACTTTCAATTACTTTCAACCTGAAAAAACAAATAGCAGTGCATTTTGTATATACCACATAAAATAAGGTCAAGCTATTGTTCTATATTTAGCTTAATGTAGAGGGGATTAAATGCAAGCATGCTGAACGGTAAGCTTTTACCACTGGAACTGTGTCTGCCAGTATCATAAACATAAGAGTGCATGAGCGTGAAAAGACATATGCCAAAATTAATAAGGTAAGTAAAGTACACTGGCATGGCTGAGTGAAGGCCACTAAAAACAAAAATCAGGGCTTCTAAAGCCAGGGCCCATTGTATGAGACTCCCTCACCCAATTCCTAGTGCTGGGAGGCAGTTGGTCTCAGTAGGGGGGGTGTAGCAGAAGTGGCACGATAATAGGGAGTTTAATGAACGCTTCCTTAGATTTACGGCTGAGCAGGGCTTTGCTCTGGCCCAAAGCCTGTGTGAAGTCTATTCCTTGTCCAGGGTGATCAGAGGGTCGAGATGGTGGGCTCTTGTGCTTGTGTCGGCGGGCAACCCTGCTCTTGTTGTGGCAGGTGATCCTCCACCGGTGTGGCCGATGCAGGGGGGCTCTCGGCCCAGGAGGACTGACAGCATGGCGTGGAAATGCTTGTGTGGCTCGCTTACGCAGAGGGTTCCTGTCTCGTCCCAGCAGCCAACTGCCTCTGGATTCCCCCAGCTGCTCCTGCTCGGTAGCTTGTGCTCTGCCCTGGAGCTTCAGCCAGAAGTCCTGAAACAGCTTGTCCAGTTTCCTCATGGTATGTTCCAGGGTATTGGGAGGAAGCTCATGAGGCAGACGTAGGCCTTGTACATCAGAGTAACATATAGCTGCTATTTTAGTGACTTGCTGCAGGCACAAAGACACCAGCGATATGCAGTATTGTCCTCACTAGTGGCATGCGACAGTCCAGTGGAGACCGGGATAACCCCCACTGGTCCAAAGGGAGTGGGAGGGCGGGGGTAGGAGGGTAGCTGTAGAAGAAAAACAAGATGGGACCACAGAATTAAGATTTTGCCACTGCTTGCATCAACTTTTACCCAAAAGGTGTGTCTTCTGATACCATAATATTGAGCCTAAAATGCATGATAAAAGTTCCAAGTGGCTGCTCTACAAATTTGCTTGGAAATTCCTAAAACAGAAGTCGCCCAGGATATGGCCATAGCTCATGTAGATTAAACTGTGAGGGAATTAAGACCAGAGGATTTTGACATGAATCCAGATAAGCGTGCCTGCTGGCTTCCTTAACCCATCAGTTGAGAGTTGTTCTTAATGCCCCAATGCCTTATTTTCCTTGCAAGGATCTTGAAAGATGCCAAAAGTTGGTTACTCATGTACAAACTCTTCATAGCATTTATATATTATAGTAAAGATCTGCGAATGTCCAGATAGTGGACCTTTCACTCAAGGAATGACATAGGGTTAGCACAGAATGAGGGTAAAACCACCTCGCTGTTTAAATTCCGATCTGCCCCAAATTTAGGTAGAAATTAAGGCAAGTACTACTTTGTCAAGGTAAAACACTTTGTGTTGTTTACAGGAAAGGAATTGGAGCTCTACTAGTCTTGTTACTGCCAAAAGCAGCACAGTCTTCAAAAGGAGCACTTTCCATTCTAATGGCTCCAAGAGTTCAAAATGACTTTCACAGGATGTGTCACAAGGATAACAACACAAAGTTTAGGTACCAATGAGGGATGAGTTCTCTCTTCTGTGGCAATTATCTGGAGATAGCTATAAAAAATTATATATATAAGATATGGATGAGACTTGTTGTTTGAATAGACCTTTAGAAAACTCCAGAAAACTTGAGAATGAAGAAATTCCTAACTTTAACCATTCGTAGAACCTCCTCCAAACTTGAGGATAGAGTATCTGAGTTATGTCTCCTTTTTTGAAACAGGAAATTAGATAACATTTTTATTTTACAAAGTGTTTTCAGGCAAACCAAAGAAAATATGTATGTCTGTATCAAGAATATGAACACTCTATTATTATAGGAACAGTGTAGTCACTATAACCATTCCAACTCTTTGAATTGGAATCCCTTGGGACTGTCCCTCTATTCAGTGTTTAACAATTCAAGCAGTGTTGTATCTTCCTCGAGACTAACAAGGCATTTGCCTTGGGCAGCACTTTCCAGGGGGCGCCAAAAAACGCTGCCCCCAAATGCCCAGGCAAATACCTTGTTAGCCTTGTTTTAAGGGGGCCAAAGAGCAGGCCGGCTGGCTACCTTTGGGCCCCCCGAGACAGGTTGCCAGTTCTGTCCCAGGCGGTCAAGCACGCAATGCAGGCAGCAAGGGTGCTGAGCTCTTCATGCTCAGCTCTCTTGCGTGCCCTAGAGTAATGCCAGGAGCCGGAATATGACATCACTCCAGCTCCCAGCATTACTCTGCGATTCACGAGGGAGCTGAGCAGGAAGAGCTTTGTCTGCTTTGCACGCCCGGCTTGGCCTGTTTTGGGAGCCTGGCCCCCTGGGACCGAACTGGCCGCCTGCCTGCATGCCCGCCCACCTACATGCCTGCTTGTCTACCCAACAGCCCAGCCTCAGCTAGCCCAGCAGCCTCACTGGACCACAGGTGAAAAATATCCACCCAGCTCTCCCAAAGGTAGGGAGGCTTGGTGGATTTAAACTAAAATAAGTAATAGTTATCTGAGTGTTGGGTGGAAATGTGTGTGTGTGTCTGTCAGTGAGTGTGTATGTCTGTCAGTGAGTGTGTATGTGTGTGTCAGTGTGTGTGTGTGTCTGTATGTCTGTGGGTGAGTGTGTGTGACTTACAATGTGTGTCTTTGAGTCAGTGTGTCTGTGAATGCATGAGTGTGTGTCTGTCAGTGTGTTTCTCTAAATGAGTGTGTATGTCTGTGAGTAAGCATGTGTGTCTGAGGGATTGTGTATGTCTATCGGTAAATGTGTGTATGTCTGTCAATGTGTGCCTGTGAGTGAGTGTCTGTCAGTGAATGTGGATGGGTGTGTGTCTGAGTGATTATGTGTGTATGTCATTGAGTGTGCGTGTCTGTCCGTGTGTCTATAAGTGAGTGATTGTGTGTGTGTCTGTCAGATTGTGTCAAATCAGTGAGTGTGTGACTGTCAGTGAGTGTGTGTTTCTGTCAATCAAAGTATGTGTTAGTCTTTAACAGGAAGAGGTGTGGTCTTTACAGGAAGGGTGGGGCAAATGTAAATTAGGTGGTGTCCAAGTATTGTCATGCCTAGGGCAGCACAGATCCAAAATACACCACTGAATTTAAGAGCAGTTTAACACTAAATAGAGGTCTCCAGACCACTCACAGTGCGACCCCTTCTAGAGGTGTGGCTAAGGCACATATTACACACTTCCTTGTAGTCATACCCTTCATATAGTCAGTTGGATCTTTGAGATGCTAAAAGCAGTCAGCTGACATTCTCAGCCAGTCACAGCTGCCGATTGCTGCTCCGACTAATACTTCCTCATTTGCCAATTCTAATTTAGCATTAAAACATAAAACAACTAAAAACAATTTAATGCTGAATCAAATGACTCCAGACACTATAACCAGTTAAATGAGATGCAGCAGGCACAGTGACTAGAGTGTCCCTTTAAGGCTGTTTGTAGCACTATTTCTGCAATACGTAGAATGACACTATATTACCGTAGTTTAACGACATAAAATCAGAAGACGGGACGCTTATTGCTCAGTTGTTACAACCTTCCTCGTGTAACTGATTTCTGATTTCCTTTTCCGGCTACCCTTCCTGGTATTCAGTTTACAAGTTGTTGCTTCTAATTCTGGGAACTGTATCATCAAGAACCGATGCCGCCTTTCTTGACTTTTGGCTGTCTGGCCACGTCTGTGCCGGATCCCCCCATAAATAAATGTCTATGTATATTGCTGGAGTTTTCCTTTAAATAAAGATAATTATAGATAATTGGGAGACAATGGGTTAGGAAAGATTGTGAATAGCACTCACTGGCCCTTTCAGGTCTATCGACTAATGCCTGGATCAATGCAAACATAAATCATTAAAGAGAAATTGCCAAATGTAAATAGCCTTTCATAATTATGTTTAAAACATAGATCATTATTTTCATCTAATCAAGCTAAGAAATGTATTGGGGATTACAACAGCAAATCATTGTGGATGCGGCCATTGTGGCATTGCATCAAACCCTCAGTGACTGCTTTAAAAAAAGTCTATAGATATGTTATTGGCAACCAAACAGAGTCTGGGATTTGCAGATTAGTAAACAGCTTGCCACCGTACAGCAAATAGTTCTTAGAAGGTTAGCTGAAAACATTTCATTATTTTATTATTTTTTCATAAATAAACAAGCCAATATAAAACCATCGACATCAAGTTTTAAGGGTCTTTCTAAAGACAGACCACTTTCTTGGGGGTGCTTAGGTGAGTGTTTATGTATTTTAGACATCATATGAGCGATATTTTGTTTATTTTCTGCAGACTCTTCTGCTGACTCAATACTCTGAAATGTGTCCTAGGTCTACTTTATGTATTGATTTGGGAAGCATTTTACAAATATACTTCCCTAGGGAGATTATTTTTCAGCCTTGGTTATGGGGCAGGTATAAGTAATTGCTCACGTTGCTTTGCTGCGCGCACACAGCCTTCTCTTATTTGTATCAGAGAATCTATTTACGGTACATTTTCATTTTCCAGAGCCACCAGTTCCGCCCAGTGTGTTTAACCCTTTACAAAGCACAAGATTCCGGCTGGGTTTTAATTGATTAAAGTATTTTCTGGTGGTGGCGGTAGGGCCAGTCAAGCTGACAGCCATCTTTTACAGCTCCAGTCTTGAGCCCTAAAATATGTTGGAATATTGCTCACCGATGGCCTGTTTGTCTGTTTACTTGATGGATTTGGCAATGGGAATACCCTTAGCTTTATTATGGTGTGAGTTTGGAGACATTTGTCTTCATGAGAACGACTACCTTACTTTCATGAGCAAGACTTCAAGTTACGGCTGGATGTTTATTGCCTGACCCATATGACATATACCGTCGACAGATTATGCTACCCTTTCCACACTTCTCTCATTTTTCTACTACACAACAGGTGTAAGTGGTTGTGGTGGCAGTCCTGGCACTGGGAGACCTACAGATGTGTAAGTGGTTGTGGTGGCAGTCCTGGCACTGGGAGTCCTACAGATGTGTAAGTGGTTGTGATGGCAGTCCTGGCACCATTATGGGCAGGGGGCTCCCAGTGCCAGGACTGCCACCACAACCACTTACACATCTAAAGAGTTCCCAGTGGCAGGACTGCCACCACAACCACTTACACATCTAAAGAGCTCCCAGTGCCAGGACTGCCACCACAATCACTTACACATCTGTAGGGATCACAGTGCCAGGACTGCCACCACAACCACTTACACATCTGTAGGGTTTCCAGTGCCTGGACTGCCACCACAACCAATTACTAGACATGTGCAATTCGTTTCATGCCATTCAGACTTTCAGATGCTTACGAATGTTGAAGTGCCGAAGTTCCAAATTGCCGAACTGAATGCCATTGATCTGAATTGCCGAAGCAGACAAATTTTTTTACTTACTCGAATTTCCAAATCGATCCGAATTTTTGCCCATGCATATGTTGGTAGAATATCAAACACTGGTTGCGACAAAAGACGTTGCCCTAATTTACGGCAACAAGTAAGTGAAGAAAGGTTTTTCCTGTAATTCAGCTGCTTTTAAGACTTTATAATGGTTAGAGCTCTTCTGTTTATACATCCTTTCGTGGACCTAAATCTCAGAACATTAGAAAGTGAAAATAAAACACATCCAAGGCAGATATAAAAATAAAACACATGGCAGATATAGTAAAAATCTGATATTAGGGGCAAACGTCTCTGAAATTATTTATTTTACTGCAGAAGGAATATTGTAATATCTCTATTATAAAATATGGTTTATACTGTCACTGGGCAGTACACCATAATGAGATTTAATATATCTCTGCAAATACCCATGTACCACTGCTTCATTGGGAAATGTATACCAACTATATATGACAATTTTATTTGGCAATCAATATTGATAAAAATGTTCTCTGACTTTGCCTTGAGACAGACATGGAAATCTTGATTTAGAAATGTAAACTAATAGTGTATCTCAAGCTAAAATGTGAATAGCAAATATCTGAAGTCATTTTTAAAATGGGAATCCAGGCCCTTATTAATATTTAAACAGAAAATGTAACTTTCTAAATTAGCTCAAGGAGAACCAGCAATCTCCTCAGTGTTCCTCTGGCGCCTTTGGGAGATTGATTATTTGGGAAAGTTTCCAAAATACAATTACCTCAAATCTTCTGCCTGGCAGTAAAACACAAGAGATCACAATCCTGATCAGAATTAAAATCTGCCATAACTGCCGCTATGGACCCTCCTAAATATGTATTAGTCCTGTTGCAAACACACATTGGCTTTGTTATGACATGATAACAATGGCAGTCATAGAGTTTCCCAGGGCTCTTAGTATTGTGATTTTGCAAATCGATACAACATAACCCCATCTGTCTTGATTTACAGATCAGTATATGGTATGTTAATCCTCAGATAGCTTTTATGGCTACTGTAGGATGTATCACAATATGGGAACAATCACATTATCACCAAGCAAAATGTATTCAATAAATTCTTGAAGATATATAAACTACATAACTACAGTGCTTTTTTTACCCATAGGACATTTTTTAGGAATGTTACATGTCAACATAGGCTACATCCCTTACTAAGTATATAGGAATACAAGGGATAGTACATATAAGAACATTTTATGTTACATAAAAGGTTTATAAAAATCAGGGAAACACCTAAATTCAAGCATTCTAAATAAATTGAGACAAAATAGACAACATATTATTAATTTATATGTAAGATAATTTTTTTGTAAATATGTAATCTTCAAAATATGTTTAGCCCTATGATTGGAAGGCTGTAAAAGAGTGTGAGGAAGACAACAGCATCCAGGGTCTCAAGCATACAGGGTTCATGGTTGCAGCCTCAAACCACCTTTCTTTTTCCGGATTAATAGCGAGTAGAGGTCCATTGGGATTCCTGTAGGCAGAATATCTCAGTGAAGCAGCAGACAGGAATTGTGCAATGCCTTTGCTAGCCCAACACTATGTAGGTTTGTCCTTGGGCTGGTTGACGATAATCTCGTGGCAGAACTGAACCACTGGGATATTTTATGTAAAACGACAGTATTTGGAGCTAATCAGGATGCCAGCCTATAAAGCATTTATACATTATGGACATGCTTGCAATTGACTGCAGAGTGAAATGAGAAATTAAGAGAGAACTCTCCTTGACCAAGTCCATTCAGACAGAACCAGTCGGAATGGAGCATTTGACTGTATCTTACCCACATCCCAGTTCTGGAGACGAACTTGCTGCACTGTAGAGACGTATCCCTCAGTTACACGGGATATAGACAAGTATTACCTTAGTTGAAGAGATTCCAGTGCAGAGGTTATCTAAGTGGGTCCCGAGGACCATAAAGTGTTTTCAGCGCTTCATGTTTGTAAGTGTGCTGTACTTACAATACTAACTTGATATTTGTTACAGTTTTTCACTATGTATGTTTCTATTTTTTTTTAGGCTAATTAAATATTGTGAAGACTTTACATATCTATTAGTTAGTTCCTTTGGAACTTCATTGTATTCACAATATTAGAATTAGTTTTTCATCATATTAAGGATATTCCACAGTGTGGTTTTTAAACACATAACTCACCTTTTTTTTTTTTTTTTTTTATTTATAATATTTTATTAAGTTTTTAACATAGATATATATAAACATTCATACAAAGACATTGTCATTTTACAAAGAGATATGGTACAAAAATTGCATATTAAAGTTCTTTCAATTGCAGTACAAATTCTATTATTCAGAACCAGTCTTTTTGTGTTTTCCACTTCTTTTCTAACAATAATTCCATATCATGCAACAGACAAATACAAAAAATCAAAACATTTATTCTCCGATGTTGACATTACATATGGATTTTTGGGTATTCGGTTCCGTTTTCTACCATCATTCCCCATCCCCAAATGTCCAGTTTATAAGAATAAAAATTCTTTTCTGTAAACTTGCACAGCCTATCTTAATGAGGTGGTCAGACTCCATCTGCCTGTACTAAGAAGCACCAAGCTCTCTATGTCAATTTTTTCCCAATAAAACAACAATACACACACACACACCTTTCGCTATACCAAGATTCGAGGGGGAGAGGGTTAGGGGGAACAAACTTTTTCAAGCGCTATGAAGCACAATAACCAGGGTTCAAGAGATACTTGTCTCCAACCGTCCTTTTATACTACAGAGCCTTATATTTGTATACCTATCGGTCTATCGTTCTTATTTTCCCATGACCTTAAGACCCACATCATGTGTTGTTGCAAGAGTCATGGAGAGGAAGACTGGGGAAGACTCTATGAAACGTATTACGTTTCAGTCCTAATTTGGCAATTTTCATTCTGAAGAAGATGGTATTAAGTATGTGTAATAATTTGTTAAGGCCCTTTCCTTTTCTAATTCCCCTTTCCTCCTTCCTCTTGGTTATAAGTCCCTTTCTTAGATGTTTCTACCTTGCCCTAGATTTCCCTATTGCCCTGGCCCTCTATTAACAAAACCTAGGGGGAAAAAAAAAAAAAAAAAAGAAAAAGAAAAAAAAAAGAAAATCACACTCCCGCCGAGGGTCAGTCCCGAGTCAGTCTTAAGAACCCGAAGGGCAACACACATCCTTCTAACTACTAATCAGGTTTCTCATAACCACAAGTATCTTAAAGGTGAATGCACAGGGTTCACCCCCAGCCACAGATCCATAGCATATACATCTTAGTGTAAATTAAGAATCATTTCTTCTACCTAATTTTATAATCCATTTCTGCCATTGTTCAATTCTCGGATTAAAGTAGTGTTCTTGTCTTAATATCCCTATTTCCATTTTACAGTTATTCAAGACCTGCTGTTTTATCAGCTCCCAAGTCGGGGAGTCTGGGTTTTTCCAGAATCTTGCAAGAGTAGCTTTAGTTTCAATGAGAATGTGGATTATTAACTCTTTTTTATCCTTTGGAATTATAGGCCAGCCCAAGTGCAATATCATAGAACTACAGGTGTAATCAAGATCTACCTCTATTACTTCCCTGCAGAATTTCGCTACCTTTTGCCACAATGAAGATATAATCGGGCATGACCACCATATATGGATGTAGTCTGCTCTCAATGAAGCGCAACGCCAGCAGAGATATTGAGATCCTGGATATATTTTTGTTAATTTAGTTGGAACATAATGCCATCTATTGATGACTTTATAATGACTTTCCGTTAAGTTTAGGCAATGTGAAGCTTTCAGTACCGCTTTATTGGCCTTAAGCCATTCCTTTCTCGTAATTATAATTTGTAAGTCTCTTTCCCATGCTTTTAGGGCTGGAAATTCAGGGATTGCCTTATACTTACTAAAAAGTTTTAAGCTTTTAGAAACTAAATTTTTATTATGTCTGATGTTTATCAAATCTACAAAAAGTTGTAATCCCTCGGAAATCTCAGTTATTCTGTGTCTCATTAGAAAATGTTTTATCCTTAAATACGCAAAACTTTCTCTATAAGAAAGCAAAAAAATTTGTTTAATCTCCTCAAAAGGTCTAATTTGTTGCTGTTGGAATAGCTGATCTATTCTATTAATACCTTTACTTAACCATGGCTCTAGATTTAAATCCTCCATATTACTGGCCAATACGTGCAGTGGTAGATCAATGATAATTTTATCTTCAATCTTGAGTCTTTTTTTCCAGATTCTCCATTGACCCAATAGGTTAGCTAGGATTATACCCATATCATCTTTCTCAAACTTATCTATACTCCAGAATAAAGTCGTTAAGTCCGGAACTGCCGCTTTCCTAGCCTCAATTTTTTCCCATGTTTCACCACGAGAACTCTCTTTCATAGAGGAAATAACATGCGCAAATGAACAAGCTTCATATATGTCCATAATATCAGGGATTCCTATCCCTCCCAATTTAGGCTTTAAATTCAGAATTTTTTTATTAACTCATATATTTGTCTAAAGCAGCTTGAATCATCATGAGCCATGGTTTAGGCATTTTCAATGGTAACATACGGAATATATAACTCCATCTAGGAACCAAATAAGACTTTACAATGTTAATTCTACCTGTCCATGATATCTCTGCTGTTCTCAAGTCCTTTAGTTGTTTATTAATTTGCATCATTAGAGGTAGAACATTATATTCCATAATCCTAAAGGGATTACTGGAAATCTTAATGCCTAGATAGGTAATACATTTTTTTGCCCATTCGAAACTATATTTCGCTTTAATATATATTTTCTCTTCCTTCTTTATATTTTTGGCAAGAATGGTTGTCTTATCTACATTTAACTTAAAGTTGGAATAGTACCCAAATTCATAAATCGCCTTTAACAATTCGTCTATTGATAATATAGGGTCTGATATAGTGATTAGGACATCATCTGCATAAAGTAAAGTTTTAAGTTCCTCTTGACCTATTGTTATTCCCTTTATTTTCTCATTAGACCTGATGTCACAAATCAAGGGTTCTATATATATCAAATATAGCAGCGGGGACAGGGGACACCCCTGTCTTGTCCCATTTCTTATGTTAAACCACTCAGAGGTTATTCCCCTACCGATTGTTCTTGCCATTGGGGAGCTATACAGGGCCATGATAGCGCTCAGAATCCAGCCTTCGAAACCAAAGGCCTTTAATGCCTCCCAAAGGAAGTCCCATCTGACCCTGTCAAAGGCCTTCTCCGCGTCCAATGACAGGGCCAGCAATGGAGTGCCCGATTCTTGAACGTGTTCCAAAATGTCAATCACTGTCCTTATACTATTATTTGATTGTCTGTCCTTCATAAATCCAACCTGGTCTCCATGGATTATGGACGGGAGTACTCTTTGTAATCTCTTTGCCAAAATACTTGCATATATTTTTATATCGGAATTTAGTAAGGATATAGGACGATAATTCACCTTTTTAATTCACCTTCACATAACTCACCTTTTATTACACTGTCAACACTATTTTTTTGTCGATCACATTTTGTATATTACAATTTTTCAGCATTAACCGGAGTTGGAGTTTTCATTGAATTTAGGATGCCATTACTTAATTTGTATTGCTTCATGGACGGTTACAGACTGGCCTGGATTTCTAGATACAGTATCTCACAAAAGTGAGTACACCCGGTGGTGTATTTCCCATGAGGATAACAAGGCATTTGCCTGCGGCGGCACTTTTAGGGGGGAGGCAAAAAAAAACCTCCTCCTAAGCGTCCTGGCAGATGCCCTGTTAGCCTCTTTCATACCAGAACTTCACAGGTTGCCACTGGAGTCCTCTTCCACTCCTCCAGGACGACAGCACAGAGCTGGTGGATGTTAGAGACATTGCACTCCCCTACCTTCTGTTTGAAGATGCCCCACAGATGCTCAATAGGCTTTAGGTCTAGAGACATGCTTAGCCAGTCCATCACCTTTTTCTCCAGCTTCTTTACCAAGGCAGTGGTCATCTTCGAGGTGCGTTTGGGGTCGTTATGTTGGAATACTGCCCTGCGGCCCGTTCTCCGAAGGGAGGGGATCAGGCTCTGCTTAAGTATGTCACAGTACATGTTGGCATACATGGTTCCGTCAATGAACTGTAGCTCCCCAGAGCCAGCAGCACTCATGCAGGCCCAGACCATGACACTCCCACCACCATGCTTGACTATAGACAAGACACACTTGTCTTTGTACTCCTCACCTGGTTGCCACCACACATGCTTGACACCATCTGAACCAAATAAATTTATTTTGCTCTCATCGAACCACAGAACATGGTTCCAGTAATCCATGTCCTTAATCTGCTTGTCTTTAGCAAACTGTTTGCATGCTTTCTTGTGCATCATCGTTAGAAGAGGTTTCCTTCTGGGACAGCCAGTCAGACCAATTTGATGAAGTGTGCGGCGTATGGTCTGAGCATGGACAAGCAGACCCTCGACCCCTTCAAGCTCTGCAGCAAAGCACTCAGCTGTCTTTTTCACAAAGATATGACAATGACGCGAAACTTCATTGGTCGACCATGGCAAGGCCTGTTCTGAGTGGAACCTGTCCTGTGAATCCGATGTATGGTCTTGCCCGCTGTGCTGCAGCTCAGTTTCAGGGTCTTGGCAATCTTCTTATAGCCTAGGCCATCTTTATGTAGAGCAACAGTTCTTTTTTTTCAGATCCTTTGCCATGAGGCGCCATGTTGAACTTCCAGTGACCAGTATGAGAGATGTTGAGAGCGATAACACCAAATTTAACACACCTGCTTCCCATTCACACCTGAGACCTTGTAACGAGTCACATGACACCGGGGAGGGAAAATTGCTAATTGGGCCCATTTTGGACATTTCCACTCACTTTAGAAATTAATGCCTGTGTGTTGAGTTATTTTGAGAGGACAGGCTGTACACTTAGTACTTTACATTGTAGCAGAGTGTCATTTCTTCAGTGTTGTCACATGAAAAGATATAAAATATTTCCAAAAATGTGAGATACTGTATATACATAGGTAAGCATAACTAAAATACTGGTTACTGATTGTCATTTATGTTTAAAAACCAACTATGGAATAACTTGGTAATTAAGACTTTAAGAGGTCCTTTATGAAAAATAAGTTGCCAGTAGTAATTAACAAGAATATTTCTTCATTTCAAAAAGTCCATAGGAACCAGAATGTGACTGTTGCGGTACTTAACCTTTCCAGGGGCCAGCCGGGGTCCTCTGTTCGAGCCACGCGCGGTCCTGCTGATGCACGAGCCGTGCGCAGCTCATCCGAAGGCAGGAACAGGAAGGTGGGCAGTGACCGCGAGAAGCGTTCACGTGTCCCGCCTGACTCTAAGAGCGCGCCGCGGGTCTTGGGTGCGCTCTTAAAGGGAACGTGGGAGCCTAAATTGGAAAAGGCCTCCCATTGGTCCCTGTCATGCCACACTCCCCATACACTTACCTTTTGGGGGCGTGGAGATAACAGGGACCAATCAAAACAGATGTTTAGTTATTTATACTCACCTTTTTCCCTTGGTTCCTGGCCCTATCGTCGTTTCTGTTTCAGTTCCCTTTAGCGCTTGTTGTGTTCCTTTGTACTTGACCTTGGCTTTGTTTTCTGACTACGTTATCTCTTTATCCTTATCTGTTCTGTTCGCCGGCTTGCTGTTTACTGTGTACCAGACTCCGGCTAGTCCTAGTTTACGCTGTCTCTTTGTGCCCTTGACCTCGGATCGTTACTGACTCTGTACTTCTCCTATATACGTCGAGTCCGGCCATTCTAAGGTCCGGTAGACGTATCTCCCTTCTGTGTTGTCTTCTGTTTAGCTGAATCCTGCGTGTTGGGGTATATTCTCGTTACAGTGACAAGGATATAAAATGCCATTGTTCCAAATTTGGTTTATTCAAAAAATCCAAATCATTCATCCAATGATATTTTCATTAAGAATCAGATGTTTCATTGTGGCTTCAACACTCCTATGGTAAGGTGTGATACTACGTTTTATTTATTATTTATCTGTTATGGCATTCACACTTTTGTGTCTTGATATGGAATGTATCATTTACATTTTTTCACTTTTTAAAAAAAGGTTTTATTCTTTATAGATTTTTCTATTTTTTCATAAATTTTGCAAGCACAATATAAAGTTTGTTTCTCATTTAACATTCTATGTATAGAGTATTTAACAGAGTTTGCTAATCTGCTGGTACCATATCTTTACTTATATTTGGTCACTATCTGGCATGCTCTCACAGTGCTTAGAGATTTAATTTCTTTATACATAGCTTCCAAAGCAGACAAAACACACACACACACACACACACACACACCAAAAAAAGTAAAACAAAGATCACAGTGCAAATTGTAAAATCTGAATATATTTAGTATATGAAGTATACAACTTATGAGGTCAGATAGAAATATGTATTTCGAGGGGGAAAAATAGGGAATGAGAGTAAGTTTGGAATATTTTTTTTAATGCAATATAGAATATTGTATTAAAGGTACCCGTAAGTATTTAATTTTTTTTGATAAACTGAACCTCCTAGATTAATTTATCATAAATACGGCCATTGAAGCAATAAGGAGGCAGTTAACTGTCCATTATGATAACATCCTAAAATCGATTTAGAAAATCCAACACAAAATTACCTTGCTATCATAAATGCAATTTAAGAAAATTATTAAATGCACTACTATCTTGAAAAGTGAATACTAAATTTGGTTTAAATTTAGGTGCACTTATTCCAACAATAGATTTTGTTTTGAATATTACCATAAGATTTTTTAGTATAAATTATTTGAATAACAGTAAAAGTGGGCTTTTCTTTTTGCAAACACATAAATGAAATTAACGTTACAGTACATAAATGGAAAAAAAAAAAAAAACACACCCCAAAAACGGTCACATTGCAGAAATGACCGTCTATTTCATTGCACCACCGATAGGCAACTTGTATCATACAGCCTTTTTGGGATGCTTGTGGCTGCCTAGCCAGGCTTTGTTCTCAAACCTACACAAAAATAAAAAATAAATGATTTATATAAAGGCCTCCTAATCATTGGCAAGTGAAACTATAGCACTGGCAAGTAGAAATTCATCCCTGGAAAGTGTGCCATGTACCCTCCACTCTTGCTTTGAAGGCCTGACTACTAATTTAGTACTTGAAATTTTAAGCCCTGTTTATACAGATTGTTTGACATATAATGCTGTTGGGTATTTTCAGCTTATTTTCTTTAGGATATTTTAAATTATTTCAAATAAAACTGAACTTCTGGAGTAACAACTGATTTTTTTTTTTTTTTATATGTCGTAGCATGTTAATATATAAAACATTAGGAAGTTGTAATAGGTATTCGTTTTTAGTTATATATTTGGGTTTTTGGTGTCAGCTGTTGCATTTATTTTCGGAGTATTCTATAGACCAGTGATGGCTAACCTTGACACCATAAATTGTTTCTGGACTACATTTCCCATGATGCTCAGTTAGCTTTTAGATCAATTTATGGTGTCAAGGTTAGCTATCACTGCTATAGACCAATGGTTCAGTCCTCAAAAAACATCAACGGTCCAGGTTTTGTCAGTATTTCCCACTGGAACACAAGTGGGTAAAGTCCAAATCCTAAATTGTTAATGAGCCTTAAAGACTAGGCTGAGAACCATTTGTAAAAGACAGCAGTTCTGTTTGGAAAACGAAAAGCATCCTGATATGGTTACTGTTGCTACCTTAAAGGCACACAGCAAGCACATACATTCAGAGCCATAGCGTCTAAAAGGCTCTTGATTTGTGAGCATAAATTTCTCTAATTTTCATTGTCTATACCAGTTGTTTATAACAGTATTGTACTATTACGTATTGCTTTATTTTTTGTATTTTCGGCTGTATATGAGAAACGTCCCATATTGTATGGCTCAGCCTTTTTCTAGTGCTGCACTATATTCTACTGTGTGTGTACTTGTTCTCACACAAGTGGTGTTTACTTGCATTTCTGTTTTCTGGGTGAACAGGAGGACCCCAAGAGTGCTACAGCTGCTTAACCAAATTAGATATTATATTAGATATATAAAGCACCTGAACTCACATGCATAAGAAAATATTGTTTTTTCTTTCATTTTCTTGTATCCTGATATGTACAACTTAAAGAAAAGACTAGGATACTTGCTCAGTGAAAGTATGAACAGAAGTTTTACGTCAAGTGGCATATAAAATATTAATAGTGAATTTTCAGCATAGAGAATTATACAAAGTGTCGGTGGGATCATTGTAGCCCGCTGAGGTCCAGAAAAGAGAAATCCATATTACATATGCCTCCAGCACTCAAAAAAGTAAAAAAAAATGAATGGGTTAACAATTCAGATTGTTTGGACATTTGTACAAGCAGAGAGGACGGAATTTACGAGAATATTCTGTGCTTGATAAGTGCTCGACGATGCATCAAGATTTCAATCAATAGCAAGTTTTAAATAAATAATCATGTATGAGGCGGCTTCAAATTAGTTCAGTTGGGCAGTAAATATAGAATAAAATGATAAATATTCACAATATATACAAGCCTTTTGTCAAATAAAATGCTCACACAGACTGGTCTTTCTGTTCCAGAAGAAAGTATCTGCCTTTGTTTCCAGCCTATTCTGAATCAGAAAAATGACAGTGTCCTCAAATGTAATGCTCCCTTTAACGCTGGCTACCAAAGAGGTTGTAAACCCAACACATACTGGTATGTTAAAGAAAAATGTCAAAAGATTAAATGGGCATCTATCATAAGTTATGGAGGCCTCTTAATATATGAAAATATTAGCATTACAATTTTGAAAAAAGAGGAAGGCCGTCATACATGTCTCTCTTTAATTTAAACCAATCACTAAATTGCTGCATGCTTGTTTTCTCTTGGGACAGAATTTTGGCAGCTTTCTTCAGCTTTTCCTCATTTCTCTCTAAATAGTTATTTCCATCCATCTGAAGCTGAGCAAGCCTTTCTTTGCGGTTTTCATCGAGAGGTACGTCTTCATTCATGACGGGGTTAAAACGAAAATAGGTGTCTGGCGGTAGCAGGGCATCAAGCATATTATGTACTTCTAAAGTAACAAAAGAAAAGACAAATTGTTTAAATCCATGCCAAGATCCATTTATCCATGTATTATCTAACTTGCCATCTATACAGATATACCTAGTATTCCCATACCTTATTGTCTTATGTTAACATGCAATGGAAATGATCCATTAGCCGCAAAGATGCATAAAGGTTTAGAGGAACAGTGGTAATGGTGCTGGGAATTCCTAAGTGCATTCCTATTGGGTTAGGTTTGTTTTCTTGTTTTTGTCAATCTGCATTTAATTGTACTAATAAGCCTAATAACCAGATCTACCAGCGATCTATCAGGAGGCAATATATACAATATAAAGAACTAGGACATTTTTCATTACATAGTCACAAGGTAACGGTGTGCTATATGCGATGCATAATTCTTCAGTTACCATTTCAATCCAACTGCAAATGGTTTGGAGAATTGAAAAGAAATTGTACTGTACTCACTGCATTTTAGAATCATAACTACTACAATAAGCTGAGTTGTGGTTGTGGTGCTTTAACTGTCATTTTAAGAATTTGGGTACTGATGTATCAGGAAGCAGAAAATCATTTAACAGAATAATCATGTGCAATGATCTATTTTTTTTTCAGAATTAGCTCTGCAATGTGTATCACGGTCACAATTTAAGTGAATTAGCTCTGAAACGTGTATTGCAGTCAGATTTTAAGTGAATTGACTAATGGCTCTGCTTAGTACTGCATTCCACTCAACCTGTCTATATGCTGAGCAAGCAGAGCAAGACAAATTCAGCAGATTAAAAATAGCCTCAACATCATTCTCATTGTCAATGGAAAGAGTGAAACAGAAGTACAAGTAGCAATATGACCAAAAAACAAACAGCTGTTCAAAAGGAAGGTTTATTGCAGAAACTGGGGTGGGAAGAAGCCTAAAATGTTACATAAAATCGGTTTCTAAAAAAAAAAAAAATTACATACAGGTGAAATATCAATATATGCAACATTATTAAGAATATGAAAGAAAAATAACTAAATGGCTTGCTTGAATTTTAATATAAAAAGAAAACCTTGCTAAGTACCTTGCTCTATATACGAGGGGGACATTTAGAATTCTCCAATGGAAAGGCAATTCTAACAGTGAAAAATAATTAGAAGCAGAATTTAATTTTGTGATTTACATTTTATGAGATCCAATATACTTAAAGGAACATTCCAGAGGAAAAAAGTGTAAATGTGTAAGTTACATCCCTAAAGATACATGCATTTAATGTTTTTTTTGTGGGTTTTTTGCCCATTCTGCAGACCTAGTTTCAGCAGGTACTGTAAAACCTCCCCTATTTGTCCAGCGTAAGATTTCCAGTCTGTGCTTGACAAGGTCTAATCAGACGCTTTTAATTGAGAAGCTTTCAGGATAAATTATGGAAGCAGGCATATCTAGCCAATCATATATATGTCTCAAAAAGCTGCGTTAGTAAGATTGGTGCGGGAAACGCTCCCAGCTGTCTGATTGATCGCTGGGAAGGTGCCAAAATAGGTGTTTTATAAAAGTGATTTCTCCTCTTTAAGATGACAATTTTATAAAATATAGTTTGATAGACAAATCTCCACCAAAGAAAGGAAAGCTGCCTCAATCCACATGGATAAAAGGACAATGAATATCCTTTATTCCAATCTCACATTAAAGCTGTGACATGCCGAGGGAGAAGCATAGATCAACGCTGATGTGTTCCGTACCTGTACTGGCACATCACAGATAAAACACTAAATATACCAGCAAGGACCTGTGATTTAACTCTATAGAACCTCAAACTGAAGTGCTTCAGGTGCCCGGCATGTTCTTTAACAAGGCAGAATACTTTCTCACTGGTGGTCAATATAAGCAAGTCAAATATAAGCACATGATATGAGAAATATACAACTTTATTGGTGTTATCTATCCTTCTATCTTTATTGGTGTTATCAAATGTCCTTTTTGTGTACTGACAAAACATGTCTAAATTCATTTAGTTCTGCTCTCTTCGAGTTCTGCTCCAACAAAAGCCCAATGACAAAAGGTTTTCTATATTTTAAATCGTGGTGTACATCTATTTGCAGAAACACAGTTCATAAGGGTCCATGTGTACAATTTTAAATGGACTCTATCAAACACCATAACAACCTTCGTTCCTTGTGTTCGTTTTGGTGAAGAACCACAACTGCTCCGTTACAGCTATATGGCCAACATGTAACAGTACATCACATCACGAGGGGAAGAACTCCTTATATCTCCCCATCTCATGTGACAGACTCTTTAATAACCTTGTTAATAGTTTTCTGCTTGCAACTAGCTCTACAACCACCAACAAATGGATCTATTGTTAAGAAAAGCAATGCTTATGTTTATTAATGCCTTTCATGAAAAAACCTCTCTGTACAGTGTGAAGCTCAAAACCCATGAATCACTTCTGGACAAGGGGTTGGGAGATTTGTTCATCTCTCTGACATAGAATTGTTGAGAATAAGAAAAGGGACACTATAGTCAACAGAACAACTACAGTTTATTGAATTTGTTCTGGTGAGTAGAATCATTATCTTCAAGAGTTTTGCTGTAAACACCATCTTTTCAGAGACAATGCAGTGTTTACATTACAGCCTAGTGATAACGTCACTGGCCACTCCTCAAATGGCTGTTAGAGATCCTTCCTGGGTCATTGCTTCCTAAAATGCATCCAAACATTCGGTGTCTCCTCCCTCTGCATGCAGACACTGAACATTCCTCATAGAGATTCATTGATTCAATTCATCTCTATGAGGAGATGCTGATTGACCAGGGCTGTGTTTGAATCATGCTGGCTCTGCCCCTGATCTGCCTCTTTGTCAATCTTAGCCAATCCTATGGGGAAGCACTGTGATTGGATCACGCTACTACTTCTGAGGATGCCAGCAGACCTTTTTTTTTTAAAGCAAACAGCATGCAGATCTACAGCTTCAGGCTTGAATACAGTAAGATTTTGCTATATTTGTGTATTATCCTTTCGTTATATTTTTTTATGCCGTCATATATCTTAAAAATGTATCTTAAAAATAGGGTTAACGTCATATTACAACAGCACTTTAACCTCTGAGTAGATACTTGTGGATTTACCCTCTGAATGTGTTGTTTAGGTGTCACTTCTAAATGAAATTTAGATGTAAGAGAACTCTTACCTTCTGTGTCCGTAGCACTGCTGATGACATTGGTCAGTTTGGCTTTCAGGCTGGTATGCGTGGCTGTACTTTTTCCTGCACTTTCAAAACGTCCGGTGCCAAGTGAGACAACGCACTGAAACGGCACATTTGGCCAGAGACACTTGCATTCATGAATTGCCAGTGCGCATGGGTTATTAATAAGTAATCCTCCATCCTGAAATAGTAAATGTTATTTCGTTACTCTACAACTCGGGTTGCACAAAAAATAAAATAAATAAATAAATAAATTACAAATTATTTAGGGTAGAAATATACAGTAAAAATTAAATCAATAATAACAACCACAATAATAATAGTAATAGAAAGTGTATAATATAAAGTGAGCACATTTAGACCGTATAATGTTTCTTGACATAGAACAATGGCAAGTCCACAAAGCAGATCAAAGACATTTCTTTAGCTACACAATCAATTCTAAAAAAAGTATAGTCATTAAGGAACACTCCACCCCATAATAAACTGTTATGGAGGAAGGAATGTTTGGGTGTCTTCTTGCCTTTAGGGGATAACACGTTTGGCAGTGTTCAGTCGGGCTACTTCTGCCAACTTACGTTCCTATCTACACTGCAGTACAAGGAAGGGTTAGCTGTGCAGCTGCTGATATTCTGAATTTGTCATTTGACACTCTCAGCTGATCACAGTATGGCCACTGTGAAAAACTGAAATGATACATACTATTTTTCTCAATGGTGCCCACCGATACCAGCGGCTGCCCCATCCTTGTATTGTGGTGGAAAGAGGAGCCTGAAAGGCATAAGTACTAGAGCACAAACGGAGTTTAAACTGAGCCACACAAGCACGCATATATGGTCAGCTCCTGACAGTTGTGCCCCTTTAAAGGGAATGGCCACTGCCCAGAAGTTTTAATATTATGTTTACGTATACGCTATATTTCCTATATAAAAATAAATATGTTCATAATAATTACATTTTCCGACTTTGAACTGTGATTGACAGTAACAACTCTGCACAGAGTGTGCTGAGAATTCTGACCTATATAGCAAGAGTTTAGTTGAACCAATATTCCATTTTAACTGTTCCAATGAACTGATACTATGCATTAAAATATTTAAAGGGACACTATAGTCACCCAGACCACTTCAGCTCAATGAAGTAGACCGGGTGCCAGGTTCCTTTAGGTTTTAACCCTTCAGATGCAAACATAGCAGTTTCAGAGAAACTGCTACGTTTACATTTGGGGTTAATCCAGCCTCTAGTGGTTGTCTTCCGGATGCGATGCTGGATGTGAATTTCGCATCTATCGCGCAGAGCGTCCATAGGAATACATTGAGAAATGCTTTCCTATGTACACTTTGAATGCGCGCACGGCACTTGCCGCGCATGCACAGTCTGCTCCACTGACGTCAGACTGGGAGGAAAAGTCACCAGCGCCGAGGGAGCCCGGCGCTGGAATAAGGTAAGCTGCTGAATGGGGTTTTAACCCCCTGAGCGCCACGGGAGGGGGTCCCTGAGGGTGGGGGCCCCCTCAGGGCACTATAGTGTCAGGAAAAACGTTTTTTTTCCCTGACACTATGGTGATCCTTTAACAAATATATTTCTGAGGTGTGAAAAATAAAATAAATAGCAAATCAACGCCGTTATATCCTGTAAGTTGGTGCCTCCATCTTGGTTCCCTGACAGTCATTGAGCCTCCAAACAGACTATTGAGAAGGAGAATTCAGACAATGTGTGCCCTAACTGTGGATTGTAATGTCATTTTCTAAATCTTGAAAACAAATTTAAAAGAAAAGTAAAGGTTGCATCACGTGAAAAAAAAAAAAGTTTTATGTGATATTGAGTGTTTTATTCAGAGGTGTAATTTTCAATTAAGTGATGGTTCCCCTTTAAGGAGATGTTCAAACTTAAACTGAACCTGTTAAGACAGGTTCACGTTAATTATAACCACATTCTCATTTTAAACCCAATGTGGAATATATAGAATATAACAAATACTGACTACACTACAAGTTAGCTGGGAGGATATATCCATTATGAATGCCAAGTAGAATTCTCTAATTTTAGTAAGAGACTAATTGGGGGGGAGGGGAGGGGAGGATTCATATAATCTTCAAATCATCTGCAATTCTGCTCATTTTCAATGCATGAAATTTAGCAATTGATAATCTTTCTCCTATTCTCTCCTATCCCCATGGACCAGGTTTCATCTTTTTGATTTCTTTTGAAGAGAACCTTAAGAGAGTTCCTTAAATTATTTAGTGCCGATTCACACTGGGAGGAATCTCATTTTCGTACAGCTGCACAGGATTAATAAGTGATGTTAAATTGGGCAAAGTAATAACCAAGAATCTTAGCAAGTATTCTTGAGTGTAAAGACGGGTTTGTGGAAACATAAAAAAAATAGAAGAGATAAAAGTTTATCATTGAAAAATCCACAATACACATAATTAAAGAAGGAGGGATAAAAAGGAAGCAAAAAAAAGCAAACTATTTTGCTAAGAAGAGGTGTGAGCTCTTTAAAAATTGCTTATTTTGTCGATGTTTGTGCAAACCAGTTGAAGAAATATGAGCAATATCGCTAAAGAAACTGATAATGCAATATAAATAACTGCTGTAGATCTCCTGGTACATTAATCGTTTTGGCATTCACAGTAATTTAGAAGCAATCTGGAAACATATTTACTTTAAATGATGGGCGATAAACGAACACAGCATGCACACATTTGTTATTTTAGAAAATCAAACTGTCCAATTTCTATTTAAACTCCCACACAGTATATTTTGGCTGGAAGGAGAACGGGGCACCAACATGTTAACAATAAAAGGCTAGGTAATGATTGGAATTGCTTGTTTATACATTAGGTTGGCAATAAGCAGAACGTTTTTACAGTAAACTGAACGTATGGGCGTCAGAACACAAAGCACATTACGGCAGCTTTTCCATTTCATATAAACGGTACCATATTTCAAACTCCATGCAATGGATGCAGCCAGAGAAACTTGCAATTTGGTCTACTAGATATTCAGAGCAAATATGTATTTAATGAGGAACGGTCATTTCTCTGGGATTTATACTAATGAATAAAACATTGAAAAGTCACCTCTTAATCTTTTTTCCCCCCATGATTCCATTGCTCTTCTGAAGAGAGGAAGCATAATATTGGCTGGAGTTAATCTACTGTGCCTTTCAGCATGTTACTGTAAGGATACAAACCTTCTGTTTGTAAGGTCATCTTTTTGTACAGAAATTAAGCCTGAGGGGTCCGCATTTTGTATTGTCATTTTTTTTTTTTTTTTTCCACACAGCAGGTATAGCAAGTAGACCAGCGGTAGGCAACCTATGGCATGTGTGCCATGCACGGCACTCAAGGCCGCTAGAGCCAAACAGGCCTCTCTCTCCTATCAGGTGTCCCAGTGAAACTTTAGATATCTGCTAATACGAAAAGGTGGCAAAGGACAATCCTCAATTTATGCATTGCAGCACATAGAGGAAGTGATTTCAGATCACTGAATTCTAGCACTTGTGAATGTAAATCCACACTGGAGTAGAGCAGCCCACAGCTGCTCTTTCAGCTCCTGCCCTTGACCTGTACCTGGCTAGCCTGGTCCCCACTGGAGCCCAGGGAAGCCACCCACACTGCTAGATGTACGCAGAAATGCAGAATAACCCTCCCCTCATACAAATAATACGAACAGCCCACATGCAAACATACACACAATCCCCACAAACGCAACACCACTAACAATCCACATACATGCACACAACCCCACATGCAGCCTCTCTCATGCAATACCCCAAACAGCCCCTCACATACACACACTACCAAACACACAATGTGACATATCCATCCACACACAATTCCACAAGCAGCCCCCATACACAACCCACATTCATAGGTATCATACACAACACCACAAACTACTTTTGAACATATACAATGTAAAAGCTCATATACGCACAAATACAAAGCAACTGCAGTATAAATACCACAAGCAGAATACGGCAACATACACACTTCAATTTTTTTTAAAATAGGACCGGCACGCTACGGGACATCACAATCTTATTTCGGCACAGTGCTGCTAAAAGGTTGCCTACCCCTGAAGTAGACTTTAACATTTGGGCTTGTGCAAAAGCCTTCCTGTATTCCACACTTGATAACAATATGCAACTTATATCAAACGGCACAAGTCAATTCTTTGGACCATTAAGACTTGCTAATGAGGGTTTTTATTTTTAAATCAGGTGTTTAAGCCGCACATGAAGCCCTTAAATCTCCCGAGGCTACCCTTGTTCATGGGCTTCCATGGTCCTCCAACAGTTTGATTGTGCCTGATTAAAGTCAGTCCCTTGAAAAGCAAGGGAAGGAAGAAAAAACAAAAGAGAGAGAGAGAGAGAGAGAGAGAGAGAGAAAGGAAAAAGGTATAGAATAAGAAAAAAATTGAGGGGGGAGAGGGAGGGAGCCCGGAACCGACTCCCCCGTCTTATGCTACGTCTACCTTCCTCGAGAGGCGGTCTTCCTTTGCTGGCCCGATTTCACACGCCTGTCCGGTCACCCTCTCGAACCCACTAAGCTATTGTCCCATGGTTCCCAAAGTCTCTGAAATGCTGATGTCGTCCCCCTTACCCTAGCCGTTAGGTCGTCCATAATTTGACATTCTCTAATCCTGGATATCACCCCTGGGAACTCTGGGCCCTCCGGTGAGAGCCATGCGGTTGCTATTGCTCTACGTGCACTTAGAGTGATCTTATGTACTAGTTTCTGCTCTCTCCTAGTCCACCCATCCCAGTGATCTGTTTAACAGATATACCCACGGGTCCATATCCAAGGGCCTGTCAAAGATCTGTTTCAGCAAGTCCTCCACCGATTTCCAGAAACTACGTATCTTCGGGCAATCCCATGTGTATGTATGTTCCTCGAGCTCCGCATCCCCTCCAGAAGTCAAACTACGTATCTTCGGGCAATCCCATGTGTATGTATGTTCCTCGAGCTCCGCATCCCCTCCAGCAGTCATCCGTGTCCATTTTGTGCATTCTAAAGGGCTTGTATTGTCATATTTTTAATATGCATAGAGGGTTTCTTATATTATAGGATGCTCTTTTCTAAGCTTCAAAGATGAGGATACATGTGACGTAATATCCCAACACTGGATTAAGTGAGTAAACTACATTGGATTAGGCAATTGAAAAGTATTTTTCACAGGTAAATGTTTGAAATTAACCACTATGCCCACACGTATTTAGGGACATAGTGATTTGGAAAGGATATTTTAATAGTGTTACAAGGACCGGACAACCCAGATATCGACATACACTTTGAAGGAGAGCTGATTGACACGCGAGAACTGGAACTTTAAAAGGACGCATTCAAAAAATTTTTTTATCATTTTTGCTAGTGTTATGTACAAAGTTTGATGCCTACATACATTTTGCAGCGTAGCTAGGAAGCTCATAGCCACATATACAACCTAAACTACACTAATCTATTATGCTTATACAATAGTTGCAAACTTCACAAATTCAGACAGAAAATAGTAGAAGGGGAACATATCTTTTTTTTATAGGGAAAATATATAAAAAATTGTAACAGTAGTTATAAAAGCTTTGTGTTTATCCTACAGCATTGCAAAAAGCCAATACAATTTTTACGTGGTTCAGAACCATTTGTAGAATACTATTTAGAAGTACAATGAAAGGCAGTTTTTTCTTTATTCTCACTTTACAGTAACGGTTCATGTACAGTTTGCATACATTATCCGTCTAATAAATCCTCAACCGCTACTAATAACACAGAAGGAAAAATAGCAATTCTATAAAATCCTTAATGAGGAATATCTCTGACTGATACCCTACTATAGAGCCATTCAATAAAGAGAGCGGAGAATGGCGATTTCTCTAAAAGAAGTATGACTTGGCACATCGAGGACTAATATTTGAGAATGAGGTCCCTTGAATCCATAGTAACCATTTCACATCGTGGCTCTAAAAGACATGCTTTGCATTACGAGTTCCTCTTGCAGCCTGATTTCTTTGTTGACCATCAATGAATGTAAGAAACTGCAAATCATCTGCCAACATGCGTCTTTTAATAGTAAACATATTTATTTGCAGAACTATTTTCTGCAGTTTTATTACTTAACAACAGTGTGGTTAGGGTGCGTAGTTATGATTGAATGTACAGTTATATAACGGAAAGAAATATACGTGTTGGAATGTATAGATTTTAATATTAGCATCGGTTAGTAAACACGTCATATCACAGTTGGCTAATTTAATTTTAATGCATTATCCATAACCATTATCCAGAACTGTGCACAAAAACAATGAATTATTAGAATAATAAATGTAATTAACCACCCACTCCCCAAAAAACAAACAGAGATATTGTCTAATTGGGGTTCCTACATGTTCCGCAAATACCACAGGCTTGCATCTTCTCTCGTATAATCGACCTATAGCAGGAAACATCTATACTGCGCGGATGCTCTGTCTGTCTGTTCAAGTGCTCTGTCAGGACATTTTGAAAAGCAACAAAAGGATGCAAAATAACGAGCTACTGTCAGATTTGGTCAGACTCTCAGATAACTGACAGACCAACTGGGGATGTATAGAGGTGGCTGTTAGAACGGACGAGTGGTAAAAATCAGGTAAGAAATTTCTTCAAAAATGTTGACATACATGAATTAAAAACAAAAATATGATGGTATCAAATAATATGAGGATATATATATATATATATATAAAAGTTTATTACAGTGCTCCATTGAAGTGTGGATTCAAAATTAAATGCAAATTTTAAGCAAAAATTGCTGAATTTGAAGCTTTTTTGGCTTAATATGACAGTCAGTCACATTTTAAGAATAGACCTGACCGGACTATAAATAATTCCTTTAGTTTAGTGAATATTTCTCAAGCGTTTGAAAATGATACATTAAAATACATATCAGTAAAAAATAAATAAATATACTCCTTTATTATTTTACAAATAACATGAAAAAAAAAATACATCTACAGTAACCGTGTACTTTCTCTGACGCTGGGGTCTTCTCATTTGGGATCTGCAGGCTTTGATGGTTTTTAAGTTTTCTTGAGAGACCCTTATCTTATCTCACAGTCTACTGGCAGGGGGGCAATGATTTATGCTCATTAGCAGGCAATTAACAGAGTTGTGAATTCTTCAGAGCTCTGAGCAGGGATGTAGGAGGGACCCTGCACACCCACAAGTTCTAAAGTAAACACTGGTACAGAAATTAAATGTGAAAATCACACAGGGAGGCTGTGTGACTCACAGCCAGAGGAAGCGTGGCTAGGGCTGCATAAATACAGTAATTTAAATGGTTGTTCCAAGTACTATGAAGTGGCCTTGGTGCCTGGTGTCTGTGTGGGCAGTGTTTCAGTGTGAAATGCTGCACATATAGGCACATTTTGTTTTGCTGCTGGATGTGTAATTTCATCTTGGGCAACATTGTTAGCCAGCCTGGAACAAGAACGAATGTTAAAACTAACATCTATGTTAACTAATTTGTGCCTAAAAAAAACATTTGTCGCCAGAACAGAGAACATGTTGTTGATGCCTCCATGTCACCCTCAGTGAGTGTGAGTTACATCAGGCAAGGAAGATCAGTCTGCTGGAAGAACTTTGACTCGGCACTAAATCCTGATGAGTTTTTATTTATTTATGGGGCTATGGTGGGGTGGAAGCAAGGGTTACAACAAACAAAAAACTGTTTTTTGTTTGTTTGTTTTTTTAAGTCGCAATTTATTACTCAATGTACAAAGAATCCATACTATAATAATGCTTTAAGTAGCACTTCATTCTGTTCTTTCCACAAAATGATACCTACCTGAACAAATGCATGTCCATCCACTCATAATACATTTTACTGACCTTACAGGATATGTACTATAGTTTGGAAAGATTAAATAGTCCTCTTTTAACGACATTACTTACTGCAATTCAATAACTATAGACATAATAAAGGGGCACTATGAGCAACATGCTGCGTAAAGTATCCTGGCACTGTCCCATGGTTTAAAGTAAAGCCATTCAATAACAGAGCTTCCTAGCACCCGAAAAGTCACCAGCATTAATAATAGGGAATTGGCAGTCCTGTATTATCAATCAATTTATTTTAATCTAGACAACGTTCATTCGCTGAGAGCACTGTACTAATTTGAAGCCAGAACTTTCAGACATAAACTGGGAAGATCCTCTGTTTAGATCTAATCATTCTTCAAAATGTTTTATATTAAATCATGGGATAAAACTGGAGGACCCACTACAGATAGCTTAGAGAGCCCCATCAACACCAGACTTTGATTATTTAATATTAAACATACTAAAATTGAATGTATTAGCAATTGTTATTTATATAGTAAGAACCCCTGGATGTTGGGCTAAGGTAACATCCCCAGGATGTACTTGAAAACCAGAGTAATCTGAATGTACCTTTCCTGGTTAAATACTTTGTTATTATTATTATGATTACGCAGGCACAATAATACTATGTTTAATTACACAAACATACACACACACACACACACACACAAACGTATAGTATATAAATCAAGTACCAGATTAGAGTTTAGTCTCTTTTGGTCCATTCATTAACCTTACCTGGTGCAAGTCATTTCCCAGAACGTATTCTTGAAAATATCCAGGGGCAGCTGAGGAAGCTCGAATTGCTTGCCATAGATTGTATTGACATCCTCCCATGTAATGGGATTTAACACCTGGAATATGGTTGTAGTTTCTAAACACGAACGCTTTTAAAGGTAGTCCTCTGTTAACAACAGTGCTAACTGCAGAAACCTATCACAATACAAAGGAAAATAGGTCAAAGGTATGGTGAAAGATTTTCATCAACTCAGTATTCTGTGTTAGTGTCACGTGAAAGCTGTATTCCATAACCAAGTTAAAAACAATATTGAAATATTATTATTCTATCGAGCTAAGCAGTAATAAGTTTAGCTAATATTTCCACTAATATTTCCACTAATATTTCATATGCAAAAAATACTTATAAGGAGTCTGTGGCGCTTAGGGATAGGGCCTGAGAAATAACAGGGGATGTAGTTTCCCCCCCCCCCCCCCCGTGCCCACACCCTATGGGAACACATTGGACTGGCAGACCATCAAGTTTAATGAACCCAGCAAT
Organism: Pelobates fuscus; assembly: GCF_036172605.1. Classification (NCBI taxonomy): domain Eukaryota; kingdom Metazoa; phylum Chordata; class Amphibia; order Anura; family Pelobatidae; genus Pelobates; species Pelobates fuscus. The sequence continues at coordinate 36,481,012 of NC_086319.1, read as the reverse complement.
GGAGGCAGACCTGGCCATGGAGAGACTGGAGCGGTGAGGGAGAAAAGGTAAGTAAAATCACCCTTTAAATTAGTTTTAAGGGGGGCCAGGATAAAAATAGTTTGTTTAACACAATAGTGTCAGGAATGCATGTTTGTGTCCCCAAATACCTTGAATACATGATCTATCACAAAGAGATGATGTATTGAATACATGATATATCAAATGTAAAATATTGATATATGCTTACCTTACATCTATTCCAGTGGTGGGAGGTCTTTTTTTCTTTACCTTGTCAGTCAATTCTTTGGCATAGAGTTTATGCTGAAGAACTGACTGACAGGTGGGAGAAAGACCTATTTTAAATATGCTTTTCTTCCAATCTATACATTTGTTAGCAAATCCGGTTTCACAATGCATAGATTAAATGAAATGCTCTTTTAAAGGAGCATAAGTTGTACCTGGAATGACCGGTACACTATCTGTTGGTCATTAGATTACAATAGGACTTTACCAACCTTTATTTCCGCTTTATTGCATCTCGTAACTAGTGATTGGACAGAGTAGATATGGGCACAATAAAAATATTGCCTTAAAGGGACACTATAGGCACAGAGACCACTTCATTTCTTTGAACTAGTCTGGATGCAGTGTCTGTCTCCTTAACCCTCCAATATTAAACATTGCAGTGTTAAAGGACCACTCCAGCTTGGTGAAGTGCTTTATGGGTGAGGAGTACCCTAGTTTAACCCATTTTATAAAAGTGCTGATTTCTATGAGAAATCAGCCCTTTTATTGATTAACAGCCAGGGAGGATCCTTCCTACTTCCATTAGCTACTTGAGTGTGCCTGTCTCCCCCTAACTCTCAGACCGCAGACCAGCTTCTAAGCTTCAGACTTGCATGCGCCACGTCTCGATGAGATGTCTCTGATTGGTTATTTCCTTGTGAAAATAACCTTTGCAAGCTCTTTTCAGATATACACCCAATTAATTCATGCATGTATTCACTGAAGGTATATCTACTATACAGTGATTTATTTTCTTTTCATTTTGCTATGTGGAAGTGGAATGCTCCTTTAAGACTGCCTATAGTGTCCCAGACAACCACTAGAGGCAGTTGCTGCATTTACACATAGTTTAACATCATGAAACAACACTGGATGTCCTCAAGTTTTGCATGAGGAAATCCATCTTCTTGAAAAAACACAAAGGAAAGCATTGACTCAAAGCTTTCCTATGGGGTAGGCCTAATGTGTGTGGCGCTTGCCACGCATGAACACTATGTTCTCGGATCACCATAACACGGCCGGAAGATGAGCCTAACACAGTGCCAAGGGAAATTCGGGGCATGACTCAGGTAAGTGGAAAAACCACAGAGGGACAATGTATTGTTAGTAATAGAGTTTTGTATTCTTAACACTAGTGTTCCTTTAACTGTATCAGAAATAAGCTTGTAACCTTATCTAAAAAAAGTTTACAGAAAAAAGACAACAAAATCCTGGAGACTGCAACTATCCAAATCAAAGATTCATCAGAAAGTATTAAGTAAATATTCATACAAAGTTTATTTTTGCATGATGCATAAAAGTCACCAATGGAATGCGCCTGCTAGTACACTTGTTTCCATAGTGATCGTCCCACTTTAAATACTTTTAGAATAAAACACTTTGGTAAATTTCCCTCACTGTGCATGTGCTAGTGTATTAGAGTGTCAGCTGACTGCTTTTAGCCTATCAGAGCTCCAACTGACAGTATGAATGGGTATGTCTACAAGGAAGTGTGTCATCTTTGCCTTAGCTACACCTCCAGATGGGGCTGGACTGTGGGTGGCTAAGGACACTTATTTAGTGTTAGATTGCTCTAAAGCGGTTTAACACTGAACGGAGGAATGGTGCCAGGAGTCTCCAGGCACTATAAATCAATTCAAAGAGATGAAATGGTTATAGTGACTATGGTATCCCTTTAATTTTAAATAGCTACAGTTCTCATCAGTAGAACAAATGAAATGGCCATTAGAATCCTGAATATTTTCACAAATGCTCACAGACAGGAAAAGCTATGTCATCAAGTGAATTCTTAGTAGAAGGGCGTAGTCAAATAAAAACCTTTATGTTGGTACCAATGATCGAGGATTTTTCCAGTGATACAAACAGCATGTCTGACATTAAGGAGAACAGAATGTCTGGTGCCTCAATCAATCGAATTACTATTTGCAATGCTACATTTTATAAAGTGGTCTTTGTGTTGTACAGAAACCCAATGGCATTACATCAGCACTTGATAAAGCACAGCATAACAGTGAATAAACTCCCCAACCCACAGTTGTATTATGCTAACTGAATAACTGATCCACTTAAGAGTAAGTGATGCCTTTTAAAGAATGAAAACAAGTCTTTCACAAACAGCCTATTGTCAAATAACTTCAGAAGACCGGAAAAGCAGAATTCATTTTCATTATTTTAGATCTGTCTAGAAGGAAGTTTTTTGTAACAGCAAACATTAATCTGTATAAACCTTTGAATTTCAATAAAAAAAAATTTAATGGAAACCAGTCAAATCCTGGTATAGCACAACTGGTGTTTTTGTCTTAGTACTGTCACCAAAATATATATATATATATATATATATTTTTATTTATTTTTTTAAACATTAACCTTTGATACCATTTAAATCAACACATAATATTTTTATTTCATGACAGATTTACTTTAAGAAAAGACTACCAAAATATTTGTTCAACTCATATAATGAAGCACTTGCCAATAAATTGATTTATAAATGGTGCCAACACATACCTCAGTGATGATTTGACTGAACAGCCAGTATTTAGGCCCAAGATGTCACTGCCTTTCATAACACACACTGCAATGATACAGCACATCTGTATAACAACATTAACGTGAAATGCCAAGCCCCGTAACCAGGGTGTGACAACCATGATGGTTGTCACAGGCCCGGCGGCCCAGGCTCCACGCTTAGCGACCGCACTGACACCGGTACACCTGCACCGGGGTCCGTATGCTGATAGGGCCCACCGAGTGGCCCAAGCATTTTAGCGTTGAGGCCGTGCAATAGCGCGACAGGGCCCCTTTAAAAAATTGGCGCCGCAAATTAGTACTGGGAGGAAGTGACGGACAGTCACTTCCTCCCAGCACCCTCCACGCGAGAGGGAAGAGAGACTCCCATGAGCCCCAGCCACCCTCCTGCAAAAAAAAAAAAAAAAAAAAATCAGCTATGTATGTATGGGTCTGTCTGTTTGTATGTCCGTCTGTCTGTATTTCAGTGAGTATGTGTGTCTGTGTGCGTTTGTATGTATGTATGTATATGCCAGCATTTCAGTATGTATGTATGTATATGTACGTGTGTATGTCTGTCTGTATTTCAGTATGTATGTATATGTATGTATGTGTCTGTATTTCAGTATGTATGTATATGTACGTGTGTATGTCTGTCTGTATTTCTGTATGTATGTATGTATATGTACGTGTGTATGTCTGTCTGTATGTCAGTATGTATGTATATCTTTATGTATGTCTTTCTGTGTGTATGTCTGTATATGTATGTGTATGAATGTATCTGTATGTATATCAGTATGTATCTATCTGCATATGTCTGTATGTACGTGTGTCAGTATGTGTATATTTTTATATATATGTCTGTCTGTCTGTCTGTCTGTCTGTCTATCTATATATATATATATATATATATATATATATATATATATATATATCTCTATATATATATATGTCAGTATGTGTGTATCTTTGCGTGTGTGTGTGTATCTGTGTCCTTTTTGTATCCCTACGTGTGTTTGTATATTCCTGTGGATGGGGTTTGGAGGTGGGATTTGGGGGTGGGATTTGGGGGTGGGCTTGGAGGCTGGCCCCCGGGGGCCTAGACCTTGAGCAGTGTTAGGGGCCCCAAAAATTCTTATGACGGCCCTGCCCGTAACCACTTCACTTAAAAGAGGACACTCCTAGTGTCCAAACCTTTACAAATTCAATCCCTGTGCTCAATCTGATGATGTCTTGAAATTACATATTTTAGTGACAATACTTTAGCCTCCTCTGTTTACTGTATCAAATGGATATGATGAGAATTGATTAACCACTCTTGGCACTTTCAGAATCCTGTAAAAGGTTAGTAAAAGAGGAAAAAGAAAAGAGCTGTTAAGCCCTTAAGGACCGGACTGTTTTTGCGATGTTGTACATTTGCGACCAGGCCTCTTTTTACACTTTTGTGGTGTCTGTGTTTAGCTGTAATTTTCTACTCTCTCATTTACTGTTCCCATACAAATTATATATTGTTTTTTTCAGGACAAAAAGGGCTTTCTTTACATACCATTATTTATATAATCTCATGTACTTTAATAAAAAAAAAAAAATAAAAAAAATATGAAGAAAAATTGAAAAAAAATACATGTTTTTTGACTTTTACTTGAAAAATCTTTTACTCATCTACAAAAGCGAATGAAAAAAACTGCTAAATAGATCCAGAATTTTGTCCTGAGTTTAAAAATACCCAGTGTTTACATGCTTTTTTTTTGCAAGTTATAGGGCTATAAGTACAAGTAGGATATTGCGGTTTCAAAACATACATTTTTAAAATGTATCAATAGTGACATTGTAACACTATTATCTGTCATAATTATCTGAATAACATCCCACATGTACATATTTTTTTAAAGTAGACAACCCAGGGTATTCAATATGGGGTATGTCCAGTCTTTTTTAGTAGCCACTTAGTCACAAACACTGGCCAAAGTTAGCATTCATATTTGCTTGTGTGTGAAAAAAGTAAAAAACTAAATTGAACGCTAATTTTGGCAAGTGTTTGTGACTGAGTGGCTACTAAAAAAGACTGGACATACCCCATTTGCAATACCATTGGTTGTCTTCTTTTGCAAATGGTATGCCATCATGGGGTAATTCTCATTCCTGGGCTACCATACGCTTTCAAAGGCAACGTAACCAACCTGGCCATTTTCAATGTAAAAATATTTGACCCATATATTTGACCCTGTAACTTTCAAAAACGCTATAAAACCTGTACATGGGGTGTACTGTTATACTCGGGAGACTTTGCTGAACACAAATATTAGTGTTTCAAAACAGGAAAACGTATCACAACAATTATATCATCAGTAAAAGTGCTGTTTGTGTGAGAGAAATGCAAAAAAAGTCATTTTCACTGACCATATCATCGCTGTGATATGTTTTACTATTTTGAATCACTAATATTTGTGTTCAGCAAAGTCTCATGAGTAAAACAGTACCCCCCATGTACAGGTTTTAGGATTTCATAGAAAGTTAAAAAATTAAATTCTCTGGACTTTCGGCCTGTGTTGGCAGGCAGGTCCCTCAAATTGCAATCAATAAAATTACTTAATTATGTAAAAATATAACATAAATAAGTATGTAGAATTTAAATATATATGCATATTTATATATTTATAGTCTACATGTATATTTATATAATTATTTATGTAATTATGTATATGGACATATGTATATTTCTATTTATTTATATGTACATAGATATATATACAATTGAATTATAAGTGTATTATGATATAAATATATAATATCAAAATACAGTTAGAAGAAAATTTGATATATAATTTTTTTTATTATTTTTAATTTTTTACATTTAATTATTTGTATTTTATAATAACATTTACACAATATATATATATATATATAAATATATATATAAATACATACACACGTGTGTAATTTGATTAGTATATTTTATATATATATGTACATATTTAGTATATGTACATATTAACATAAAAATACACCTAGTATGACATTATATATATATATATATATATATATATATATATATATATATATATATATATATATATATATATATATATATATATATATATATATATATATATATATATATAATCGTTCCCCCGGCGGTGCTCTCATGTGAGTCCATGTGTCTCCCTGCTAGTGTAAAATCATAAAAAAAAAAATTAAAGGTACATGTTAACAAAATAAAATTATATAATTTTATTTTGTTAACATGTACCTTTAATTTTTTTTTTTATGATTTTACACTAGCAGGGAGACACATGGACTCACATGAGAGCACCGCCGGGGGAACGACGGCGATCGGGTAAGTACATAAGACCGCTGTGACGGTTCAGGACCGTCAGCGGTTGGCAACGCAAAAATGTCGATGACGGTCCTGAACCGTCACCGGTCCTTAAGGGGTTAGCCATTATTAATTGTGATATTTTTTACAAATGTAATCTTGTTGAAACCTTGATGACCAACAGCTACACCAGTGGTATGCAACCTTTGGCACTCCAGATGTTGTGGACTACACCTCCCATGATGCTTTGTAAGCATTATGGCAGATTATGGCCAAAAGACCTGGAATGCTAAAGGTTGCATACCCCTGTGCTACACAATGCATGGCATCACATCATCTCAATCTATTCCTTGTATACCCAAGCCAAAAAGGAATAGGTCAACAAAAGCTATAGTAAGAAATTCATTACAATATGGAACATGAGACTTAGAACAGATTGTTATGATGGCATAGTCCTTGAAGGGCTAATGATAAATGTAATCAGCAATCGCATTTTGTAAACAAAAAAATTAAATAATCCTGCAATAAAATCATCTACAGACAATAGATAACAAATGAATGCTGTAAGAGTTACAATAATTATGCTTACTTTTGGACACCGCGGATCTCTTGCAGATTCAATTAGAAGATCTGAGCCCATTCTTTCCCTTTAGAAGAGAAAATAAATTTATTTTTATTTTTTATTTTAGCAAGCAGCGAGAACTACAGAAAACAAGACACACTGCTAATTATGGGTGGCAGACAGTTACTAGTTAGCAAAAGTCATAGTTCTATTAAATGCTGCACATCGGCCATTGATCAGCAGGTATAATTTAAACTATGTTAGACACACACTCAATACATCTACAACGTCAAACATTACGATACTACCAATATTAGAAAATTTGTTACACAGACCCATTATGTGAATCATCATGAAATATAACTTCTTAATTCAGCTCAGGGCACTATATGCAATTAAATAAGAAAAAGACTCAAAGAAGCAGAGTGGTACAAAAGGGGAAAATTAAATGAGAGCAAGAAAATCAAACATGCAACATTGACCTAGCGATGACAAAGGAAAACAAAACTTTATATTCTTTACTACGATCAGTTCCTAAGACACAAATCTGAATACATTTTGATAGCATTCATGCCTCTGAAAGCTAGACATTGGAAATTAGCAATACCTGTTACCAAGATCCTTAAAACAAACCCTATGAACAGATGTCAATATCTGGAGTCAACGTCTCACAGCAACATGCACATCTGTAGTATGAGTAAGACAGGCTCTTGCAGCCTACATCCACAGGGAAAGCATTATAATGTGGTTTTGTTATAAATCTGCTAGACTTCTTATTCACGTACCAATACAATATTCATTTAGCTGTATTCCACTTGAATACTGTATGCTTTTAATTAGTCAATTACTTAAAGGGACACTCCAACCACTTCTGCCCATTGGAGTGGTCTGGGTGCCAACTCCCACTACCCTTAACCCTGCAGGTGTAATTATTGCATTTTTTTTTTTTTTTTTAAACTGCAATAATTACCTTGCAGGGTTAACTCCTCCTCTAGTGGCTGTCTACTAGACAGCCACTAGAGGGCACTTCCTGCTCTATAGCACAGAAAACCTGTGCTAGAGCGTCGCTCAATTCCCCATAGAAAAGCATTGAAAAGCATTTTCAATGCTTTCCTATAGGGAGCTCTAAGGCTCTAATTAGTTCTCCCCGGCCAGTGGGCGGGATCAGTCTCGCCCACCGGCAGACGTAATGACTGGGAGGAGCGGCGGCGAGCAGAAACCACCGCCGAGGGACATCGGCGGGGTCTCAGGTAAGTGACGTAAAGGGGTTTTCACCCCTTCAGCTACTGGGGGATGGGAGGGAGAAGGGACCTGCAGTGCCATGAAAACGGATTGTTTTCCTGGCACTGGAGTTTCCCTTTAATTGCCAGCAGGGTTTGTTGGGCTAGATAAGTGTGGCTGTTTATTTGTCTGTGAATAAGTTTTACGTTATAAGTTATAAGGCATGTAGAGAGTTTTGCATTTTGGTTTGTGCGGTCTCTCGGTAGTGCCATGTTTTTTCATTGATTTATAATTATTATTATCCATTTTATATTTTAAGTTTTAAAGCATGTTCAAAGATGTGAGAGATTTGAAAGTTTTTACTGAGCGTTATGCATATGGTGTGAGTTCTAATGTGGATTTGGTACACTGATGGAAAGAAAGTGTCAAGCATCAATAAGTACATTTTTACACCATCAGCAGCACTTTATGATTCCTCACTAAATCCACAAAAGTACAAGAGGATTTGTAACCAAATCAAATACAAAAGTTTTTTTTTTTTTTTTTTTTTAAAGAAGGGTAACTAAGGTTTCACAGACAGTTTCCAGAAATGTAATAGATGTTACAGTTTTTCTGTGAATTTGCAGACGGTGGGAGAATACTAAGTATAGCATATCCTGTGTCTTAGGGAGCTTTGGACAATATTAAATGGACAATCCAACAATAGAACAATACTCCATTTGGCAGTTAACATTTCCAGAAAGAATCAGCCAAGGCTAAATGTAGTGAAGGCCAATTCGTAGAAGGTTGCAGCTGATAAAGATGTAAGTATGTAAGTGTGTCCATGACCGTAATACGTTTAACAGCCATTGGGAGAAAACCATGTGTATGGATCTCCCACATCATATTATAAATACCAAGGAGGATATGACCATCGCTCTAAAAGTGTTAAGCTACCCTTCCATTTTTTTTTGCATTGAGAGTAGATATGTACACAGAGCTTTAGTTGGAAATTATGCAATTGAAGGTCTGGGAAATATGGAATGCTTAGTTGGAAAGGGTTTCAGGGTTTGGCAGCATGGTATAAAAAGAGCTATAAGGAAATGACTCCCACCTTTGCCCATATTATGAAGGGAATAGCAGACAGATCATACTGAAAGAGGACAATTTGGATTATAGGTGCGAATAAGGAGTGGCGTGATTTTTTTTTTTTTTAAACTACTAGTCAGTTTTAATACATGAATTTGGTTAGGAGGAGGGATTTTGTAAGAGAGGGCAGATAGAGTTCTCCTAATGATAATTTGAAGACCGCACAGGCAAACATTTATAGCAAACTCAATGGTATACCAAGCTAGTGTTACATTCTCTCCCCCCAATGCCTGGGTTAGGGAAAAAAACACACACTGGTCAAAAGAATGAACTGGCTATTAAGTTTAATTTCATTGAAATGTGTTTTAATTGACGTTCAAATAATAAAACTATTGGTAACAGCTTGTGATGGCTTATACGTGTTTAACAAAGTAAATTATAAAGTATATGTTTTAATAGTAAAGGCACACCTACTTGAGCATTTTTTCCCAAATCTCACTGTCATAAAAGGCATGGTTCCATCCCATTTTAACAGTTCCAACTATAACATTCTGTTTAAAGACGTCCTTTCCCAATTGCCGATACAATTCTTCACACTCATCAAGAGGAATGCGGAATAATCCCAACATAAATGCCAGAATAGCACCTGCAAAGGAAAGTCAGATAGTGACATCATTTTGAATCTGGAATTATTTATTTAACAATGATGTCAGTGTCAGTTGATGTCAGTGTAATTTCCTCCAGAAAAAAAAAGCTATAAAGACTTTATATACAACATGTGTTTAGAAAAGAGCCATATATATTATACATAGAGACCGTCATAGCAACCAGTAGAAGGGGACATTTGGAAAGCATAATGTGCTACCTATGACTGTAAACAAACCTGGTTTTGGTTGTGTTTCAGGAAAAAAAGAAATGCCAAAAAACACAGCTTATTATGCGGAAATGATTTTATAGGTTTTGTGCAATTGCTGTTCATCCCTCTTCGTCAATCCCTTGTACTACAATTCCCATGATGCTTAGACAGTCAAAGTTGCTTTTTTTGTGTTCCAATCTCCAGCTAATAAGATGATCAGCGCCTTTTCACAGTTATACAGAAAAAAAAAAAAAAACTTTACTGGCTAGCAGTATTTTTATTTACTTTACTAAAACAAACAAAACAGACAACATTGTGGGGAGATTAAAGGAACACTCCAATAACTATAACAACTTCATTGAAATGAAATTGGTATGGTGTCAGGTCTCTGGAGCTGGCTCACCTTACAGCAGGGGTCCTCAAACTCCAGCCCCCCAAATGTTGCTGAACTACAACTACAACCATGATTCTTTGAATTACATAGATAGCCAGAGAATCATGGGAGTTGTTCATTTTGGCTTAAAATGTCCTTTAAATGTCCTTACATTCCCACACATAATTCTTCATTTGAAACTTATGGAGTAATAACCATGGGTGACGTGTCCTTTGTATATATTGCATAAACACACA